>NC_091285.1:124269664-124580640 GCF_032444005.1 Ranitomeya imitator
TGAGGAGGGGTCACCGAACCCTCACGAGATCCACCAGGGCGACCAGGATGAGCCCTATGAAAAGCGCGGACCAAATCATCAGCATGAACATCAGAGGCAACCACCCAAGAATTATCCTCCTGACCATAACCCTTCCACTTGACCAAATATTGGAGTTTCCGTCTGGAAACACGAGAATCCAAGATCTTCTCCACAACATACTCCAATTCTCCCTCCACCAGCACCGGAGCAGGAGGCTCAAGCGAAGGAACAACAGGTACCTCATACCTCCGCAACAACGACCGATGGAACACATTATGAATAGCAAACGATGGCGGGAGATCCAAACGAAACGACACAGAGTTAAGAATTTCCAAGATCCTATAAGGACCGATGAACCGAGGCTTGAACTTAGGAGAAGAGACCTTCATAGGAACAAAACGAGAAGACAACCACACCAAGTCCCCAACACGAAGTCGAGGACCCACGCGGCGACGGCGATTAGCAAACTGCTGAGCCTTCTCCTGGGACAACTTCAAATTGTCCACCACATGACTCCAAATCCGATGCAACCCATCCACCACCATGTCCACTCCAGGATAATCAGAAGGCTCCACCTGACCAGAGGAAAAACGAGGATGAAACCCCGAATTACAAAAGAAAGGAGAAACCAAGGTAGCAGAACTAGCCCGATTATTAAGGGCAAACTCGGCCAGCGGCAAAAAGGTAACCCAGTCATCCTGATTAGCAGAAACAAAACACCTCAAATAAGTTTCCAAGGTCTGATTAGTTCGCTCCGTCTGGCCATTCGTCTGAGGATGGAATGCAGACGAAAAGGACAAATCAATGCCCATCTTAGCACAGAACGTCCGCCAAAATCTAGACACAAACTGGGATCCCCTGTCAGAAACGATGTTCTCCGGAATCCCATGCAAACGAACCACGTTCTGGAAAAACAGAGGGACCAACTCAGAGGAGGAAGGCAACTTAGGCAAGGGTACAAGATGAACCATTTTAGAAAAGCGGTCACACACAACCCAGATGACAGACATTTTTTGAGAGACAGGGAGATCCGAAATAAAGTCCATGGAAATGTGCGTCCAAGGCCTCTTCGGGATAGGCGAAGGTGACAACAATCCACTGGCTCGAGAACAGCAAGGCTTAGCCCGAGCACAAACCTCACAAGACTGCACAAAAGAACGCACATCCCTCGACAAGGAAGGCCACCAAAAAGACCTGGCCACCAAGTCTCTAGTACCAAATATTCCAGGATGACCTGCCAACGCAGAAGAATGGACCTCGGAGATGACTCTACTGGTCCAACTATCCGGAACAAACAGTCTCTCAGGTGGACAACGATCAGGTTTACCCGCCTGAAACTCCTGCAAAGCACGTCGCAAGTCTGGGAAGACGGCCGACAAAATCACCCCATCCCTAAGGATACCAGTGGGCTCAGAATTTCCAGGGGAGTCAGGCACAAAACTCCTAGAAAGAGCATCCGCCTTCACATTCTTTGAACCTGGCAGGTATGAAACCACAAAATTGAAACGAGAGAAAAACAGTGACCAACGAGCCTGTCTAGGATTCAGACGCCTGGCAGACTCAAGGTAAATCAGATTTTTGTGATCAGTCAAGACCACCACACGATGTCTAGCACCCTCCAGCCAATGACGCCACTCATCAAATGCCCACATCATGGCCAAAAGTTCCCGATTACCCACATCATAATTCCGCTCAGCGGGCAAAAATTTTCTAGAAAAGAACGCACATGGCTTCATCACCGAGCAATCGGAGCTTCTCTGTGACAAAACCGCCCCCGCTCCAATCTCGGAAGCATCAACCTCAACTTGGAAAGGAAGCGAAACATCAGGCTGACGCAACACAGGAGCAGAAGAAAACCGGCGTTTAAGTTCCCGAAAGGCCTCCACAGCCGCAGGAGACCAATCAGCAACATCAGCACCCTTCTTAGTCAAATCCGTCAAAGGCTTAACAACACTAGAAAAATTAGTTATAAAACGACGATAGAAATTAGCAAAGCCTAAGAACTTCTGCAGACTCTTAAGAGATGCAGGCTGCGTCCAGTCACAAATAGCCCGAACCTTGACGGGATCCATCTCAATAGTAGAAGGGGAAAAATATACCCCAAGAAAGAAATCTTCTGGACTCCAAAGAGACAATTTGAGCCCTTTACAAACAAGGAATTAGCCCGCAGGACCTGAAACACCTTCCTGACCTGCTGAACATGAGACTCCCAGTCATCAGAAAAAAACAAAATATCATCCAAATACACAATCATAAATTTATCCAGATATTCACGGAAAATATCGTGCATAAAGGACTGGAAGACTGAAGGAGCATTAGAAAGTCCGAAAGGCATTACCAAATACTCAAAATGGCCCTCAGGCGTATTAAATGCGGTTTTCCACTCATCACCTTGCTTTATTCGTATAAGATTATACGCACCCCGAAGATCAATCTTAGTGAACCATTTAGCCCCCTTAATGCGAGCAAACAAATCAGTCAACAAAGGCAAAGGATACTGATATTTTACGGTAATCTTATTCAAAAGACGATAATCTATACAAGGCCTCAAGGACCCATCCTTTTTGGCCACGAAAAAAAAACCTGCTCCCAAAGGGGACGAAGATGGACGGATATGTCCCTTTTCCAAGGACTCCTTAACATAATCCCACATAGCAGTATGCTCTGGCACTGACAGATTGAACAAACGACCTTTAGGAAATTTACTACCAGGAATTAAATCTATAGCACAATCGCAATCCCTGTGAGGAGGAAGCGAACTGAGCTTAGGCTCCTCAAAAACATCCCGATAATCAGACAAAAATACAGGAACCTCAGAAGGAGTAGATGAAGCGATAGAAATCGGAGGTGCATCATCATGAACCCCCTGACATCCCCAGCTTAACACAGACATTGTTTTCCAGTCAAGGACTGGATTATGAGTTTGTAACCATGGCAGACCAAGTACTAGAACATCATGTAAATTATACAATACCAGGAAGCGAATCACCTCCTGATGAACGGGAGTCAATTCCCTTCAAAGGAATAGGGACTTCCAGAGGCTCAAGACTAAACCCACATCGCTTGGCAAATGACCAATCCATAAGACTCAGGGCAGCGCCTGAATCTACATAGGCATCGACGGAAATGGATGATAATGAGCAAATCAGAGTCACAGACAGAATGAACTTAGACTGTAACGTACTAATGGCAACAGACTTATCAACCTTTTTTGTGCGTTTAGAGCATGCTGATATAACATGAGCTGAGTCACCACAATAAAAGCACAACCCATTTTTCCGCCTATAGTTTTGCCGTTCACTTCTAGACTGAACTCTATCACATTGCATTGTCTCAAGTGCCTGTTCAGAAGACACCGCCAAATGGTGCACAGGTTTGCGCTCCCGTAAACGCCGATCAATCTGAATAGCCATAGTCATAGACTCATTCAGACCCGTAGGCGCAGGGAACCCCACCATAACATCTTTAATGGCCTCAGAAAGGCCATCTCTGAACTTTGCAGCCAGGGCGCACTCATTCCACTGAGTAAGCACTGACCATTTTCGAAATTTTTGACAATATATTTCTGCTTCATCTTGCCCCTGAGAGAGAGCTAATAAAGCTTTTTCAGCCTGAATCTCCTGGTTAGGTTCCTCATAGAGCAAACCCAATGCCAGAAAAAACGCATCCACATTAAGCAACGCAGGATCCCCTGGTGCCAATGCAAATGCCCAATTTTGAGGGTCACCCCGCAGGAAGGATATAATAATCTTAACCTGCTGAGCAGGGTCTCCAGAAGAGCGAGTTTTCAAAGAAAGGAACAGCTTGCAATTGTTCCAAAAATTCAGAAAACTAGATCTATCTCCAGCAAAGAACTCTGGAATAGGAATTCTAGGTTCAGACATAGGAGCATGTACAACAAAATCTTGTATATTTTGAACCTTAGCAGCAAGATTATTCAAGCTGGAAGCTAAACTCTGGACGTCCATGATAAACAGCTAAGGTCAGAGCCATTCAAGGATTAAGAGGAGGAAAAAAAAAAAAATCAGCCTGGCTGCAATTAAGGCTAGGCAGCAACCTCAGAGGAGAGAAAAAAAAAAAAAAAACTTCCTCAGACTACTTTTCCTCCTACTTCAGCCCAAACATTTTGGCCGGCTATACTGTCATGATTCCAATGGCAGGGAATCACAAAAGGACAAGCACCAACGAGCTCTAGGGTGATGGAACCTGAGCTGACCGCGACCCTAAACCTGAACACACAAATAACAATAGCCGGGGAACGTGCCTACATTGATCCTAGACGTCTCGCACCAGCCGAAGATCTAACTTCCCCTATTAGAAGAAACACAGACCTCTCTTGCCTCCAGAGAAATACCCCACAGAAATAGCAGCCCCCCACATATAATGACGGTGAAATGAGAGGAAGGCACATACACAGTATGAAAACAGATTCAGCAAAATGAGGCCCGCTAAAACTAGATAGCAGAGGATACAAAAGTAAACTGCACGGTCAGCAAAAAAAACCTTCAAAAATCCATCCTGTAATTACTTGAACTCATGTTCCAACTCATGGAACATGAGGAGCAATTACAGCCCACTAAAGCAACCAGCAGCAAAGAGACAATTATATGCAAGCTGGACAAGACAAAAATAAAGCAAAACGTGGAACAAGAAAATCAAAACTTAGCTTGTCCTGAAGATTACTGAAGCCAGAAGCTGAGGTAACAAAACACTCTGATAACCTTGATAGCCGGCGGGGAAATGACAAGAAAGCCCGGTTAAATAGGAAACTCCCAAATCCTAATAGAACAGGTGGACACCAGAGACAGCAGAACACAAATCACCCAGTACCATCAGTAACCACCAGAGGGAGCCCAAAAACAGAACTCACAACAAATGGGTACTTGTTCTTAACGGTGATGGCGTTAAGACCCCTGTAGTCTATGCATGGACGTAAGTCTCCAGTCTTCTTCTGTACGAAGAAGAACCCAGCCCCTGCCGGTGACACTGACTTCCTAATGAATCCTCTTGCCAGATTTTCTTGGATGTACTGAGACATTGCCTCCGTCTCCGGGAGAGATAACGGATAGACTCGACCCCGGGGAGGCTCAGCACCAGGCAAGAGGTCAATAGGACAGTCATAGGGGCGGTGAGGCGGAAGGGTCTCCGCAGCTCTTTTGGAGAACACGTCTGCATAGGGCCAATAGTGCTTGGGGAGAGAGGAAAGATCTGCGGGTACCTGTGTAGTAGCAACCTGAACGCACTCCCTCTGACATCTACCCTCGCAGGATTTACTCCATCCCCAAATTCTCACAGAGGACCACTCAATATGAGGAGAATGGTAGCGAAGCCATGGTATCCCCAACAGGACCTCATCAATTCCCTCAGGAATGACTAATAGGGAGATTATCTCCTGATGTGATGGAGACACAGAAAGCGTGAAAGGAATGGTTTGGTGGGTAATCTGTGAGGGTAGTGTTGACTCATTTACCACTCGAACGGTTACAGGCTTGGCGAGCATCACCAAGGGTATTGCGTGACGCTGGGCAAAAGAGGAATACATAAAATTACCCTCTGCCCCAGAATCCACGCATAGCTCGACCATAAGAGTGAATGGGCCTATGGTAATTGTCCCCTTGAAGGACAACTTTGAGGCAAACGTCTCCGTGTCTAGTGTACCTCCTCCAACTGCCACTGTACGCTGACGTTTCCCCGACCGCTGAGGACCCTTGGAGGCAAGATGTCCTGACTGCCGGCAAACATGACGGACCTTATGTGCACGGGCGGACTGAGACTTGGATCCCGCTCGTGTCACCTCTAAGGCCTCATGTGACTCGGATGCCTGGACTGGAGATTCCAAAGGTTTGGCGAAGGTGGGAGCCAGCCGAAACCTCTGCCTACACTGGACTCGCTCCAACCTTCGCTCGTGAAAACGAAGGACTATGCGAGTAGATATGGCTATAAGCTCCTCCAGTGTGGCGGGAATCTCCTTAGTGGCCAAAGCGTCCTTCACATGGTCAGCCAGCCCCCTCCAAAATACGGGAATGAGGGTTTTATCTGGCCATTCCAACTCAGACGCTAATGTCCGGAAGAGAACAGCAAAATGGCTGACCATGGTTGAACCCTGAGTCAAAACCAGCAGTTGGAGCGCTGTATCATGGGTGACTTGAGGTCCTAAAAAGACCTGTTTCAGAGAGTCCAGAAACCGAGGAACACTCCGCACCACATGATCGTTGCGCTCCCACAGCGGCATAGCCCACCCCAACGCTCTGTCCGACAAGAGGGAGATTATGAATCCCACCTTTGCCCGCTCAGTAGGGAAACGTGCAGCCAGGAGCTCGAGGTGTATACCACATTGGCTCACGAAACCCCTACAGGACTTACTGTCCCCAGAGTATCTCTCAGGCAAAGGAAGGTGAGATAGGGTCGGAACAGAGGTGGCAGTGGGTAAAGCTGCTGCAGCCACGCTAGCAGCCTGAACAGCTATTGCGGTAACATCCACCGCCGAGGTTGCACACTCAAGAGACGCCAACCGGCCCTCCAGCAGCTGGATGTACCCCTGCAATCGCTGTTCATCCGCCATTACTTAGCCAGATCCTGGCGCTAGTATACTGTTAGGGTTGGTAGAACGCACCAAATATATTGTTTATTAAATGGAATTGGTGCGTTCGCAACCCGGGATCCACCGTGCAGGAAAGTACCTGCTGCTAAATAATGGCGGCTCTATATGGTGGTATATACCAACTCTGTTAGCTTCACAGAGTAACCGCGAGAGGAAAGCTCTGTGCCCTGTTAGACTTTCACAGAGGCACAGGCCAACTACCCAGATGTGAGCAGTGAGTGGTCATGCATGCATACACAATCTCCTCGCCGGAGGAGCCAGCATTCTAGGGCAGGGGTCCACAACTCCAGGCCTCGAGGGCCGCCAACAGTGCAGGTTTTCAGGATTTCTTTAGTATTGCATCAGTGGTAATGTGATCATCTGCACAGGTGATGATTCCAACCCCTGTGCAATACTAAGGAAATCCTGAAAACCTGCACTGTTGGCGGCCCTCGAGGCCTGGAGTTGGGGACCACTGTTCTAGGGGCTTATTTCAGCCGGGTTCCTGAACACACTTATACACAATCTCCTCGCCGGAGGTGCCAGCATTCTAGGGGCTTATTTCAGCCGGGTCCCTGAACACATACAAACGCATGACCACATTGGCGCAAAGCATATGACAAAAGACGATACTAGTGCATGGCCGTGCGGTCATGCGCAGTTTATATAGTTACAGCACAGGAAGCTGCTACCAAAGTTTTGCCCTTTCAGGACCTTCCTGGAGGACCAATGGGATGCGCTGCAGTACCTGAACATGTGACCGAACATGTGACCCTCGACCTCCAATGGGAGACCTTGCCCTGGGCATGCTCAGTGTGTGTAAATAAGGACTTAGTCCCAGAGAGGCCTGCTCGCCGCAGATCAGTGCAGGGTACCATAGGAAAGCCAGAAAAGGCAGTAGTGACCCTATGCACCGAATCAGCCTCAGCGAGACGCTGGGAGCGACGTCTCCACTGAGCAGACCCCACTGCGGCCGATGCTGAATGGGAGACCGCAGCAGACACAGATCGAGATTCCCCCTGTGCAGCAGAGGAAACTCGACTCCTAACAGTGTCTTCAGTGTTTTTTATGTGTATTCTGTAACCAAATTTTATTTAGGTTTGTGTTTGCTGCATACTTTATGCATTGTATTACAATTGAAGAAAAACAAAAATGAAAAACAATACAAAAACAGAACAGAAGAGTAGAAAAGTAGAAACATATAGAAAGAGAAAGATATAAACATTTTTCATACTTGTTTATGTTTCTGGATTTTATGTGCCATAGATGTGCATGTCTGGTCTCTCTTTTCTCCTTCCTTTTCTCTATTTACCATTTATTTTAAAACCAATTCTTCTGATGGAAAAGTTGCCCTTGTGATGCCTTGTGATTTGGGAAAGGATGGCTGCACAGGACCACTTTGTCACTTCTGGATGCCGCATTCTTGATGGGGCAAGGCACGCAAAAGAATGCACTCAATAAGAGCTGGTGTCACTGTTCTTAATCAGACATGGGCAGCCTTTGATCAATTCATTTATACACCAGTGCTTCTTTTGGTTTAATTCCATTACGAGTTCCTTCTCCCTTCTATTTATACCATGTCCGAGCCATTTAGTCTTTCAACCCCTTGAAGATGTTGACCACAAATTGTGCGTTGGAGTTTTAGCCGATCTACGCCTTACTCTGTGCTGCTTTGTCTTTGCCTGGTGGGTAATTTGTTTTTTGAATATTTGCTCAATCATTAATTATTTATGATCCAGCACTTTACATATCTGTTTCATTAATACGTTTGTACTATATTACTGCTAGCTGATGGCTTTAATTGTACAGAATAATTGCACTTTAATTAACATTTTTGCATAAATACACCTTTTATATTTTTTGCCATGACCGCCACAACTAACTGCTACTAAATTTAATTCTGTCAGCAGCAAAAAGCTGTAGTAAAATATTTATTACAGTAATTTTCCTATAAAATTCTGAAAATACACAAAAACATTTTTTTCAGTAAAGACAATTAATGAATGTCCAAAATTAACTGCAATCAACTATAATCAGCAGAAAAAGCTGTAGTAAAATAATTACTACAGTAATTTTACACTAAAATTCAGGAACTACAATAAAAAAAGGAAGCAAACTTCAGTAAAGACAGTTACTCAACACCCATAGCTAACTGCCGCTAACCATAATTGTATATATCAGCAGAGAAAAAGCTGTAGCAAAATAATTGCTAAAATAACGTTCTATTAAAATTCAGAAACTACACTTACTAAAATATTCTTAGTAGACATTAGTAAAAACAATTATTGCATGGCTGCACCTAATTAACAATGACTTATTCATCATGATTATTATTCATAATTATTATAACAATTATTATTCTATATGTTAGTATAAACCAGTTTAACATGCGCTAATTACTACAGTATTTTTAGCATAGAATATGCTATCTTTATATACACTGCAATCAGCTAATCTAAATTATAGTTCTATATTTTTATTTTTTACACTGTTTTGAAAAAGAAATCAGGCTGCAAAATGTAACAAACTCTAATTAGTGTGCGATACTGATCAGAGCAATGCAGCCACAGGCTTCACACAGATAGGCCTGTCCCACACATCCAGATAATTCCGGTACCGGAAAAATCGGTACCAGAATTATCCGTGTCCGTGTGTCCATGTGCTTACGTAGCACATCAGTGTGGCACACGTGCGGCAGCTGTGTGCCACTCGTGTGCCGACCGAGGACCACACGGACCGTGCAGGAGACAGCGCTACAGTTAGGCGCTGTCCCCTGCGTGCGGTGCTGAAGCCGGTATTCATCCCTTCATCCCAGCAGCGTTCGCTGGAGAGAATGAATGAATAATCTTTTTTTTTTTTTTTCCCTTAAAAATAAAGTTTGTGCATCCCCTCCCGCCTCCCATCCCTTGTGCGCCCCCCCCCCTGCTTGCCAGGAAATACTCACCGACACCCAGCTCCAGCGATGTCTCCTCTCAGCGCCGGCAGCAGGCTCTGTGTGAGTGGTCACGTGGTCCCGCTCATTACAGTGAGGAATATGCGCACATTCCTCACTGTAATGAGCGGGACCACGTGACCGCTTACACAGCACAGGCTGCCGGCGCTGAGAGGAGACATCGCTGGAGCTAGGTGTCGGTGAGCATTTCCATGCAAGCGGGGGAGGGGGGTTGCACAGGGGATGGGAGGCGGGAGGGGACGCACAAACTTTATTTTTAAGGGAACAGAAAAAAAAAAGATTATTCATTCCTTCTCTCCAGCGAACGCTGCTGGGGAGAAGAGATGAATTCCAGCTTCAGCACCACACGCGGGGGGACTGCGCTTACAGTAGCGCTGTCTCCTGCACGGCACACGGACTGCACACGGACAGCATCCATGTGCGGTACGTGTTTTACACGAACCCATTGTGTGATCCGTGCGTTCCCACAAACACTGACATGTCTCCATGTTTTTCAAACGGACACACGGTCCGTGAAAACACGCTGACATGTGCAGAGACACATTGATTTTAATGTGTCTACGTGAGTCAGTGTCTCCGGTACGTGAGGAAACTGTCACCTCACGTACCAGACGTGTGAAACCGGCCTTAGGAAGAAAAAAAATTAGCATAGATGGCAGTCAGTGGAGTGTGTCTCAGATTGGTACTCACCAACTGCAGGCTACACATTCAGGTGATGCAAAGGGAAGAAATAAAAAACTGACACACAAAAAAAGTCCTGGGCTAAAAGTGAGCATGGATACTAATCAGTGATGAACATCATTAATCAACATCCAGTGGCAACTAGATGCACAAACAGAGGTGGTGCAACGAAAAAAAAAAAATAATAATATGGGAGAAAAAAATGCAGTGTCAAAAATGTTATCACAAATCAAATTGGTGAAACACACCTCTAACCACTGCTTGGAGGAAAGCAGAAGCATATGAGAGATTCGGTGGGAGTGGTGTTTGGGGTTTGAGTGGAGGCTAGACTAAGATGAAGCATGGTAGGGTAACCCCTAAGATGAAGCTACCATAAAATGCATGCTACGGTTCGGATTCCTTTCTCCTCAGGCCTCTTACAGGTTATCTGTCTTTTATGGTTTACTAGGCTTCTGTAGCTTCCATTTCTTCATCTTCATCTTTCTAGGGTGAACAAAGATACACTGAAAAGATTCAGGAACAGGTCTTCAGGTGATCATCAGCAGCAGCAACACCAGTTGTTATAGTAGTAGTGGTAATGGCAACAGAAAGAAGCCGTGGCACCACCTCATCAGGAAGGCCGCTCACAGCTCAGACCAATGACCACTTTGAATGCTCTTTCAGACTGGAATGAGGCAGTGTGTTCAGCGAGAATTTAAACTGACTTCTCAAGCCGTGATTAGTTGGTCAAACATTATGATTCAATATCACCATATGCTAGCAGCAGCCTATGATTGATGCCTAAGATTGATGCTATCACAGCCTTGATCACAGCCAGACACCAGTTTTATTGACAATTGTAATGGACTATTATTTGAAACTAGATGGTGGCCCGATTCTAACGCATCGGGTATTCTAGAATATGCATGTCCACGTAGTATATTGCGCAGCCACATAGTATATTGCCCAGTGACGTAGTACATTGGCCAGCCACGTAGTATATTGCCTAGCTACGTAGTATGTTGCCCAGTGACATAGTATATTGCACAGCGACGTAGTGTACAGCACAGAGCCACGTAGTATATTGCCCAGCCACGTAGTATATTGCCCAGCCACGTAGTATATTGCCCAGTGACATAGTATATTGGCCAGCCACGTAGTATATTGCCCAGTGAAGTAGTATATTGCACAGCGACGTAGTATACAGCACAGAGCCACGAAGTATATTGCCCAGCCACGTAGTATATTGCCCAGTGACGTAGTATGTTGCCCAGTCACGTAGTATATTGCCCAGTGATGTATTATATTGCCCAGTGACATAGTATATTGCCCAGTGACGTAGTATATTGCCAAGCCACGTAGTATATTGCCCAGCCACGTAGTATATTGCACAGCCACGTAGTATATTGCCCAGCTACGTAGTATATTGCACAGCGACGTAGTAGACAGCACAGAGTCACATAGTATATTGCACAGCCATGTAGTATATTGACCAGCCACATAGTATATTGCACAGCGATGTAGTATATTGCCCAGTGACATAGTATAGTGCACAGTGATATATTATATTGCCCAGCCATGTAGTATATTGCCCAGCTACTGTATGTAGTATATTGCACAGTGACATAGTATATTGCACAGTGATGTATTATATTGCCCAGCCATGTAGTATATTGCCCAGCTACGTAGTATATTGCACAGCGACGTAGTAGACAACACAGAGCCACGTAGTATATTGCCCAGTCATGTAGTATATTGCCCAGCTACGTAGTATATTGCCCAGCCACGTATGTCACAGGTTAAAAAATAAAAAATAAACATACTCACCTTCGGATCCGAGGGCCCCTTGTAGTTGTAACATACTCACCTTCGGATCTGGCGCAGGCGATGAGCGCGCGGCTGCCACCATCTTCCGTTCCCAGGATGCATTGCGAAATTACCCAGATGACTTAGTGGTCTTGCGAGGCCGCTAAGTCTTCTGGGTAATTTCGCAATGCATTGCCGGGAACGGAAGATGGCGGCCGGCTCTGCGGACAACGGAGGGTGAGTATAGCAGGTTTTTTGTTTTTTTATTATTTAAACATTAGATTTTTTACTATTGATGCCGCATAGGCAGCATCAATAGTAAAAAGTTGAGGACACACAGGGTTAATAGCGGCGGTAATGGAGTGCATTACCCGTGGAATAGCGCGGTCCGTTACCGCCGGCATTAACCCTGTGTTAGCGGTGGCTCGAAGGGAGTATGCGGGCGCCGGGCAGTGACTGAGGGGAGTAAGGAGCGGCCAT
Organism: Ranitomeya imitator; assembly: GCF_032444005.1. Taxonomy (NCBI): domain Eukaryota; kingdom Metazoa; phylum Chordata; class Amphibia; order Anura; family Dendrobatidae; genus Ranitomeya; species Ranitomeya imitator. Next base: position 124,282,165 of record NC_091285.1, read on the forward strand.
TTTCTTCCAGACTGTACCCCTCGCTGATTGGTCGTGGCTTTTTTTCCATGACCAATCAGTGACTTGGATTTCCTTGACAGACAGAGGCCGCGACCACTGAATATCCGTGACAGACAGACAGAGGGACAGAAAGACGGAAGTGACCCTTAGACAATTATATAGTAGATTGCTGCTATTAGCTGGCCAAAATTGACCAGGCAGTCACAGCAATCGCCGACGGGGTGATTGTATTAGTAAGCATTCACTATACACCTCAGGAATAATATACGTTGGTTGGGTAAGAGATGTTTAATTTGGATATTTTAGTTTTTGGGAAGTAAGTTTATCTTTTTTGACAAGGAGTGCTCCTGATTTGTTATTTTCAGAATAATAGAATGGTTTCATTTGCATTACTGCTTTATTGTAGGAAATAGTTTTTTTACATGAAGTCTGGAGTTTGATAGTTCTGTGACAATGTGGAAAGAAATATATTTGCTTATTAGAGTTTTCAAGTTGCTGTATATTAGCTAATATTTGCTGAATATTATTATCACTTTGCTTCTAAAAAGAGGACCCTTCACTCTATAATTTTGCACCAAGTTTGCTATTTTTCTTGGACTGTTCTGTGTGTTATTTTCCTGTTTTGTGGTGAAATAAAGTATTGGCACATTGGTTTACCCTTACCCTGTGCTATCTGACTAGTATGATGCCCACGGTAAAAGGATAGTGGGTGTTTGGTGGAATGAGCCCTGGTCCATGTAGTTCTGGCTTGCTGACTAGAGCACCCGCTGATTCCCCCCCATGTCTCCACAAGCCTATTAAAAATGGCTCAATATTCATTTCGAAAAGTTGGACGAGTGGAATCTGTATGTTTACTATTTGTCATGCAAGTGCTATGGAAGTGCATTTTTTTTTCTCGACGAACATCAGTATGAAATCCATATGCAATGTGCTTTTAAGATCATCTTTTACATATTGTAATACTCATTGTAACTTAAAGCTAGTTTACAAAACTAGTAATGCAAATGTTGCTGACCTCACCGTTTCGCAAAGCCGTCAGGTCTCAGAATGATGCTCCATAGGCTGTATACAACATATTTGGGGAATATTGTGGAAAGCACTGGATAACATTGGATTTGTGTGGGACTTTTTCTTATAATAAATTGGTGAACAAGGGTCTGTGCCTTGTTTTTATTCTCTTCTGTTTTTCAAGTTTCCATTTGTGTACTATCTCAGATACCCTGGACTAAGTCGGATTCCCTGAACTATGTTGGACCTGCATTTTTTTTTTTTAATAAATGAGAAAACTATGGATAGTGTTGGGGAGTGTTTTTTTTACTAAAGTATTTTTTTTCTCCTTTTTATTAGTGGGTTAGTAATGGGTTGTCGGATAGACACCTCTCTGTTGCTGGCACCAGAGATTAATGTCAGCTGTGTTTTGAACAATTCACAACTGACATCAACCCCAAGCCACATTATCCTGATCATCAACGCACCAGGGCATTCGGAAAAAGTAAAGGCAAAGCACCAGAATTGGCGTATCTAATGTGATGCACCTGTACTGGGGTGGCAGCCTTCCTGCCTGATATATCAGTTCACAGCTGTCTGCTTTATCTTTTCTGGTTTCATAACATAGTGAAGATTCCACATCATTTTATTAAATTATTTATTTATTAGGTTAAATAAACTTAAAAAGCTCATCATTAACCTCAACATGAAAGGCACTAAAGAGTGCTAGTTTATAATATGTGAGGAGTAGATAAATTATATATCTGTAGGATGGTGTAGTGTGACAGATAAACAGGGACCACAGAAAGTTCAACGCAAACAGTGTCTTTATTGCAAACTCACACACAGGAGTGATATCCTCTAGATCACAGGTGGGTTTCCTTACATACAGTCCATGTTCCGAACCCATTGCTGTGGACAATAACACCGCCTTGTCTCTTGGGTGCATCAGCTGCCTTGAGTTCCCTGTCTCTGTGTTAACTCCACGCAGGCCTGAGTGCACAGAGCCACCTGCTCTGCAGCTTGCAGAATCAAAACTGACACACTCAAGGCAAAACTGACAGATTTTAATTGGAATCATGGCCATGGAGCCACTTCCAAAACCCTAAGTAGAGAGAGGGATTCGCCCCACTAGTAAACCTGCAAATCCCTCTAAAAATAAAATCCCTTACTGGGTTTCCTAAAAGTCTGACTGAGTCACTACTTGGACCCAATACTTGCTTTCTTTTATTTTGCCTTGTGACTCACAGGCCTCCTGCTGTGAACACAATGCACTCCAGCAGGTTTAATATGATTCCGTCAAAATACTGGGGGACACATATCGACCCTCCCATATGACCCCCCTCACTACCTCACACTATCTATCTATCTATCTATCTATCTATCTATCTATCTATCTATCTATCTATCTATTTTGTAGATTGTAAGCTCTCACGAGCAGGGTCGTCTTGTGTTGCTTTAATTATTGTATTGTTAACATTGTTACTTATGACTGTTGTGTTTGAAGCTGTTAAACTGTAAAGCACTGCGGAATATGTTAGCGTTATATAAAAAAAGATTATTATTTATCTATCTATCTATCTATTTATTGTGATGCAGTGACCCCTGTAAGAGGTAGGGGGCGCTGCATGGTCTCCCCAGTATGCACACAGAGGTGTATTGAGGCCATGAGAGTGCATGGCAGTTGCATACATGGCTGTGGTCATAAGACAAAGTCTGGCATTGTGATGAATGGACGATATGTGTGTCGCAGAGGAGAAGACTCTGTGCTGCCAGCCTGAAGTGATGTGGTGTTTTGGGACCTATAGTCCCACAAGTATGTTGCATGTTGTGTAATAATCATGGGAGGCTGGCTGGGCTAGTTATGTGAGATGGGCGGGACAAAATAGCCACACACACCCACACTCCCACCCAGGGGAGTGGTTAAGGATATATAATGTGACCAGGGTGTGGGTCACGGGGTCCTGTGTATGGTCCTATGTATGGTCCTGTGTATATTCCTGTGTGGTTCCTGTATTGAGCAGGAGCTTCCATAAGGTACCATTGATTGTTGGTGCTTCTTATGTTATATGAACTGTGTGGTAACCCATGGCAACTGGTCAGAAGAGGACCAGCGTGTTTAGTTGCTGCAAAGGGATAATGCAAGCCAATGATACAGTGTGTAACGGACTATATCTAAGCCGGTGATTTGTAACCTGGCTTATGGCGCGGTTTATGACTAGAAAATAAACCTATTTTGACAGAATCACTGGTGAAGTCATGGAGGCGAGATACGTGTCACTGCACATGATGACATCAGTGATGTGAAACTAGAGTACCGTATATACTCGAGTATAAGCCGAGATTTTCAGCCCAAATTTTTGGGCTGAAAGTGCCCCTCTCGGATTATACTCGAGTCAAGGTGGGTGGCAGGGTCGGCGGGTGAGGGGGAGAGGGCGCTGAGGTATACTTACCTAGTCCCAGCGATCCTGGCGCTGTCCCTGCCGTCCCACGGTCTTCTGTGCTGCAGCTTCTTCCCCTCTTCAGCGGTCATGTGGGACCGCTCATTAGAAAAATGAGTAGGCGGCTCCACCTCCCATAGGGGTGGAGCCGCCTATTCATTTCTCTAATCAGCGGTAACGGTGACCGCTGATAGAGAAAGAAGCTGCAGCACAGAAGACCGTGGGACAGGCAGAGGGAGCCGGACGTCGGGACCAGGTAAGTATGTCATATTTACCTGTCCCCGTTCCAGCCGCTGGGCGCCGCTCCGTCTTCCCGGCGTCGCTCCGCTCCGCTCTGACTGTTCAGGTCAGAGGGCGCGATGACGCATATAGTGTGCACCGCGCCCTCTGCTTGATCAGTCAGTGCAGAGACGCCGGGACCGGACGCTGGAATGAGACGCCGGGAGCTGCAATCAAGAGAGGTGAGTATGGCTTTTTTTTTTATTGCAGCAGCGGCACAGATTTATGTGGAGCATCTATGGGGGCAGTATGAACGGTGCAGAGCATCTATGGGGGCAGTATGAACGGTGCAGAGCATCTATGGGGGCAGTATGAACAGTGCAGAGCACTGTATGGGGCACAGATATGGGGGCAGTATGAACGGTGCAGAGCATCTATGGGGGCAGTATGAACGGTGCAGAGCATATATGGGGCAGTATGAACGGTGCAGAGCACTGTATGGGACACAGATATGGGGGCAGTATGAACGGTGCAGAGCATCTATGGGGGCAGTATGAACGGTGCAGAGCATATATGGGGCAGTATGAACGGTGCAGAGCATATATGGGGCACAGATATGGGGGCAGTATGAACGGTGCAGAGCACTATATGGGGCAGTATGAACGGTGCAGAGCACTATATGGGGCACAGATATGGGGGCAGTATGAACGGTGCAGAGCACTATATGGGGCACAGATATGGGGGCAGTATGAACGGTGCAGAGCACTATATGGGGCAGTATGAACGGTGCAGAGCATACAGGGCACAGATATGGGGCAATATGAACGGTGCAGAGCACTATATGGCAGAGCTATGGGGAAATATGAACGGTGCAGAGCACTATATGGCACAGCTATGGGGAAATAATGATCTATTTTTATTTTTGAAATTCACCGGTAAATGCTGCATTTCCACCCTAGGCTTATACTCGAGTCAATAGGTTTTCCCAGTTGTTTGTGGCAAAATTTGGGGGGTCGGCTTATACTCGGGTCGGCTTATACTCGAGTATATACGGTACTTTCCTCCAGCAACATTCGTGATGAGAGGCTTAAGTGAGATTTATGTTATGGGTTAGTTTTAGTGTGCCTTCATAGAGCGGTTGGGAGGGGGTACACCGTATCTCCACCTGCAATGTCCTTACAGGACCTGTGTGATGTGGATTTAATGTGATCAATTACATGGAGGAAGAGTTGAATGGTCTGGGCTTAAATGACTGATTTCCAGAGCTTCCAGTGTTCAATGGTTGCCTGGAGAGAGAAGACTTCAGGAAATTGTGTGCTCAATCTGAATCGTGGACATTGCTACCTGTGAGAGGGCTGATCCCCTCTAAGAAAAGCACTGTTTTTTGTTACTTTGTTCTGCTGTTTTACCCAGAGGGCCGTGTTTACTTTCACATCTTGGTTTATGCTGCTACAATAAACCAAGCCTTTTCTTAAAGAGACAGTGTTCCAGTTATACCTCTGTGTCCAGCTGAGTGAGCCGCTCTACAACACTATCTATCTAACTATCTATCTATCTATCTATCTATCTATCTATCTATCTATCTATCTATCTATCTATCTATCTATCTATCTATCTATCTACAGTATCTATCTCTCTATCTATCTCATATCTATCTACAGTGTCTATCTATCCTAGCCATCCATACATCCATTCTGATGGTTCTAGCTGTGAATTCCCAGTGGTTAGATGATGCAATTTATTGGTTCCTTTGAGCACCTATGAGTGCGTAAAAATTGGATGACATGCTGTCCATTGTATTTCTTGAACTGATTGACTTGCATTGGCAAGTCTCGTATGACTATACAAGGCCATACTTGGCAAGCTGCAAATTTTTCTCCAGCCCAATTACAGCAGAGGAAAAACTCGCAAATCAGCACTGACTCATTGAATAACATTGGTCAGAGTGCAATGCGATTTTTTTCTCACATTGCACTCGTCTGATTTACACACCAGTGTGAGCATGCATAAAATAAAAATTCCCTTGAAATCACTTAATTAAAAGAAAATAAAAAATATCTTCAACCATACATGCTTCAGTTTTATATGGGCTTTTTATTATAATATAGGCATTTAATGGTTTAAATAGTGAAAAAATATATATAATCAGCAATTATAAAATGTATATTTCCTTTTTTTTCAAAAATAAATTCTTATTTCATGCCTTTTTCAGTGATTTCATAGATCCTATTTTTGAAATGCTACTTCCATCTGAAAGTATTAAACACCATACAGGATTTTGTACTTTGTTCATTATAAGACAGAAGTTTTGGTCACCATAATTCCTTACTATAAAAGCTAAAACTTGCTTTTATCAGGCTTCGTTCTATACAGAAAATGATGAAAGGAAAATGCAAGTTTGATTACTAAGATGTTCCGCAAGTGTATTTGAGCTTGATTCATATGATTAATATAAGTCTATATGACCCTTATTGCTAATCAATTTGTAATTTTATCTTTATCAAAGTCATGCTACATTTTACAAAGCAATCTATGAAGTTTTAGAGTGCTTTCATGTATAGTATATGGCTGTTCTTTCTGCGACTGGAGAGAAACAGTACTGCATAATTGGCCCAGGATGTGAATTATAAAACCATGCTCGGTATTCAGAGTACAGAGATACAGTGTTCACACTAAAGAAATTTACTTCTTCAATAAATTGCCACACACTAATATGTTCACATCTTTACTAGTGATGAGCGATTATACTCGTTGTGGCAACTGAATGATTTATAGCTATTAGCCAGGTTGAGTACATGTGGGGGTTGCCTGGTTGCTAGGGAATCCCCTCATCTAATCAAGCTGGCTAGTAGCTGTAAATCATTCAGCTGCGGCGATGAAAATTTAATCTCCGAACACTAACAAATACTTCGGGATCACCCGAGCATGCTCGGGAAAACCCGAGCAAAGAGTACACTCGCTCATCACTAATCTTTACATGTGATAATATACTTTAAAGAAATTGTGTATTTTACGGAACAATTAGCATTTTCTCAAAATATATATAGTGTAGAAATAGATATATCCAAAAATGCAGAGAAAAAGAAGGCAGCACTCATCGACCTTCAGAAGCAGGTGTCTTTATTTACTCACATAAAATCTTCACGGCCGGGGGTGCAGGGGTACAGAGTGTGGCGGGGCTGACGACGGCCGTTTCGCGCCTACCTGGCACTTCTATGGGTCAGACCCGTAGAAGCGTCAGGTAGGCGCGAAACGGCCGTCGTCAGCCCCGCCACACTCTGTACCCCTGCACCCCCAGCCATGAAGATTTTATGTGAGTAAATAAAAGACACCTGCTTCTGAAGATCGGTGAGTGCTGCCTTCTTTTTTCTCTGCATTTTTGGATTCATCGGCTTGTTTCCCGGCTATAGCACCTGACATCTGCCGGCTTGACTCCTTACTGCCAGTGGGTGGACACAGCTTATACATATAACAGTGGTGCGGTTATCTGTTATCTCTATTTTTAGAAATAGATATATGCTCAGCAAGTGAAAGTCCCCTCTAGTTGCTTTACAATGTTGGAAGACAAAATATGACATTAAGGGCTCCTTCTCACTTGCTAGAAATACGTCCGAGTCTCGCAGATTAAAACCCTGCTCTGGCGCAGGCACTCCAGAGCGGAGCGTGGCCGCACAGCAATACATGGGGCTGCACGCTCCGCTCTGGAGTGCCGGCGCCAGAGCAGGGTTTTAACCTGCGAGACTAATTTCTCGCAAGTGAGAAGGAGCCGCTAAGATGAGAATTCTGGCATTAATCTGAAATGTTGCATTTATTTGCGCAACTCGTAATATTTTTTTGCCAGTCCCAGCCAGCTCCACTTAATGTTTGAAAAGTGAGTGAGGCTAAGGCTATGTGCACACGTTGTGGATTGTATGCGTTTTTGTGCATTTTTTCACCGCAACAACACATGCACAACACAGCTTATTAAATTCAATGTGATTCCGCAATGCTGTGCTAATGCAGCGTATCTTTGCACGGTGGAATTGCATCGCAGAAAAATACGCAGCATGCTCATTCTTTGTGTGGAATTGCGACGATTCCGCACACTTAGGAATGCATTGATATGCTTACTTTCCGCTTACTATGCCCACCATGCGTAAAGTGAACGTTTCATGTGCGGTGATACCCGGGTCTCCTCCAGGCCCTTGGGAACCATATTTCTGTTAAAAAAAATAATTAAAATAAAAAATATTGACATATTTACCTTCTGATGGCCCTCAGAGTCCTCCTGCCTCTCAGCGGTGCACACGTCTCTTCCGTTCCCAGGGATACAATGCGCGAAGGACCTGGGATGATGTCACGGTCACGTAACTGTGACGTCGCAATGCATCCCTGGGAACGGACGCCGTCGGGAGCGCCGCTGAGGAGATCAGGGGCCGTCGTAAGGTAAGAATAACCATTTTTTTATTTTATTTATTCATTTTTTAAATTATTTTTAACATTCTATATTTTACTATTGATGTTGCATGGGCAGCATCAATAGTAAAAAGTTGGTCACATTTGTCAAGCATTATGCTTGACAAGTGTGACCAACCTGTCAATCAGTTTTCCAAGCAATGCTACAGATCACTTGGAAAACACTAGCATTCTGAAAGCTAATTATGCTTGCAAAACGCTAGTGTTTAGCAGGAAAACGCATGACAATTCTGAATGCGTTATTCCAGCATCAGGCAGTTACAGAATTGCTGCAGAAATTTCCGTAGCAATTCTGCAACGTGTGCACATAGCCTTAGTCAGAAGGGCATGACAAATTTGCAGATACAGTCATCTCTTATTACTTCACTTTGCATGTGACAGAGCAAACACAATAACTACACGTATATGATGAAATGTAGATTTATTGTTCTGATGAAGCATTATATTTGATGGCCACGATACAGGTACTGGCTAGGTTTCTTTTCTTCTTGGCTGGTCTGCAGCTAAAAATCTGCTTCACAATCTCCGTAAATTGCTGCAGCTTTTTCAATGCTACTGTCTGCAATTTTGATGTGAGATTATTTACACTATGCAGGTATCACCTCAATGTACATTCAGGGCTGCCTCCAGGGACCTAACTACTATGGGTACATGGGTTCGAGTAACCCCAGGGTCCTTGAATGTTGGGAGACCCAAATGGACTCTTTTGTCAATATGTAAAAAATCAATACAAGTAAAGAACCATAAAAAGCCTAGCTGAAGATTTAGCATAAAGTCCCTGGTTGCCTCCATAATCAGTATAGCAGGTCATGGAAAGGGGAAAGAGAGGTTGTCAGCTCACCATGTGTAGAAGCAACTTGTCTAACAATGGATCCTCGCACGGAGCCGCCCTGGTCTGGGGCGCAGGTCACAAATAGAAAAAGGACTTTTCTCCAGCGATGGACTTTAATAATGAAATGTAACATTTATTTTATTGTCATTATAAAAGCAAGGAAAATGGCATACCATGGAGGCAAAAATGGGGGGTTTCGACAGCTAAGTCTTAGTCATGGTTTGCTGAAAATAGCCTGAGATGTGGTTGTATAGAAAATCCCTTGGTTGGCACACATGGAATCTAATAAATCATGATCCTAGTGAACATTAATCCCTTTGAGTGCTGTGTGAGTATAGAGAAGAGATTTAAAAAAATAAAAACACACAAATTGAGTACTTACAGCTGTCTCCTTTCTATTATAGCACAGCTATTTTATATTTGACAAACAATATTTTTTACAGACAAGAAGTGTGAGCATGGTGGGTACATATTCACCATCCCAGGTCAACATAGTTGTAGCAATGTGAAGAAAAATACATTTTCAGCTAGATCAATTCATACAAAAATAGAATCTAATGTTATGGATTCTACATTGATGATATGATGCTAATATGGACAGGTACACACAAAGAAGCTAATGATTTTATCAGATATATGAATAATAGTGAGTATAATTTAAAATTCACACATAATTTTAACCAAGGATAAAATCAACTATTTAGACATTAATTTCACAGGAGTAACATCTCCAGCACATATTAAAAACAAACCTGACAAGAACCCAACAAACAGGAACTCAATTTTACAAGCACGATCTTGTCATTCCAAGCACAGTATAAATAACATTCCAGTAGGGAAATTAATCAGAACTAAAAGAAACTGTTCCTCAGGTGAAGACTATAATATAGAGTCAGAAATAGTCATTAACAGACACAAGCATCGGGGTTTTACTGCTCAAGAGGAGAGCAGAATCTGATAGAATGCAAAGGGAAAATTTGCTGGACAACTCTAATAAAAGGAAAATTATTGTCAATAAAGATCACAACTACAACATGTTAGGCACCGGGATACTCCCTCTGCACAGTATGGATCCAGAGCCTTGTCTTCTCCTGCAGTCTCGACCACAGTGAATTCTGCTGAGCAAAGACATCAGTCTCAGCATCTTGTTCAGAGACAGGCTGTACGCTTGGTTACTGCTGTCTCTCCAGGTGCAGCTATAGCAACCTGCTATTCTCAGCAGCGCGCAGTCACTCCTGAGAGTAACTGTAAAAAAGAACCTAGCACTCAACTGATGCTTTAGTGCAGCTTTTATTGTAGTGGTACACAAAACGTTTCGGTCCAGTCTACGGACCTTCGTCAGTAACGTACTACAGAATAGTAAGAGAGACCGATGGGTCATAAGGTATTAAGAGGCAGCGTCTTGTACTTGAGCCCGATAGGAGCGGTACCGCTGAGAAGACTGGTAAGGATGAGGGCGCTGACAGACGCGGTGTCCACCGTTTGAACGGTGGACACCGCGTCTGTCAGCGCCCTCATCCTTACCAGTCTTCTCAGCGGTACCGCTCCTATCGGGCTCAAGTACAAGACGCTGCCTCTTAATACCTTATGACCCATCGGTCTCTCTTACTATTCTGTAGTACGTTACTGACGAAGGTCCGTAGACTGGACCGAAACGTTTTGTGTACCACTACAATAAAAGCTGCACTAAAGCATCAGTTGAGTGCTAGGTTCTTTTTTACAGTTTATGAAGGTGTGGGAACCTAACCTTAGCACCATCCTTTCCAGTAGTGCACACGGTATATTTTGTGAGAGACTCCTGAGAGTAAGTCCAAGTTTTGCTCTACTGAGCATGCCCGTGGGTTGACTTCTCATTGGTGTTCGCCTGTCACATGCTCTGGTCCTGGTCTGGCTCCGAATTGGCCAGTGAGCAAGGTCCTGTCAGATTGACAGAAACTATAAAAGATCTTTGGCGCGCCCGTCAGTGCGCCAAGGTCATTTGTGTTTGGTGTGTGAGAGGAACCTGATGGTAAGGTGGACTCAGCTGTGTGTGCTCAGTGCAGGCTTCCTTTTTGGAAGTGCATTGAACAGCAAGGTGGCATGCTGCTAAGGGAAAAAAAAATCTTTAAATCTTCAGCTTAGCGAGTGTGAACGAGCTGAGTGTGACCTGAGCGTAAGTGTGAACGGCGGTAAGTGTGACTTGTGATTCAGTCAGAGGTATTTGGAAAGCTTTTAACAAATACTTGTGTGAATTGTTGTGAGTTTCTGAATTGGGAGTAACTATATTCACATGGGGTTAACTTAGGGTGGGGGCTCATAATCAAGGGTTTCTAAGGGGCAGCTGTTTGGGGCTCAATTCCTTTTTGGAAGGGCATTGAACAGCAAGGTGGATTGCTGCTGAGGGAAAAAAAATCTTTAAATCTTCAGCTTAGCGTGTATGAACGAGCTGACTGTGACCTGAGCGTAAGTGTGAACGGCGGTAAGTGTGACTTGTGATTCAGTGACTTTGGATTCAGGGAGTTTTCAAGGGAGGAATTACTGAATTGCCGTCTGTATCTTATTAATACTTTGCATTTGTTTGTTTGTTTTTGTATTATTTTTATTTAACGTTTCTGTGTGGTGCAATCCCCATTAGGAAATATGCTCCACTATTGCTAATGCCATCCAGTGCACATCTTTCCACATGTATGCAATCCTTGATCAGCCGGTCAAGGGTGCATACTGCTGTGCGAGATGTGAGCACGTTGTGCATTTGGAAGCCCAGATTCTGGATCTAAATGTGCAGCTGGCAACACTGAGATCCATAGACAATATGGAAAGGAGTCTTCTGCTCACTGAGGAGATGCTCAATGGGATAGATAAAGGGGGATGGTAGGATGGAGCTGCAGGACAGTGGCAAGCTGGGTGACAGCTAGAAGGCTGGGTAGAGGGAAGAGTGCCAGGGAGGCTAGTCCTGATCTGGCACACCCCAATAAGTTTGCCAAGTTGGCAGATGAGGGGGGTGCCAGTACAGGGGTAGCACTGCTGCAGCCAGGCATGTCCTATGAAAGCCGGAGGAGTGACTGCTCCAGTAAGGAGGGAAATAGGAGAGCAAGGCAGGCCAGACAGGTAGTGGGGGGCTTAATTATTAGGGGAACAGATAGGGCAATCTGTCAAAAAGACAAGGATCGTCGAACGGTGTGCTGCCTACCTGGCGCTCGAGTCCGACACACCGCTGATCCCAGATTACTGGGAGGGGCTGGTGAGGTGATTTCAGGGAATTAGGCTGCAAGCTGAAAGCAAGGACCTCCAACGTGGTATTTTCCGAAATACTGCCTGCACCACGTGCCACGCAAGAGAGGCAACGGGAGATTAGGGAGGTTAATAAGTGGCTCAAGAATTGGTGTAGGAAGGAGGGGTTTGGGTTCCTGCAGAACTGGGCTGACTTCTCAGTTGGCTACAGGCTCTACGCTAGGGACGGGCTGCATCTCAATGGGGAAGGTGCAGCTGTGCTAAGGGAGAAAATGGCTAGAAGGTTGGAGGCGTGTTTAAACTAGGAATAGGGGGGAGGGTATTCATTTTATAGGAAGGGAAGATAGTGCAGATAGAGACCTGGGCACAAATAAGGAAGTTGAGGGTGGCGGTGGCATGGGGGGGTGGGGTTAGAACAGTTAATAATTTAAGAAAGAATAGAGGTGCAGAGAGATGCATAACATGTATGTATACTAATGCCAGAAGCCTCACCAACAATATGGACGAATTAGAACTAATGTTGTTGGAGCATAATTATGACATGGTGGGGATATCTGAAATGTGGCTGGATGAGAGCCATGATTGGGCTGTTAACTTGCAAGGTTATAGTCTGTTCAGAAATCACCGAATGGATAGGCGAGGGGGAGAGGTGTGTCTCTATGTAAAATCGTCCTTAAAACCCATCCGGCATGAAAATATAGGTGAATCTAATAAAAACGTAGAGTCCCTGTGGGTGGAGATAAGGGGAGGGGGAAAAAACAATAAATTATTACTGATAGGGGTTTGTTATAAATCTCCAAAAATAATGGAAGCAACGGAGAATATCCTCCTAAAGCAAATAGATGAAGCTGCGACACAAGGAGAAGTCGTTATTATGGGGGACTTCAACTACCCTGAAATAGATTGGGGAACAGAAACATACAGTTCCAGCAAAGGTAATCGGTTTTTGACAACTATGAGAGACAATTACGTTTCACAACTGGTTCAGGACCCAACAAGAAGGGGGGCACTGCTAGACCTAATATTAACCAACAGGCCAGACTGCATAGCAAATATAAGGGTTGGGGGTCACTTGGGAAATAGTGATCACAAAATAATAAGTTTTCATGTCTCCTTTAATAAGATGTGTAGTGGAGGGGTTACAAGGACACTAAACTTCAGGAGGGCAAATTTCCAACGGATGAGAGAGGTTCTTGGTGCAATTAACTGGGACGATATCCTGAGACACAAAAATACACAAAGAAAATGGGAGACGTTTATTAGCATCCTGGATAGGACCTGTGCACAGTATATACCGTATGGGAATAAACATACTAGAAATAGGAGGAAACCAATATGGCTAAATAGAGCTGTAAGCGGCGCAATAAGTGACAAAAAGAAAGCATTTAGAGAATTAAAGGAAGTAGGTAGTGAGGAGGCATTAAATAAATACAAAAAATTAAATAAATTCTGTAAAAAGCAAATCAAGGCAGCAAAGATTGCGACAGAGAGACTCATTGCCAGAGAGAGTAAAAATAAACCCAAAATATTCTTTAACTACATAAATAGTAAGAAACTAAAAAATGATAGCGTTAGCCCCCTTAAAAATCGTATGGGTGAAATGGTGGATGAGGATGAGGATGTGGATGAGGATGCGCACAAGAAAATCCCATGGCAGACAAAATGACTAGTGATAGAAATTCCCCAATAAATGTCACCTGCTTAATACAGCAAGAAGTACGTCAGCGTCTAAAAATCACTAAAATTGACAAATCTCTGGGCCCGGATGGGATACACCCTCGAGTACTGCAGGAATTAAGTACAGTCATTGATGGACCATTATTTTTAATCTTGAAAGACTCCATAATAACAGGGTCTGTACCACAGGACTGGCGTATAGCAAATGTGGTGCCAATATTCAAAAAGGGGATAAAAACTGAACTCGGTAATTATAGGCCAGTAAGCTTAACCTCTACTGTGGGTAAAATCCTAGAGGGCATTCTAAGGGATGCTATACTGGAGTATCTGAAGAGGAATAACCTCATGACCCAGTATCAGCACGGGTTTACTAGGGACCGTTCATGTCAGACTAATCTGATCAGTTTCTATGAAGAGGTAAGTTCCGGATTGGACCAAGGGAACCCAGTGGACGTAGTGTATATGGACTTTTGAAAAGCTTTTGATAAGGTGCAACACAAAAGGTTGATACATAAAATGAGAATAATGGGGATAGGGGAAAATATGTGCAAGTGGGTTGAGAGCTGGCTCAGGGATAGGAAACAAAGGGTGTTTATTAATGGAGCACACTCGGACTGGGTCGCGGTTAGCAGTGGGGTACCACAGGGGTCAGTATTGGGCCCTCTTCTTTTTAACATATTTATTAATGACCTTATAGGGGTCATTCAGAGCAGAATTTCAATATTTGCAGATGACACTAAACACTGCAGGGTAATCAATACAGAGGAGGACAATTTTATATTACAGGATGATTTATGTAAACTAGAAGCTTGGGCTGATAAATGGCAAATGAGCTTTAATTGGGATAAATGTAAGGTCATGCACTTGGGTAGAAGTAATAAGATGTATAACTATGTGCCTAATTCTAAAACTCTGGGCAAAATCGTCAATGAAAATGACCTGGGTGTATGGGTGGATGACAATTTCATGTTCAATGGCCAGTGTCAGGCAGCTGCTACAAAGGCAAATAAAATAATGGGATGCATTAAAAGAGGCATAGATGCTCATGAGAACATAATTTTACTTCTATACAAGTCACTAGTTCGACCACATTTAGAATACTGTGCACAGTTCTGGTCTCCGGTGTATAAGAAAGACATAGCTGAACTAGAGCGGGTGCAGAGAAGACCGACCAAGGTTATTAGAGGACTGGGGGGTCTGCAATATCAAGATAGGTTATTACACTTGGGGCTATTTAGTTTGGAAAAACGAAGACTAAGGGGTGATCTTATTTTAATGTATATTAAATATATGAGGGGACAGTACAAAGACCTTTCTGATGATCTTTTTAATCATAGACCTGAGACAGGGACAAGGGGGCATCCTCTAAGAAGGTTTAGGCATAATAACAGACGCGGATTCTTTACTGTAAGAGCAGTGAGACTATGGAACTCTAGTAACATAGTAACATAGTAACATAGTTAGTAAGGCCGAAAAAAGACATTTGTCCATCCAGTTCAGCCTATATTCCATCATAATAAATACCCAGATCTACGTCCTTCTACAGAACCTAATAATTGTATGATACAATATTGTTCTGCTCCAGGAAGACATCCAGGCCTCTCTTGAACCCCTCGACTGAGTTCGCCATCACCACCTCCTCAGGCAAGCAATTCCAGATTCTCACTGCCCTAACAGTAAAGAATCCTCTTCTATGTTGGTGGAAAAACCTTCTCTCCTCCAGACGCAAAGAATGCCCCCTTGTGCCCGTCACCTTCCTTGGTATAAACAGATCCTCAGCGAGATATTTGTATTGTCCCCTTATATACTTATACATGGTTATTAGATCGCCCCTCAGTCGTCTTTTTTCTAGACTAAATAATCCTAATTTCGCTAATCTATCTGGGTATTGTAGTTCTCCCATCCCCTTTATTAATTTTGTTGCCCTCCTTTGTACTCTCTCTAGTTCCATTATATCCTTCCTGAGCACCGGTGCCCAAAACTGGACACAGTACTCCATGTGCGGTCTAACTAGGGATTTGTACAGAGGCAGTATAATGCTCTCATCATGTGTATCCAGACCTCTTTTAATGCACCCCATGATCCTGTTTGCCTTGGCAGCTGCTGCCTGGCACTGGCTGCTCCAGGTAAGTTTATCATTAACTAGGATCCCCAAGTCCTTCTCCCTGTCAGATTTACCCAGTGGTTTCCCGTTCAGTGTGTAATGGTGATATTGATTCCCTCTTCCCATGTGTATAACCTTACATTTATCATTGTTAAACCTCATCTGCCACCTTTCAGCCCAAGTTTCCAACTTATCCAGATCCATCTGTAGCAGAATACTATCTTCTCTTGTATTAACTGCTTTACATAGTTTTGTATCATCTGCAAATATCGATATTTTACTGTGTAAACCTTCTACCAGATCATTAATGAATATGTTGAAGAGAACAGGTCCCAATACTGACCCCTGCGGTACCCCACTGGTCACAGCGACCCAGTTAGAGACTATACCATTTATAACCACCCTCTGCTTTCTATCACTAAGCCAGTTACTAACCCATTTACACACATTTTCCCCCAGACCAAGCATTCTCATTTTGTGTACCAACCTCTTGTGCGGCACGGTATCAAACGCTTTGGAAAAATCGAGATATACCACGTCCAATGACTCACCGTGGTCCAGTCTATAGCTTACCTCTTCATAAAAACTGATTAGATTGGTTTGACAGGAGCGATTTCTCATAAACCCATGCTGATATGGAGTTAAACAGTTATTCTCATTGAGATAATCCAGAATAACATCCCTCAGAAACCCTTCAAATAGTTTACCAACAATAGAGGTTAGACTTACTGGCCTATAATTTCCAGGTTCACTTTTAGAGCCCTTTTTGAATATTGGCACCACATTTGCTATGCGCCAGTCCTGCGGAACAGACCCTGTCGCTATAGAGTCACTAAAAATAAGAAATAATGGTTTATCTATTACATTACTTAGTTCTCTTAGTACTCGTGGGTGTATGCCATCCGGACCCGGAGATTTATCTATTTTAATCTTATTTAGCCGGTTTCGCACCTCTTCTTGGTGACCCTTAATATAGGGTTTTCATTGTTTCTTGGGATTTCACCTAGCATTTCATTTTCCACCGTGAATACCGTGGAGAAGAAGGTGTTTAATATGTTAGCTTTTTCCTCGTCATCTACAACCATTCTTTCCTCACTATTTTTTAAGGGGCCTACATTTTCAGTTTTTATTCTTTTACTATTGATATAGTTGAAGAACAGTTTGGGATTAGTTTTACTCTCCTTAGCAATGTGCTTCTCTGTTTCCTTTTTGGCAGCTTTAATTAGTTTTTTAGATAAAGTATTTTTCTCCCTATAGTTTTTTAGAGCTTCAATGGTGCCATCCTGCTTTAGTAGTGCAAATGCTTTCTTTTTACTGTTAATTGCCTGTCTTACTTCTTTGTTTAGCCACATTGGGTTTTTCCTATTTCTAGTCCTTTTATTCCCACAAGGTATAAACCGCTTACACTGCCTATTTAGGATGTTCTTAAACATTTCCCATTTATTATCTGTATTCTCATTTCTGAGGATATTGTCCCAGTCTACCAGATTAAGGGCATCTCTAAGCTGTTCAAACTTTGCCTTCCTAAAGTTCAATGTTTTTGTGACTCCCTGACAAGTCCCCCTAGTGAAAGACAGGTGAAACTGCACAATATTGTGGTCGCTATTTCCTAAATGCCCAACCACCTGCAGATTTGTTATTCTGTCAGGTCTATTAGATAGTATTAGGTCTAAAAGTGCTGCTCCTCTGGTTGGATTCTGCACCAATTGTGAAAGATAATTTTTCTTGGTTATTAGCAGAAACCTGTTGCCTTTATGGGTTTCACAGGTTTCTGTTTCCCAGTTAATATCCGGGTAGTTAAAGTCCCCCATAACCAGGACCTCATTATGGGTTGCAGCTTCATCTATCTGCTTTAGAAGTAGACTTTCCATGCTTTCTGTTATATTTGGGGGTTTGTAACAGACCCCAATGAGAATTTTGTTACCATTTTTCCCTCCATGAATTTCAACCCATATGGACTCGACATCCTCATTCCCTTCGCTAATATCCTCCCTTAAAGTGGATTTTAGACAAGACTTTACATAGAGACAAACCCCTCCTCCTCTCCGATTTTTACGATCCTTTCTAAACAGACTGTAACCCTGTAAGTTAACTGCCCAGTCATAGCTTTCATCTAACCATGTCTCGGTTATTCCCACTATGTCAAAGTTACCTGTAGATATTTCTGCTTCTAGTTCTTCCATCTTGTTTGTCAGGCTTCTGGCGTTTGCAAGCATGCAGTTTAGAGGATTTTGTTTTGTTCCAATCTCCTCACTGTGGATTGTTTTAGAAATGTTCTTACCTCCCTTCTGAGTATGTTTTCCTGGGTCGTCTTTGTTCGAGTCTAATGTTTTTCTTCCCGTCCCCTCTTCTTCTAGTTTAACGCCCTCCTGATGAGTGTAGCGAGTCTTCTGGCGAATGTGTGTTTCCCAGGTTTGTTGAGGTGTAGTCCGTCTCTGGCGAGGAGTCCATCATACCAGTAATTCACACCGTGGTCCAGGAATCCAAATCCTTGTTGTCTGCACCATCGTCTTAGCCAGTTGTTTGCATCAAGGATCCTGTTCCATCTCCTGGTGCCATGCCCGTCTACTGGAAGGATAGAAGAAAAAACTACCTGTGCATCCAGTTCCTTTACTTTCTTCCCCAACTCTTCAAAGTCCTTGCAGATTGTCGGTAGGTCCTTCCTTGCCGTATCATTGGTGCCAACATGTATCAGAAGAAATGGGTGGACGTCCTTGGAGCTGAAGAGCTTTGGTATCCTATCGGTCACATCCTTGATCATCGCACCTGGAAGGCAGCATACTTCTCTTGCAGTTATGTCCGGTCTGCAGATGGCTGCTTCGGTGCCTCTCAGTAGTGAGTCTCCCACCACCACCACTCTTCGTTGCTTCTTGGCTGTACTTTTTGCTGTCACTTGTTGCTGTGTGCCCTTTTCTTTTTTGCTTGCTGGTATTGCTTCATTCTTAGGTGTGCCATCTTCATCCTCTACAAAGATTTGATATCGGTTCTTCAGTTGTGTGGTTGGTGATTTCTCCATGGTCTTCTTGCTTCTTTTGGTCACATGCTTCCACTCATCTGCTTTTGGAGGTTCTCTGACACTTTTTGCACCTTCTGTGACCAGTAGAGATGCTTCTGTTCTGTCTAGAAAGTCTTCATTCTCTTTGATGAGTTTCAAAGTTGCTATTCTTTCTTCCAGACCCCGCACCTTTTCTTCTAAAAGGGCCACTAGTCTACACTTCTGACAGGTGAAATTGGATTCTTCTCTCTGCCGTATGATGTTGTAATCTGTGATTCATTACTTAAATTTAAGAGGGGCCTGGATACTTTTCTTGAAAAGTATAATGTTGCAGGGTATATATACTAGATTCCTTGATAGGGCATTGATCCAGGGAACTAGTCTGATTGCCGTATGTGGAGTCGGGAAGGAATTTTTTTCCCCAAAGTGGAGCTTATTATTTGCCACAGGGTTTTTTTTGCCTTCCTCTGGATCAACATGATAGGGCAAGTTAGGTTAGGCTATGGGTTGAACTAGATGGACTTCAAGTCTTCCTTCAACCTTAATAACTATGTTAATAACTATGTTAATGTGCAGTTTGTGATCTATTAGTATACCCAAGTATTATTGACACGTGCTGTTCCTTAGTTCTATTCCTTTCATTCTATAGATGTAATTTTAATTTTTCTTGCCCAGATGTAGAGTCTTGATTTACTTTCTGTTAATTCTGTTTTATTAGTCGCTGCCCATTGTTCAAGCTTATCTAGATCCTTCTGAATCTTTTCCATGTCTTTCCTAGTGTTAGCTATCTCTCTTAGCTTTAAATCGTCTGCAAATTTGATTACTTTACTTTCAGTTAATTTATCTAGATCATTTGTAAAAATGTTGAATAACACTGGGGCAAGGACAAAGCCTTGTGGTACCCTACTTGAAACACTTTTCCAATTGGATGTGCAACCATTATTACCACGCTTTGAGTACGATCTGATGGAGGCAAGTGTTCCTTGTGGTCACTGTATTAGATTGGCTCACTTGGATGCACACTGAGGTAGTCAATGGATTACTGCGCTTTTAAGGGTGCACTTGGTTTATTTAGTACAGCATAAACCAAGGTTTTAAGCACAAAAATATACATGGCCCCCTAGGCAAAACAGCAAAACAAAATGGTAGAAATTTGTGCAGTCCTTGCACTAGTGGGGGTCAGCTTACACAGGGTTAACAATGTCCTTGAACAACGCACTATGGGCATAAACACTCTCCTGGAGTCTTCCTCTCCAAACCCTCAACAGCCCAGACTAACCCTGGAGTTCAGCTATTTAAGGCCAGACCATGTGTCTCCTCAACCACGTGGCTGTTCACATCACCAAAGTCCTGTCAGGACACTGCAGATGGAGATATGAGGCCATTCTCCATCCCTCTCTATAAATGTCCACTAAAACCAGCCCATAATAAAATTGTCAATAAAACATCCCAACACTTAGTGTGCTGGAGGAAACAATTCAGGTTTCACATCACTGACGCAATAATGTGCAGTGAAAGGTATCTCCCCTCCATCACTTCATCCGTGACTCTGTCCCATCACATGCATGTTTTCCACAATCCACAGCATGATAGATTTTTTCCATGCCGTCATTGACAGATTTTTTTCTATTTGTACAATATTTTGCAATTTAATACTTAGAATATTTTAACAATGTTCAAATAATTTATTCTGAGGACCTGTTCTGCATGTCTTCCAGGGTGTATTGCTGTCCCTCCTAATATTTGGCAGCCATTGCATTTAGCAGGGCAGCACGGTGGCACAGTGGATAGCCTTGCAGCGCTGGAGTCCTGGGTTCTAATCCCACCCAGGACAACATCTGCAAAGAGTTTGTATGTTCTCTCCGTGTTTGCATGGATTTCCTCTGGGTTCTTCGGTTTCCTCCCACATTAAAAGACATACTGATAGGGAATTTAGATTGTGACCCCCATCGGGGACAGTGATGATAATGTATGCAAACTGTAAAGCGCTGCGGAATATGTTAGCACTATATAAAGATTATTATTATTATTTAGTGTATAGGCTTTATAGGAGTCTCACTGCCTAACAATTTTCACAGAATGTGTATGAGATCCTCCTTTATGTCTAATACAGGGGTGGGTGGGCCCGTTTTGGGTCTAATACTGGGTGTATCGGAGTCCCTCTTCATTCTAATTTCTGTCAGTTCTTGCATTATCAGCATAGGCATTGTGCATTTCAGAATTCCTCCATCATAAATTTAATAGGATTGTCTAACCATGCTGCACACGCTATATGCTCAGATAAGTTAGTAAAATGTTAAAATTACAGCTAACAGTGAATGTTTTTTCCACCATTGAAAGAGCAAAAGCGCTATGTGTGAAATTAGTGTAAGGTCCCTTTCACACATCAGATTTTTGCCGTCAGTCGCAATCCATCAAATTTTGAGAGAAACAAATCAGGCAACTGATGCCGCCGGATCGTTTTTTTTTCTTATAGACTTGTATTAGCGACGGATTGCAATGAATGGCCTCATGATTCATCCGTCATTCACTGGATCCATCGAAAATTGTTTGTCCAGTTGCCGGAGACAACGGACAAACTAACGTTTTTTGTGTACGCAGAAAAATCGGACTGATGTGTGAAAGGGGCCTAAAGGTTTCTTTTCTTTCTTTTTTTTAAATTGCCTTTTCTCAAAGTCATTATACTGGAAAGAATGTTTCCAAATCTGTTTTCCTGTAAAATCCATTTTAGCTTCGGTTTGGTATGTTTTATTGTCAGTCCGTAAAAGTCTGGTAATACTCTGGCAACATTGTTCCTAGCAGTGATTTGCGAATCACAGATGCATCTTCCCCATGCTATTCCCATTCCGTTTGAGCACTTTTTGCCATCCGTTTCAGCGATTTTACTGCCCCCCAGACCTCCTGGGAGGGTCTTCCATAAAAATACTCAAGTTGCCCATGGATTTCCATTACACTTGCTACTTGAGTCGAGCACCTGAGCAATTCAATGTGCTTGGTTCAAGTATCGAACATGTGAGCATTTTAGTGCTCACTCATGAAAAGCAATGACCGGAATCAAGAACACAAGGGCAGGTTGCTTATGAAAATATGAAATTGAAAATATGAAATATTGAAAATATGAAATATGAAAATTAGTTCAGCAATACAGTAAAAGCAGCTAATGAGAATAACATTGTATATGCTATTTGAATAAGCACCAGGAATTGGTTTTATCCTTGCTCTACTAAAAAGTTTATATTATAATTTTCTACTCTGCATCTTTGTATCATATTTATGGATTTTCAATAACTGTTTGCCATCTGCCCATATTGTGTAGAAAACAATTTTCCTATTTTTTTCCTTTGTGGACATCAGATGAATGCTTTCAATAACAGACAGGTTGACAAGAAGAACATGCTAAGAAATGCTGTGTGCATTTTAGTTTTTCTTTAGCAACAATCAATTTGTGGAATAGAAGAAAACATGCAATCTGATGTATTTTCAAAGATACAGAAAGCTTAAAGAGCTTTTTTTCTTTCTGTTGTAAGCAAAGTCATTGTTCCGAAAATAATAAGAAGGGAATCACAGCTATATTTTTAAGCCATTTTCTTTTTATCATGAGAGACAAATAACTTCTGAAATATAAATGTATTTGTCATCCTGCTTAATTTTTATAATTCATTATATAGGAAGAGAAAAAATATACAGTACATGCTGTGACAGGGTCACTGGTCAGGGCAGATATGTGTCAGATATGTTTGCTTTCCTGCGTGATGTGAAAGCCATAAGTATTTTCTTCAGCATGACATGTGCTGAGAGCAATCCAGACACTATATGGGCCTTACTTTCATGGTCAGAGATGAGTGGGACGCCTACCCACCATATGTCCACCTCCAGTGTGTGGCTGGAGGGAGTTAAATGTCCAGCCAGGTTTTTTATCTCTGTCTGTGTTGTGTGGAGGAAGGAGCCAGACAGCTAGCTCCTGCCAGAGCTCATTACTGCCCTGACTGGCGTATGGGGCTCGATGACCAGAGGGGACCCACATCGGAAACACAGAGGGGAAAGAATTGAAACACAGAGGCAAGAATGGAGACACAGGGAGGTAAGAATGGAGATACAGGGGCAAGAATGGAGGCACGGGCAAGAATGGAGATGCGGGGCAAAAATGGAGACACAGGCGCAAGAATGGAGACATGGGGCAAAAATGGAGACACGGGCAAGAATGGAGACACAGGGGCAAGAATGGAGACACAGGGGCAAGAATGGAGACACAGGGGAAAGAATGGAGACACGGGCAAGAATGGAGACATGGGGTAAGAAAGGAGACACGGGGCAAAAAAGAAGGCACAAGGTAAGAATGAAGACACGGATGGCATGAATGGAAACATGGGCAAGAATGGAGACACGGGGCAGGAAAGGAGACACAGAGGCAAGAATGGAGACTTGGGGGCAAGAATGGAGAAACGGGGGCCAAAAATGGAGACAAAGGGGAATAATTGAGACACAGGGGGTAAGAATGAAGACACTGGGGAAGAATAGAGACACCGGGCAAGAATGGAGACACGGGGCGAGAATGGAGACACGTGGCAAGAATGAAGACATAGGGGGGAAAATGGAGACACGGGGCAAGAATGGAGACACGGGGCAAGAATGGAGACACAGGAGGAAAGAATGGAGAAAGATGGAGCAGGATCATGGGGGCAGGATGGAGACACGTGATACAGGCTCAATGGGCAGGATGGAAACAGATGGCACAGAATCATGGGACAGGATGGATATGATGGGGCAGATGGGGCAGGATCATAGGACAGATGTTCTGGACATGGTGTGGTATTTCTTCCTTGTATGTGGTATTATTCGGTCACTGTGGTGGTAATATGTGGTCTGGACATGTGTGGTGGTATTTGTGTTGTGTTGTGCCCCAGGGTCCTGGTCGTCACAGTAGCATTGCTCTCCTCACGGGGAGAGTGATGTTACTTTTGGAAGCGATGAAAGATAACTCTCATCAGGTAATCACAATGCACACAACATGTTCACACTCCAGGCCACAAAGGGGATCTTATTTACTAGGTGACTCCCTTATATATATTGCGGTTTGGAGGGAAATGGACAGAAAAGTTAGTGACTGACAGAGTTCAGTCAGGGCCAGACAGCAGTCTGAGGCCAGAGAAGGTGTAACAAGCTGTGTAGCCGCAGGGCTGCAGCTCCGGGAAAGAGAAAACATACAGAAGGAAATGACATACTGTAGTTCAGTGAGTGTGAAGGGGAACAAAGCAAAAAGAGAAGGAAATCAGGGGAGACCGGCCACGAGCAGGCTGCCTCCTTCTGAATCACAGATAACCGGTAGCCAGGACACCGAGGTTGTAAGGAACTCCATGACTTACATCAGAGACTGACAGGACAGCTGAACTGCAAGTCATCTGTCCGCCTTAATACCCAGGAGGCATGGTGACACCTATAGAGCCTGGGGTGTGCTAGAGTCCCTATAAACCGGCTCAAGTCACCAGTCGTACGGGTTACAGTATGTCCTATCCTAAATGGTGGACAGAGAGAACAACTATGAGGACCTTATGTGAAGCCATAGGCAGTAAGGGACTATAACACCACCGCGCTAGAGGAAGGCTTTCAACTCAACCTGGTAAAGGGGACTCTGGATTTGCTTCCAAAAGGGCCAGACCCTGCCTGCCCTGTGATTTGGTACCCTGGACTGTGGCTGCCTGAAGTCTTCAGTAAACCAGGAAAGGGGACTGCAAACCTGTGTCCTCGTTCTTTAGTGTGTCATTCACCATCTTCCATCTACACACCGGGAGCCCTGGGGATACACTTCACCTGTGGGAAGTTATACCATCTAGCTGCCATAACATCACCCCAGAGGACCCCTTAAAGCAGTGTCGGTCCCCACTGACCGAATACCACAGGAAGCATCACGAACATAAACTTTATTCCCTTTAAAGACCTTTCTCTTTTACATGGGCGCCCAGGGTTATGGACCGGGTCACCACCGTGACATCCCCTGTGAACTCAGGACCCGGTACCGAGTATCCCATGGCCCTGGCAGGGCGACTCACTTGTATGTGATATTATTCGGACACTGTGGTGGTAATATGTGGTTTTAGCGAGGGGAGCGCTGCTCATCGCGGTCGGGTGTCAGCTGATTATCACACCTGACTCCCGGTACTAAGTGCCAGGAGTGGTCACGAATCAAACAAGTTCGCAGTGGCATAGAGAAGTATCGCACAGGGAGGGGATTTCCTTTGTGCTTCCCTGAGAATCTCAGATCAATGAGATGTGATCGTGTTGTTCCACAGGTCTCCGCCCTACTGTCCCCCAGATCCAAGATGGCCACAGGGTCCTTCCAGGTCCTACAGAGAAGTGGCTTGCCAGTGCTTGCTGAGAGCAGAGGCTGAGAAGCCTCCTACACTGCCTGTCAGATCACTGATCTGACACAGTACTGTGCAAAGTGTCAGATCAGCTATCTGACTTTTTACAGTGATGTCTCACCCTGGGACAATATAAGAAAGTAAAAATAAAAATATTATATTGTATAAAAATATTCCTAAATAAAGAATAAATAAATAAATATTGATCCAATAAATACAATTATTTATGTAAATAAAAAACAAAAGTGCACATATTTAGTATTGCTGCGTCCCTAACTACCCAACCTATAAAACTGTCCCACTAGTTAACCCCTTCAGTGAACACCATAAAAAATAAATGAAAAACGAGGTAAAAAACAATGCTTTATCATCATACCGCCAAAAAAAGTGCAATAACATGCATTCAGAAAGACGGATATAAATAAGCATGATACTGCTGAAACCGTCATCTTGTCTCACAAAAAATTAACCGCTATACAGCATCATAAGCAAAAAACTAAAAAAGTTATAGCTCTCAGAATAAAGCGATGCAAGAACATAAAAAATGATGTAAATGAGGTATCTCTGTAATGGTACTGACCCGAAGAATAAAACTTACTTATCAATTTTACCACAGGTGGAACGGTATAAATGCCCCACCCAAAAGAAATTCATGAATTGCTGTTTTTTTTCATTCTGCCTCCCAAAAATAGTAATAAAAAGTGATCATAAAATGTCACGTGCACGAAAATGGTACCAATAAAAACGTCAACTCAAAACCAGACCTCACATGTGGGCCAAAACATGGAAAAATTATAGCTCTCAAAATGTGGTGATGCAAAAACTATTTTTTGCAATAAAAAGTGTTTTTTAGCATGTGACAGCTGGCAAACATAAAACCCGCAATAAAAACCAGCTATAAATAGTTAATCAAACCCCCCTTTATCACCAGTTAGGGAAAAATAATGAAATAAAAAAAATGTATTTATTTCCATTTTCCCGTTAGGGTTTGGTTTGGGCTAAAGTTAGGATTACGTTTACGGTTGGGATTAGGGTTAGGGGTGTGTTGGGGTTGGGATTAGGGTTAGCGGTGAGTTCGGGTTAGGGGTGTGGTTAGAGTTAGAGGGGTGTGTTGGGGTTTGCGATGTGTTGGGGTTGGGATTTGGGTTAGGGGTGTGTTTGGGATAGGAGTGTGGTTATGGTTGGGATTAGGGTTAGGGGTGTGTTGGGCTTGGGGATGTGGTTAGGGTTGGGATTAGGATTAGGGGTTTGTTCAGGTTAGGGGTGTGGTTAGCCTTGTGGTTAGAGCAGTGCCGTGTTTGGAATTCATGCTGCCCTAGGCACTGTAAATGGTCACTCCCCCTATTGGCTAGTCAGACAACAGTCTCATGCAGCCCTCAGTATTACACGTACAAATTTTATCTGTATTTTTCACAACTACAGGTAACCATTATAGTCTATGCGGCAGTCCACATATCCGTGATTTTTCACAGACTGTGTGCCTGTGCAAAGTTACGGAGATTTGTCCATTTTTTTACAGTACATCATATGAAAAGTGCTAATACAAGTCTATGGGTCCAGAAAAAACCCATATCAAACAAATAGTATTAGAATACAGTTTGTGCGCCATCCGTGTGCTGCCTGTGATTAACCTTGAAAAGTATAGCAGAGGCTTCGTCATTTATTTATCCATCTGTGAAAACCACCAATGATAACTGATGGTAAAATGGGCACACAGACCGTACACTGATGACACATGGACCGTTCACTGCTGAATCATGGCCCGTACACTGATGACACACAGACTGTGTACTGATGACACAAAAACCATAAACTGATGATGCGCAGACTGAACACTGATGACACACGGATTGTACACTGATGACACACGAACCGTACACTGATGACGCATCGCCTGTACATTGATGACACACAGACCATAAACTGATGATGCACGGACAGAACACTGATGACACAAAGACTGTACACTGATGACACACGGACCATACACTGATGACGCATGGCCTGTACATTGGTGATACACAGACCATAAACTAATGATGCACGGACCAAACACTGTTGACACACGGACCATACACTGATGACACATGGACCGTATACTGATGATACACGGACTCTACATACACTGATGATGTACAGACCGTACACTGATGACATACAGACTGTACACTAATGACTCATGCACCGTATACTGAAGATACATGGACTCTACATACACTGATGATACATGGACTGTACACTGGTGACATACAGAGTGTATACTGATGTTACACGGACTCTACATACACTGATGATGAACACACCGTATGTACACTGATGATGCACAGACCGTACACTGATGACATACAGACCATACACTGTTGACACACTGACTTTGTACTGATGACACACAAACCATAAACTGATGACACGCGGACTGAACACTGATGACACACGGACCGTACACTGATGACACATGGACTAGAAACTGATGACACACGGACCGTACAATGATGATACACAGACCGTATACTGATGATACAGGGGCTCGACATACACTGATAACGCACGGACCGAAAACTGATGACATATGGACTGGAAACTGATGGCACACAGACTGTGTACTGATGACACACAAACCATTAACTGATAACGCACAGGCTGAACACTGATGATACATGGACCATACACTGATGACACACAGACCGTACAATGATGACTCACAGACCGTACACTGACGACACACGGACCGTACGCTGACACTCAGACAGTGTACTAATGACTAGTGTTGAGCAATCCGATACTGCAAATATCGGGTATTGGCCGATATTCGCGGTATCGGAATTCCGATACTTTCTCAATATTGGATACCGGAATCGGAAGTTCCCATAATTCAATGAGCTAGTTTGATTTAATTCAGGCAATGAGGAATCCTAAGAAGTGTGG
The DNA here is from genome assembly GCF_032444005.1 of Ranitomeya imitator. Lineage (NCBI taxonomy): Eukaryota > Metazoa > Chordata > Amphibia > Anura > Dendrobatidae > Ranitomeya > Ranitomeya imitator. Next base: position 124,310,369 of record NC_091285.1, read on the forward strand.
GCACATCCTGTTATGCATGTCAGTTATGTAACTACTGGCATGGCTGTGATTGGCTGCTGAAATAATGTCATGATGCACTATAAAAGTCGCCGCCGCCATTTTGGGTTCACTCTGCTGTGAATTCAGTTAGGGACAGGACGCGTTGTTCTGACTGAGGGCCAGTTTGAGATAACGATTTGCTTCATTGTGCTTTACCCAGGCTAATTTAGCAACCGCTGTGTGAGAACCTAGTTTTTGCCTTGCAGCACTGTTCACGGCTGTCTGCAAGGTCTCTGTGTGAGTGCAGCTCACTCTGAAGTCTGTTCTGCAGCCACAGCTGGTTGTAGTCAGCTCAGCATGCGTCACTGCCTCATACTGTTCCATTAACCTTTTTTCAATTAGTGCTGCCTGCTGCACATTGTTCCAGATTTATCCTATTAGTGGGTTTCCATCTGCATCCTGCTAGATTGTGGAAAACACTATATAGGAGTACATAGAGGAGTTTTTTGGCCTTGCAGCGCCGTTCACGGCTGTCTGTGTGAGTTCAGCTCACGCTGTAGTCTGTTCTGCGAAACAAACAAAAAGTTAATAAATTTCACCAAACACTCCACTTTACAGTTGTGTAGGCCATATTAGCTCATATTAAAGTCTAGTCCACACTTTATAAAATTAGTGTTTCTTATACCTGTTAGCAGCTGCTCAGTAATAAGCACACTAAGCCCTTAGTACTTTTCTGCCTATCTTTATCAGTCTACCAAGATGAAGAAGGCAGGGAGTAAGGCACGTGGGTGTTGAGTTTCTGCAGGGAGAGGACGTAGGGATTCTGTTCCTTGCTGCGGGCACTGGTGACTCACCATCCCCCAGTTTTAGGGAACAGTCCTTTATGCGCAGCTTAGTAGGAGCTCGCCGTACCCCGCTGCTGCGGGATGAACAAATTGAAGCCATTGTCGGATGGATGGCAGCTAACGCATCGACTTCAACTAGTGCCACATCCTCTCAAGCACGGAGCACTGAAGAGCACCCATCTGTCTCTTCACCACCTGCCAAATTGCCCAGGCAGTCAGAGAGCCCTGTACAGGAGCCATCTCTACTTCTGTTCTCTGAATCTCTTGGCTTGGAAAGAGGGGGCCAGCCAAGCAGCAATCAAGAAATGGAAGAAGAGGCAATACGCAGTGATGCCCAACTTCTTTGTCTCTCTGAATCTGAAGAGGCAGGTTGGCCAGTGCCTCTGGTCAGCACACCTCAGTACGCATCTGATGAGGAGACTCAGATGCCACTTTCTGGTGCGTACTGTGCTGCTGAGACTACCCAGGAGAAGCAGTTGTTGGAAGAGGGTAGTGTAGATGATGAGGTCCTTGACCCATCATGGCGTGAGGTACAGGAAGGTGGTGGGAGCAGCTCTGAGGAAGAGATTCCCCAAACAGCCCAAATAGTAGGGAGAGGGAGAAGACTGTGCTGCCTGTAGCCACCACTTTGGCACCCATTAGGAGCATGCCTCTTCCAGAACGCTCCCAAGACTTGCAGTTCCTAGTCCTTTTTTGACACAGTTGCAGATGACATTTGCTTTGTCAAATGCAAGCTGTGTAATTAGAAAGTCAAAAGCGGGAAAAGTGTCAGCAACCTCAATACCACAAATATGTGGAAACATGTGCGGACCAAGCACGTGGTGGAGTTACAAAAACACACTGAAGACCTAGGCCAACCTACAGCGGCACCTACCATCTCTTCAGCTTGTGTTGTAGCCTCTATATCCAGCTCACACACAGCTGGTTTGGTTTCCTCACAGGATCGCCATGGAAGAACCTCTGGCACTGTTGTACAGAGACCCAGTGTAATTCCACCCACAGCACCATGTTCCCTGTTACCCTCACTTTCCCAACCCAGTCTACAGCAATTGATAGCACAGGCATGGGAGAAAAGGCGGCCATTCTCGGCAAACCACCCCTGAGCACAAGCTCTGAATGCTGGCATTGCAAAACTACTGTCCCTTGAAATGCTGTCATTCAGGCTGCTGGAGACTAACACCTTCCGTAAGTTGATGGCATTGGCAGTCCCACAATACAATGTGCCCAGCCACTTTTATTTCAGCAGGCAAGCCGTCCCTGCCCTGCCAAAGCATGTGGAGGGAAACATTAAACATGCGCTACTAAACGCTGTCAGTAGCAAGGTCCACCTCACCACCGATGCGTGGACCAGTCACCATGGACAGGGACGATACCTTTCCCTTACTGCCCATTGGGTAAATGTTGTGGAGCAGGGGACAGATCTTGAGAGTGGTGCTGTACGTGTTCTGCCAACTCCAAGGATTGCAGGAATCCAGTCTGTACACATTGACTCCTCCTCATACTCCAGTTCCTCTGAATCAGCGCTGCAGCAGCCGTCACAGTCCACCTCCACATGGACCCGTAAATGCTTACCTGTTATGACCGATATAAGCACAACAGTGGCCAAACGTCAACAGGCCGTATTGAAATTAATTTCTTTGGTTAATCGAAGCCACACAGCGCAGGAGCTCTGGAATGCCATCAAGCAGGAGAGCGACGTGTGGTTTGTGCCAGTAAATCTCCAGCCAGGCATGGTAGTGTGTGACAATGGCCGAAATCTGGTGGCAGCTCTGGGCCTAGGTAACCTCACTCACATCCCGTGTCTGGCACATGTGCTCAAATTGGTCGTGCAGAGTTTTTGGAGGGAATATCCGGATCTTGATGCACTGCTGCACAAGGTCCTCCTAGCGTGTGCTCACTTGCAGCATTCCAGCATGGCAAGATCGTGCATTGCAGCTCTGCAGAGCCGATTCCGCCTTCCTAAACATCGCATCATATGTGACCTACCCACCAGGTGGAATTCAACGTTACATATGTTGGAGAGGTTGTGTGAGCAGCAGGCAGCAGTAATGGAGTACCAGCTGCATCAATTTCTCCACTCAGTTTCTTGCATTGACCCTGGGCTCCAACACCGCCAGTTGGTGCCTGGAAGTGCTGTCTGCACAGTCAACAGTTGCTCCTCTGTTATTGGGGTTCAGTAACGCCAGCTGCTTCCCTGCTGTGTGTGCGGCAATTTCTCCACTCAGTTTCTAGCATTGGCCCTGGGCTCCAACACCGCCAGTTGCTGCCTGGAAGTGCTGTCTGCAAAGTCAACAGTTGCTCCTCTGTTATTGGGGTTCAGTAACGCCAGCTGCCCCCCTGCTGTGTGTGCGGCAATTTCTACACTCAGTTTCTAGCATTGACCCTGGACTCCATCAACCAGAGTTGCTGCCCGGAAGTGCTGTCTGCATAGTCAACACTTGCTGCTGTGTTATTGGGGTTCAGTAACATCAGCTGATCCCCTGCTGTGTATCCGGCAATTGCTCCTGCTACCTCCACACTCACATTAATACAGATTTAAAACTTGCTCCAAAGAGGCCTCGGCCTCCACTCTTCTGTAATCCCTGGGCTCCAACACTGCCAGCTGCTGCTCGGAAGTGCTGTCTGCACAGTCAACACTTGCTGCCGTGTTATTGGGGTTCAGTAATGTCAGCTGATCCTCAGCTGTGTATCCGGCAATTTCTCCTGCTCCCTCCACACTCACACTACTACAGAAATTAAAGGGAACCTGTCCCCCCCAGGCGTTTGTAACTAAAAGAGCCATTTTGTGCAGCACTAATGCTGCACAAGGAACAGGTGGCTCTTTTAGTTATGCTTCTTGCACACGCTGAACTAATCACTTATAAAATGTGTCCCCTTATACCGTGAAAGTCCCGGAGGCAGGACTTTCCTTCATAATCAGATGCAGCACAGCTGTCATTTATACCCCCTTGGGGCCATGCGCCACCTCCTGAGCATTGTTTGAATCTGTCCTGGAGCCTGCGCTGTTGTGTTATCCCTTGGCCATGCGCAGTTAGCGCTGCCCGTCTTCTGACATCATTTGATGTCAGGCTGACTGTACTTGTGCGGCCGCACTGCCCAAAATCGCGCCCCGCAGTGTCTTCTGATTTATTCACACTGCGGAGTTGGGATTCATGGGCATGCGCAGTGCATATCTTCGCCTCTCACACATCTCCCTCCGCCTTCTTCAGACTGTGCGGCATCAGCTGATCGCTAATCGCCATGGCATGCGCTTAGGGATCAGCTGACGCCGCACAGTCTGAAGAAGGTGGAAGGAGATGAGTGAGAGGCAAAGATATGCACTGCACATGCCCATGAATCCCAGCCCCGCAGTGTGAATAAATCACAAGACACTGAGGGGCGGGATCTTGAGCAGCACGGCCGCACAGGCGCAGTCAGCCTGACAACAAATGATGTCAGAAGACGGGCAGCGCTAACTGTGCATGCCCGAGGGATAACATAACAGCGCAAGCTCCGGGACAGATTCTAACAACGCAGAGGAGGCGGCGCCCGGCGCCAAGGGGGTATGAATGACGGTTGTGCTGCGTCTCATTAAGAAGGAAAGTCCCACCTCCAGGATGGTTTCATGGTATGAGGGAGCACATTTTATAAGTGTTAACTTCAGCATGTGCAAGGAGCATAAGTAAAAGAGCCACCTTTTCCTTGTGAAGCATTCGTGCTGCACTAGGTGGCTCTTTTAGTTACAAATGCCTGGGGGGTTACAGGTTCCCTTTCAACTTGCTCCAATTAGGCTTCAGCCTACACTCTGTTCCTCCTGTAATCCAGGGGCTCCAACACCACCAGTTGCTGCTTGGAAGTGCTGTCTACACAGTCAACACATGCTCCAGTGTTTTGGGGTTCAGTAACATCAGCTGATCCCCAGCTGTGTGTGCGGCAATTTCTCCTGCTCCCTCCACATTGACACCACTAAAGACTTTAAACTTGATCCAATTAGGCCTCAGCTTACACTCTGCTTCTCATGTAATCCCTAGGCTCCAACACCTCCAGTTGCTGCTCAGAAGTATCTTTGGCACGGGTACTCCCTCCTGCCCAGCCTGGTTCCAGCACGCCAGCTGTTTCCGGGTAGTGTCAAGGTCACTTTGCCTCCAATACGTTGTCCTGTCGGGTTGCGGTTAGGTTAGCCAACTCTATGGTGCCTGCAGTTTAGTTGCTTCCTATGTGGGCTGCGGGAACTGGCAATCAAGGCTGGTTCTGTAGTGCCAATAGGACAAGCTCCCCCTGTAGGACTGTGGGTTTTTGGTAACTTTGGCCGGCTGGTGGGCTAGCAATTTTTTTTTCCTGTGGACCTTCTGCTGCCTATTTGAGTTCCATATAATAAAAATGGGACAAGGCGCACAGCTATAATCTAAATCAAAAGGGGAGGTGCCAAAGGGCCGGTAGCATAAAGCAGCATGAACAAAGAAAAGAAAACAAAGCACTACCGTAAAGCCCGCACACTACACCAAATTATAACAATATATCAAATTTTATTGGGTACATCATAACAGCAAACAAAAGGCACATAAAACATAAGTAAAAACAAGAAAAGCACCCCCTCATGGACCCCCTATAGATAATACATCCATACAATGCATAGTAAGTGGGATAACAACAGTAAATATACAATAACACAAGCATAAATAGATAATAGTAATAATATATCCCACTATACATACAGTGGGGCAAAAAAGTATTTAGTCAGTCAGCAATAGTGCAAGTTCCACCACTTAAAAAGATGAGAGGCGTCTGTAATTTACATCATAGGTAGACCTCAACTATGGGAGACAAACTGAGAAAAAAAAATCCAGAAAATCACATTGTCTGTTTTTTTAACAATTCATTTGCATATTATGGTGGAAAATAAGTATTTGGTCAGAAACAAAATTTCATCTCAATACTTTGTAATATATCCTTTGTTGGCAATGACAGAGGTCAAACGTTTTCTGTAAGTCTTCACAAGGTTGCCACACACTGTTGTTGGTATGTTGGCCCATTCCTCCATGCAGATCCCCTCTAGAGCAGTGATGTTTTTGGCTTTTCGCTTGGCAACACGGACTTTCAACTCCCTCCAAAAGGTTTTCTATAGGGTTGAGATCTGGAGACTGGCTAGGCCACTCCAGGACCTTGAAATGCTTCTTACGAAGCCACTCCTTCGTTGCCCTGGCAGTGTGCTTTGGATCATTGTCATGTTGAAAGACCCAGCCACGTTTCAGCTTCAATGCCCTTGCTGATGGAAGGAGGTTTGCACTCAAAATCTCACGATACATGGCCCCATTCATTCTTTCATGTACCCGGATCAGTCGTCCTGGCCCCTTTGCAGAGAAACAGCCCCAAAGCATGATGTTTCCACCACCATGCTTTACAGTAGGTATGGTGTTTGATGGATGCAACTCAGTATCCTTTTTCCTCCAAACACGACAAGTTGTGTTTCTACCAAACAGTTCCAGTTTGGTTTCATCAGACCATAGGACATTCTCCCAAAACTCCTCTGGATCATCCAAATTCTCTCTAGCAAACTTCAGACGGGCCCGGACATGTACTGGCTTAAGCAGTGGGACATGTCTGGCACTGCAGGATCTGAGTCCATGGTGGCGTAGTGTGTTACTTATGGTAGGCCTTGTTACATTGGTCCCAGCTCTCTGCAGTTCATTCACTAGGTCCCCCCGCGTGGTTCGGGGATTTTTGCTCACCGTTCTTGTGATCATTCTGACCCCATGGGGTGGGATTTTGCGTGGAGCCACAGATCGAGGGAGATTATCAGTGGTCTTGTATGTCTTCCATTTTCTAATTATTGCTCCCACTGTTGATTTCTTCACTCCAAGCTGGTTAGCTAATGCAGATTCAGTCTTCCCAGCCTGGTGCAGGGCTACAATTTTGTTTCTGGTGTCCTTTGACAGCTCTTTGGTCTTCACCATAGTGGAGTTTGGAGTCAGACTGTTTGAGGGTGTGCACAGGTGTCTTTTTATACTGATAACAAGTTTAAACAGGTGCCATTACTACAGGTAATGAGTGGAGGAAAGAGGAGACTCTTAAAGAAGAAGTTACAGGTCTGTGAAAGCCTGAAATCTTGATTGTTTGTTTCTGACCAAATATTTATTTTCCACCATAATATGCAAATAAATTGTTAAAAAAACAGACAATGTGATTTTCTGGATTTTTTTTTCTTAGTTTGTCTCCCATAGTTGAGGTCTACCTATGATGTAAATTACAGACACCTCTCATCTTTTTAAGTGGTGGAACTTGCACTATTGCTGACTGACTAAATACTTTTTTGCCCCACTGTATATCAAAAGGTGCAAATGCACCTATAATGACAAATAGGAAGGACCCCCTACAGCAGTCATAAAGTATATGGTCGGTCAAATAGCTAATATAAATCCAGATGGGACAAAAAAGAGTAAAAAACCATCCCACATATAGAGTAGCCAAGGCTCAAGTAGTAGATACATATAGCACGTCCGGGAATCAGGTACAAAGTGACACTCTACATATTAAAAATCTATCTGATTATCAGCTTTCGCCGATTGAAATCTCGGTACTCCAAAGGGGGTTGACCTTCTCTCCCGTCCAGCCTGTTGATAAATTTGTTCTTATTAAGGATCTCTATCTTTTTTGTAGGTCTTTGGTTCTCCAGGTCCTACATTACAAACCGCAATTGATCGATAATGTGGACCAGGCTGACCAGCGGGTTTTACAGGATTTGTTGGATTTGCTACAGGAGAATTCTGTTGTGACAGGTAAAGACCGTTTCCCCCACAGGATCAAATCTACCACGGCCCCTCCATTCTCTCTGGTACCATCAGTTAGGGTTTTCTTTGAGCTGGTTAAGAAGGATGTTCTTTCATTATCTTCCCGGTCTCCCCTGCCTAACAATCTCAATGCTATGGAGAGGAGGGCTATTGTTGGCCTTAGAAATAATCAGTCTTTCATCATTAAGGAGGCTGACAAAGGGGGCAACGTGGTGCTTTGGTCACACGAATTGTATTTGGAGGAGGCTAATCGCCAGTTACATAACACTAATTTCTACAGGAAGCTCCCGTCAGACCCCACAGGTTTGTTTTCTGTGAAGTATAGGAGACTTTTGGATAGGGCCAAGGACTTGGGTATTATTCGGGAACAGGAATTCAGATTTTTGTGGGTGGAGGCTCAAGTAGTGGATACATATAGCACCATGGCCCATATGAAAGCAAGTAACAAGGCTGGCACAGATAGATGGATGTGAATCACGATCCCATCATATGTGCAAAGAAAACAGCCCAAAGCCCGATATCCGAGCCATAATAGCAACCAAGACCCGACCAGGGTGAAAGGAGGATACCAACCGAGGGGGGCCACAGATGGAAGTAGGAGCGGAGTGTGACCCAACGCGTATCGCCGTAACCCATACGGCTTCGTCAGGGGAAGGTGTGTGTAGATAGACACAGGGCAGATAAATACCTGTCAGCTGATAGGCACAACGAGCGCCGGTGTGGAACACAGGTTTCAAGGAGAGACGCTGATGCAGGACCGGAAGTGAACTGAATGAAGCAGCCCAGATACAGAAAGCAACAGCACCTGCGTGGGAATCAAAGCATAGATGACCAGAATGCCCAGTGAGAAACTACGCATGACACATACAGCTACAGGGCAGTAGGTGTAAGAATAACCCTGAGCCAATCAGCGCGGGCTATGTAAATGAATCCCAAATGCCTGCATGAGTACATGAGGATCTATACAACGGGCCAGCTGGAAACAGCAGTGAACGTAGTGCTGCAAACCCATAGAGCAAACCTATCTAGCTAGATCAAAGCAGGATCACAGTGCAACAATGAATATTAAAGCCCATAGCAAAAAACACTATGGATGTATGAAGAAGAATAAAGAAAGGAAAAGGACAAGATGTAACCTATGGTGCCAGACCCACACATCATGTGATAATCAACATAATAGCCAAAAGATGTATAAACAGATAAACGAAACACATATAGACAAGACAAGGCGCCACAATAAACAATAAAATAAATAAATATGTACATGAACAGACACACATATATATGCATATATATATATATATATATATATATACACACATAAATACCAGGACAGTGAAAAACAATGTGACCCACATAAAACATATAAACACGTACATACAACATAAACCACAAAAACACTGACACCAGAATGTATAAAGTAAGCGTGTTATACAGTTTATTAATATATAATGTGTATAATGGGAGATGTATTTATATACCAGGCTGAACATACATCAGAAACCCATAATCCGGATAAGATAAAGAGCAAACAGGAGATCTGAAGTACAAAAGTGCGTATATGCATAGCAGCAGGGCCAAAAGAGTCCGAAAGTCTTGACAAAGAGACCCCCTCGCGGAGGCGCGGAGATAAAAATCTTCGAAGGAAAACCCAAAGGGACAAAAAATATAAGGTTGGAAATATGCCCAAAGCAGAAGAATTAGGACGTTACCAAAAATGACCACCCCACATACAGTCCATACGAAAATACGACAATAGTCCACATAAATAAGCACAGGCATGTATAAGGGTCCAGAGAGCGCAGGATAGGAAATCCAAAAGGCAGCAGTACAAAACACATCCATAGTATTCAAAATCAATTTCAAGGTATATCCAAAGGATGCCTGAAGTACGTCTAATATCCAACCCAATGGTATAGGGATTTGATAGCCATGTGGACAGTATACGCCAAAAAATAGGAGAGGGACATGCGGCACCTAAGGAGAAGGAGGGCAAAAATAGAGTAATTAATTAAATAACCCATGACCTTAAAAGACAGATCCGCAGAGGACTAAGGAGTTATTCCCCCAAAAAAACGGTAAATAAAAGCTCCTCATTGAGACCCGCGGGAGCAGTAGAGTTGAGGTTGAAAATCCAGGGGGATTCTGACCGCAAAAGCAATTTTCTTGGGCAACCCCCCCTGTTAGACAGTTGTATCCTCTCCAACCCAACCACCCGTGTGTTGTAAGTTTTACCGGAGTGATGGGTGAGATAGTGGAATGCCACCGAAGTGAGAGGTTTACCCTTTGCTTGATCCAAAGAGGCCAGATTAATAGTAGAGAAATGCTTTTGTATCCGTCGTCGAAGCTCCTGGGACGTCTGTCCCACATATACCAGATGACATGGGCATATTAAGGCATAGATGACACAGCTGCTTTTGCAATTGATATAGTTCTTCAAAGCATATCTGGTTCCATCCCTAGGATTGACAAAGAAATCTCTGTTAGCATGCATGTAGGGGCAAACATTGCAACAACCACATGCAAAGGAACCCTTTAGAATCACACCCGCTGTAACTTCTTAGTCTGTCTGGTGTAGTGGCTCCTGGTGAGAAGGTCCCTGAAATTGGGAGCCCTTCTTGCCGTGAGCAGTGGTTTCTCACTGACAATTTTAGATGTCTGGAGATCCGTCGTCAGAATATCCCAGTGTCTGCGAAGGATACCTCTTATATGTGACCACTGGGAATTGAAGGTTGTAATAAACCGAGGTCTAGAGTTAGCAGTTTTCGTCCTAGCAGTAAGTAAGGATACCTGGGTATGGGACCTAGCGCGCTCATAGGCCGTCGAAATACACCGCCGTGGATAATTTCTATCCTTTAGCCGTGATGTAAGCTCCCGTGCCTCCTTGTGGAAATCATTGTCTTCGGTGCAGTTCCGTCTCACACGCAAGAACTGCCCGGTAGGCACCCCTCTCTTGGTGTGTGCTGGATGGAAACTTCGATATTCCAAGAGGGAATTCGTGGCTGTAGGCTTTCAAAACAAGCTGGTGACAAGCAATCCATTATCCTTGGTAATCCGAAGGTCCAAAAACGTCACTGATGAGGGGGACATAGCATATGTCAGAATGATATTATGTGTATTCTGATTCAATGACTCAACAAAATCCCGGCATTCTGATGCTGTACCTGTCCAAACAAAGAATAAATCATCAATGTAGCGCCGCCAATAGCGTACATGGGTGTTAAAGGCTGCCATGGGGTAAACCATATTGGCCTCCCACCATCCCAAAAACAGATTTGCGAGGGCCGGGGCACAGCGCGCCCCCATGGCCACCCCCCATATCTGCAAAAAGAACGTCCTGTCAAACACAAAATAATTGTGATTTAAGATGAAGTCCAAAAGGTCAACTACAAACGAGTCGAGCATTCTGTCAGAGTCCAAAACCAGGTCAAGAAAATACAAAACTGCCGCAGTCCCATCTCCATGACTGATATTTGAATACAGGGACTCTACGTCACATGTCACGAGCAAGGCCTGTGATGGTATATCCATATCCAAACATGTGCGGATGAAATGCGAAGAGTCCTGTATAAAAGAGGGCAACTTTTTAACCAATGGCTGTAGAAAATAATCTACATAAATTGATGCCTTTTCGCACAAGCTCCCAATACTGGCCACAATAGGTCGGCCAGGGGGTTGAACCAAACTCTTGTGTACCTTGGGCAGCATGTAAAAGGTAGACACAATAGGCTCCTCCACCCACAAAAATCTGAATTCCTGTTCCCGAATAATACCCAAGTCCTTGGCCCTATCCAAAAGTCTCCTATACTTCACAGAAAACAAACCTGTGGGGTCTGACGGGAGCTTCCTGTAGAAATTAGTGTTATGTAACTGGCGATTAGCCTCCTCCAAATACAATTCTTGTGACCAAAGCACCACGTTGCCCCCTTTGTCAGCCTCCTTAATGATGAAAGACTGATTATTTCTAAGGCCAACAATAGCCCTCCTCTCCATAGCATTGAGATTGTTAGGCAGGGGAGACCGGGAACATAATGAAAGAACATCCTTCTTAACCAGCTCAAAGAAAACCCTAACTGATGGTACCAGAGAGAATGGAGGGGCCGTGGTAGATTTGATCCTGTGGGGGAAAGGGTCCTTATCTGTCACAACAGAATTCTCCTGTAGCAAATCCAACAAATCCTGTAAAACCCGCTGGTCAGCCTGGTCCACATTATCGATCAATTGCAGTTTGTTATGTAGGACCTGGAGAACCAAAGACCTACAAAAAAGATAGAGATCCTTAATAAGAACAAATTTATCAACAGGCTGGATGGGAGAGAAGGTCAACCCCCTTTGGAGTACCGAGATTTCAATCGGCGAAAGCTGATAATCAGATAGATTTATAATATGTAGAGTGTCACTTTGTACCTGATTCCCGGACGTGCTATATGTATCTACTACTTGAGCCTTGGCTACTCTATATGTGGGATGGTTTTTTACTCATTTTTGTCCCATCTGGATTTATATTAGCTATTTGACCGACCATATACTTTATGACTGCTGTAGGGGGTCTTCCTATTTGTCATTATAGGTGCATTTGCACCTTTTGATATATGTATAGTGGGATATATTATTACTATTATCTATTTATGCTTGTGTTATTGTATATTTACTGTCGTTATCCCACTTACTATGCATTGTATGGATGTATTATCTATAGGGGGTCCATGAGGGGGTGCATTTCTTGTTTTTACTTATGTTTTATGTGCCTTTTGTTTGCTGTTATGATGTACCCAATAAAATTTGATATATTGTTATAATTTGGTGTAGTGTGCGGGCTTTACGGTAGTGCTTTGTTTTCTTTTCTTTGTTCATGCCTATTTGAGTTCCAGCACCATTAGCTGGTTCTTTGGAAGACAATCTTGAATAGGTCCCCCTAGTTCCAGTACCGTCAGCTGGTTCCATGCAGAGCCTTTGGCTTAGGTGCCTCCTTCTGGGTATCCGAGTTCCACCAATGTTTGGTGGTCCTTGGTAGTGCTTTCTGGCACGGGTACCTCCTGCTTAGTAACTGGGTTCCAGTACCGTCAGCTGGTCCTTGGTAGTTCCATTGACTCTTGTTCCTTCTGCTACCCATCCGGTTTCCACTATCATCAGCTGGTTATCGGCAGTGTCTTTTGCTCTTTTACCTTTTTCTCTCCATCCTGGTTCCAGTACCGTCAGCTGGTTCCAGGCAGAGCCTTTGGCTTAGGTGCCTCCTTCTGGGTATCCGAGTTCCACCAACGTCTGGTGGTCCTTGGTAGTGCTTTCTGGCACGGGTACTTCCTGCTTAGTAACCGGTAGTGCTTTCTGGCATGGGTACCTCCTGCTTAGTAACCGGGTTCCAGTACCGTCAGCTGGTCCTCGGTAGTTCCATTGGCTCTTGTACCTTCGGGTAGCCATCCGGGTTCCAGTACCATCAGCTGGTTCTTGACAGTTCTTCAGCCTTCTTGTACTTTCTGCTATACTTCCAAGTTCAAGACCCTAAAGATGACGACCCTGAAGACCACCCCGAAAAAGACGATGACCCCGGATACGATGACGACCCTGGAGACGACGACCCTGAAGACCAAGAAGCAGAAGAACAAGAAGCTGCAGAACAAAAAGCAGAAGAACATTAATCATATGACTAAAAATCAGAGCAAATGATATTATCTAAATTATAAGCAGAAGAAGACTAAGCAGTGTATGGGGGTGAGTCCGTTCCTCCTCGTGGTGCCCCTGGAAAAAACCTGCTGTTGCAGGCCAAACTGAACGCGGACAAATCCTGTTGTAAATCTTTTGTGACAGGCAGAACAGAAGGTGTAATCTTCAAACTTTTATAGATAACAACTACAGGAATGCCTGTCACAAATAAGAATATGATGAAGAAGAAGAATATGAAGATGAAGAAGTAGAATATGAAAAAGATTAATAGTTGAATAAAAAGAATATGAAGAATGTAAAAAAAGAATAATAGGAAGAAATTGAAGAAGAAGAAGATGAATAAGGTGAAGGAGAAGTTGATGAAAAAGATCCTGCTGCTTAGGATGATGAAGAAGAAAGTGTGGGAGAAGAAAAAAAGAAGGTGAAGAGCATGTAAGTAGTGAAACATAAATATGTGACAAAATATAAAAAAGCTTAACAGAGTCAATATCTTTATAACTCCGATCGTCTTAAAAAAAATTAATTCCTGCTATTCCATTTGATTGGGCTAAACCTCTCTGCCTTTAATGTCTCCTCCACCTCCCCCAATACATCCTACAGACTATGTACTGATGACAAAAAAACCATCAACTGTGATGACGCATGGACTGAACACTGATGACACACGGACCGTACACTGATGACACATGGACCAGAAACTGATAACACAAGGACAGTACACTGATTACACACGGACCATATACTGATGATACACAGACCATATACTGATGATACAGGGACTCTACATACACTGATGATGCATGGACCATACAGTAATGACATACAGACCGTAAACTGATGACGCACGGACCGTACACTGATGATGCACAGAACGGAAACTGATGACACACAGACTGTGTACTGATGACAAAAAAACCATAAACACACGGACCGTACACTGATGACACACAGACCATACACTGATGACTCACGGACCGTACACTGATGACACATGGACCCGAAACTGATGACGCACGGACCGTACACTGATGACGCACGGACCGTACACTGAGGGAAAGATGTCAAAACGTGGCTATTACTAGAGTTGAGCGACCTTGACCTTTTTAGAGTCGAGCCGGGTTTTGCGAAACCCGACTATGTCCAAAGTCGGGTCGAGTGAAATCGGCCGATTATGACGTAAAGTCGGGATCGACCGAAACACGAAACCCAATGCAAGTCAATGGGGCAGCATAGTCGGCAGTGAGTGGGGGCCAGGAAAACACCTAGAGTGCCCATTTTAATGTCAAAACCATCCATTCTTCTTAATGAAGCTTGTCAAGCGTAATTTACCTTAAAATAATTGGAAGGCATTTGAAATTGGGGGTCATTTGGCTAAAGTTGTGGGGGGTAGGGCTGGTTCAAGTAATTAGTGGGCCCAGTAAATCTGGACCACGTCACGGCAGTGGAGCAGGGAGAGGTAAGTATTTCAACTTTGCAAGTGCTGTGATCCTGAGCAAGCAGGGGGGGGCCCACTCGTTGGCATTGGCACTGGCACAGGGCCCCTCAAAGTACAGCGGTGTGTTTGCACGGCGGGGGCGCCTCCCACCGGCAGCAACACTTTTGCGTACTATGAGAGGCCCTGTGCCAGTGACGTCGCCAACTAGTATTCCTCCCCCCACCTGATGAAGGAACCTGCACTTTCATCTGCACCTTCCTCTTTGTCCCCGTGTAAGGTGGTATGGTATGCGGGAAGAGCAACCTGACTTTCAGCAGGGTCACAATGTTGTTGTGTAGCGTGCACGGGGAATGTTGCGTTATGGGTCAATGTACCAGCAGACTCATCTATCACTGGCTGGGCAATGGGCACGATGAAGTGGAAACACAGATATAGGCCCAAAGAAGAAAGTGGGCTAAATGCAGTTCAAAATTGGTAACACAGGAATAACCAGGGGGCATTGCAGTGGAGGACAACTGGAATGAGAGGCTGACACAGAGAGTAGGGCCAAATCAGTAAGTAGTCGAAATGCAGTTCAAAATTGGCAACCGTAGTAAACAGGCGGCACAGCTTTGTTCAGTGGAGGAGAACAGCAAGGAGTGGCAGACACCGATAGTAGGCCCCAACCCAACTAGTAGGCCAAATGCAGTCTAACATTAACAACTACTTAACGAGAGGCTGAAAATGGAATTTCAGGACAGGAAACCAGGAGAACAGCAAGGAGTGGCAGACACCGATAGTAGGCCCCAAACCAACTAGTACGCAGTTGTTCCATTTAACCACAATTTAATGAGAGCCTGAAGATAGAAGCTCAGGAAAGGCAACCTGGGGAACACCTTGGAGTGTAACACACCATCTCTCTCCACCCCATACCCATTTTGTAGGCCTAATGCTGTGTACTTTTCTACAACTACTAAACGAGAGTCGGAAGACCGAAGCAATGGCAAGGAAACCTGGGGAACACCTTGGAGTGTAACACACCATCTCTCTCCACCCCATACCCAATTTGTAGGCCTAATGCAGCCTACTTTCCGACACCTACTAAACGAGAGCATGAAGATCGAAGCTCAGGAAAGGCAACCTGGGGAACACCTTGGAGTGTAACACACCATCTCTCTCCACCCCATACCCATTTTTTAGGCCTAATGCAGTGTACTTTTCTACAACTACTAAACGAGAGTCGGAAGACCGAAGCAATGGCAAGGAAACCTGGGGAACACCTTGGAGTGTAACACACCATCTCTCTCCACCCCATTCCCCATTTTTTAGGCCTAATGCAGCCTACTTTCCGACACCTACTAAACGAGAGCATGAAGATCGAAGCTCAGGAAAGGCAACCTGGGGAACACCTTGGAGTGTAACACACCATCTCTCTCCACCCCATACCCATTTTGTAGGCCTAATGCTGTGTACTTTTCTACAACTACTAAACGAGAGTCGGAAGACCGAAGCAATGGCAAGGAAACCTGGGGAACACCTTGGAGTGTAACACACCATCTCTCTCCACCCCATACCCAATTTGTAGGCCTAATGCAGCCTACTTTCCGACACCTACTAAACGAGAGCATGAAGATCGAAGCTCAGGAAAGGCAACCTGGTGAAAACCTTGGAGTGTAACACAACCTGTCTCTACACCCCATACACAATTAGTAGGCCTAATGCAGCGTAGTTTCCAACAGCTACTAAACGAGAGCCGGAAGATCGAAGCTCAGGAAAGGCAACCTGGGGAACACCTTGGAGTGTAACACAACCTCTCTCTACACCACGGAAGGGCTGATTCTTAGGAAGGAAGGCTGTTGTAAATAAGCATTGCGCGTCCGAGGGTGATTATATTCTTATTCGGTATCTACTCACCCTCGGACGCGCCATGCTTCTTGATTTGTAATTAATGTTTATTTGCAATGTGCTTTTGACTTACTCAATTATTTTTTTAATTATTGATTTTATTAAATTAATAGTTTAACATCTTATTGGAAATAATTTAAAGGAGACGCGACAGGACAACACTCGGTGGATGCCATATCTGTGTTAACAACTCCAAAAAACTTTCAGTTAACTTCTTGCAGGAGAAAGAAATTGTAGCTGTTGGACCTTTGTAGTACAGTTCCAGATATTTGTTGTGTGTTTGTTTTGATTGTTAAAATGTCTGCATTTGAGATCTCAACACGATCTTATTTTTTATAATCAAATTAATTTTTTAAATATTTTATTAGGTTGGTTCAAGGGGTACATGGGCCGCAGTAGACAGGTCAGTGGAGGCCTAGTGGAAGGAGGGACCACAGACAGGCATCGAAGGCCTAAAATAATAACACATGGCTGTAGGCAATTTTAAATTGGTTCCAGGGGTACACGGGCAGCAGTGCCCTGGTCAGTGTAGTAGTAGTTGAAAGAATGGACCGCAGACAGGCATCGAAGGCCTAAAATAAAAAAATTGGGCTGGCTGTAGGCAATTTTAAATTGGTTCCAGGGGTACACGGGCAGCAGTGGTGTGGTCAGTGGAGGCCTAGTGGAAGGAGTGACCGCAGACAGGCATCGAAGGCCTAAAATATTAACACATGGCTGTAGTCAATTTTAAATTGGTTCCAGGGGTACTTGGGCAGCAGTGCCCTGGTCAGTGTAGTAGTAGTTGAACGAATGGACCGCAGACAGGCATCGAAGGCCTAAAATAAAAAAATTGGGCTGGCTGTAGGCAATTTTAAATTGGTTCCAGGGGTACACGGGCAGCAGTGGTGTGGTCAGTGGAGGCCTAGTGGA
Organism: Ranitomeya imitator; assembly: GCF_032444005.1. Lineage (NCBI taxonomy): Eukaryota > Metazoa > Chordata > Amphibia > Anura > Dendrobatidae > Ranitomeya > Ranitomeya imitator. Next base: position 124,327,849 of record NC_091285.1, read on the forward strand.
AGGAGTGACCGCAGACAGGCATCGAAGGCCTAAAATAATCACACATGGCTGTAGGCAATTTTAAATTGGTTCCAGGGGTACACGGGCAGCAGTGGTGTGGTCAGTGGAGGCCTAGTGGAAGGAGTGACCGCAGACAGGCATCGAAGGCCTAAAATAATAACACATGGCTGTAGGCAATTTTAAATTGGTTCCAGGGGTACACGGGCAGCAGTGGTGTGGTCAGTGGAGGCCTAGTGGAAGGAGTGACCGCAGACAGGCATCGAAGGCCTAAAATATTAACACATGGCTGTAGTCAATTTTAAATTGGTTCCAGGGGTACTTGGGCAGCAGTGCCCTGGTCAGTGTAGTAGTAGTTGAAAGAATGGACCGCAGACAGGCATCGAAGGCCTAAAATAAAAAAATTGGGCTGGCTGTAGGCAATTTTAAATTGGTTCCAGGGGTACACGGGCAGCAGTGGTGTGGTCAGTGGAGGCCTAGTGGAAGGAGTGACCGCAGACAGGCATCGAAGGCCTAAAATAATAAAACATGGCTGTAGGCAATTTTAAATTGGTTCCAGGGGTACACGGGCAGCAGTGGTCTGGTCAGTGGAAGTCTAGTGGAAGGAGTGACCGCAGACAGGCTTCGAAGGCCTAACATAACAAACTTGGGCTGGCTGTAGGCACTTTTAAATTGGTTCCAGGGGTACATGGGCAGCAGTGTATGGTCAGTGGAAGTCTAGTGGAAGGAGTGACCGCAGACAGGCATCGAAGGCCTAAAATAATAACACATGGCTGTAGGCAATTTTAAATTGGTTCCAGGGTTACACGGGCAGCAGTGGTGTGGTCAGTGGAGGCCTAGTGGAAGGAGTGACCGCAGACAGGCATCGAAGGCCTAAAATAATCACACATGGCTGTAGGCAATTTTAAATTGGTTCCAGGGGTACACGGGCAGCAGTGGTGTGGTCAGTGGAGGCCTAGTGGAAGGAGTGACCACAGACAGGCATCGAAGGCCTAAAATATTAACACATGGCTGTAGTCAATTTTAAATTGGTTCCAGGGGTACTTGGGCAGCAGTGCCCTGGTCAGTGTAGTAGTAGTTGAAAGAATGGACCGCAGACAGGCATCGAAGGCCTAAAATAAAAAAATTGGGCTGGCTGTAGGCAATTTTAAATTGGTTCCAGGGGTACACGGGCAGCAGTGGTGTGGTCAGTGGAGGCCTAGTGGAAGGAGTGACCGCAGACAGGCATCGAAGGCCTAAAATAATAACACATGGCTGTAGGCAATTTTAAATTGGTTCCAGGGTTACACGGGCAGCAGTGGTGTGGTCAGTGGAGGCCTAGTGGAAGGAGTGACCGCAGACAGGCATCGAAGGCCTAAAATAATAACACATGGCTGTAGGCAATTTTAAATTGGTTCCAGGGTTACACGGGCAGCAGTGGTGTGGTCAGTGGAGGCCTAGTGGAAGGAGTGACCGCAGACAGGCATCGAAGGCCTAAAATAATCACACATGGCTGTAGGCAATTTTAAATTGGTTCCAGGGGTACACGGGCAGCAGTGGTGTGGTCAGTGGAGGCCTAGTGGAAGGAGTGACCACAGACAGGCATCGAAGGCCTAAAATATTAACACATGGCTGTAGTCAATTTTAAATTGGTTCCAGGGGTACTTGGGCAGCAGTGCCCTGGTCAGTGTAGTAGTAGATGAAAGAATGGACCGCAGACAGGCATCGAAGGCCTAAAATAAAAAAATTGGGCTGGCTGTAGGCAATTTTAAATTGGTTCCAGGGGTACACGGGCAGCAGTGGTGTGGTCAGTGGAGGCCTAGTGGAAGGAGTGACCGCAGACAGGCATCGAAGGCCTAAAATAATAAAACATGGCTGTAGGCAATTTTAAATTGGTTCCAGGGGTACACGGGCAGCAGTGGTCTGGTCAGTGGAAGTCTAGTGGAAGGAGTGACCGCAGACAGGCTTCGAAGGCCTAACATAACAAACTTGGGCTGGCTGTAGGCACTTTTAAATTGGTTCCAGGGGTACATGGGCAGCAGTGTATGGTCAGTGGAAGTCTAGTGGAAGGAGTGACCGCAGACAGGCATCGAAGGCCTAAAATAATCACACATGGCTGTAGGCAATTTTAAATTGGTTCCAGGGGTACACGGGCAGCAGTGGTGTGGTCAGTGGAGGCCTAGTGGAAGGAGTGACCACAGACAGGCATCGAAGGCCTAAAATATTAACACATGGCTGTAGTCAATTTTAAATTGGTTCCAGGGGTACTTGGGCAGCAGTGCCCTGGTCAGTGTAGTAGTAGTTGAAAGAATGGACCGCAGACAGGCATCGAAGGCCTAAAATAAAAAAATTGGGCTGGCTGTAGGCAATTTTAAATTGGTTCCAGGGGTACACGGGCAGCAGTGGTGTGGTCAGTGGAGGCCTAGTGGAAGGAGTGACCGCAGACAGGCATCGAAGGCCTAAAATATTAACACATGGCTGTAGTCAATTTTAAATTGGTTCCAGGGGTACTTGGGCAGCAGTGCCCTGGTCAGTGTAGTAGTAGTTGAAAGAATGGACCGCAGACAGGCATCGAAGGCCTAAAATAAAAAAATTGGGCTGGCTGTAGGCAATTTTAAATTGGTTCCAGGGGTACACGGGCAGCAGTGGTGTGGTCAGTGGAGGCCTAGTGGAAGGAGTGACCGCAGACAGGCATCAAAGGCCTAAAATAATCACACATGGCTGTAGGCAATTTTAAATTGGTTCCAGGGGTACACGGGCAGCAGTGGTGTGGTCAGTGGAGGCCTAGTGGAAGGAGTGACCACAGACAGGCATCGAAGGCCTAAAATATTAACACATGGCTGTAGTCAATTTTAAATTGGTTCCAGGGGTACTTGGGCAGCAGTGCCCTGGTCAGTGTAGTAGTAGTTGAAAGAATGGACCGCAGACAGGCATCGAAGGCCTAAAATAAAAAAATTGGGCTGGCTGTAGGCAATTTTAAATTGGTTCCAGGGGTACACGGGCAGCAGTGGTGTGGTCAGTGGAGGCCTAGTGGAAGGAGTGACCGCAGACAGGCATCGAAGGCCTAAAATAATAACACATGGCTGTAGGCAATTTTAAATTGGTTCCAGGGTTACACGGGCAGCAGTGGTGTGGTCAGTGGAGGCCTAGTGGAAGGAGTGACCGCAGACAGGCATCGAAGGCCTAAAATAATCACACATGGCTGTAGGCAATTTTAAATTGGTTCCAGGGGTACACGGGCAGCAGTGGTGTGGTCAGTGGAGGCCTAGTGGAAGGAGTGACCACAGACAGGCATCGAAGGCCTAAAATATTAACACATGGCTGTAGTCAATTTTAAATTGGTTCCAGGGGTACTTGGGCAGCAGTGCCCTGGTCAGTGTAGTAGTAGTTGAAAGAATGGACCGCAGACAGGCATCGAAGGCCTAAAATAAAAAAATTGGGCTGGCTGTAGGCAATTTTAAATTGGTTCCAGGGGTACACGGGCAGCAGTGGTGTGGTCAGTGGAGGCCTAGTGGAAGGAGTGACCGCAGACAGGCATCGAAGGCCTAAAATAATAAAACATGGCTGTAGGCAATTTTAAATTGGTTCCAGGGGTACACGGGCAGCAGTGGTCTGGTCAGTGGAAGTCTAGTGGAAGGAGTGACCGCAGACAGGCTTCGAAGGCCTAACATAACAAACTTGGGCTGGCTGTAGGCACTTTTAAATTGGTTCCAGGGGTACATGGGCAGCAGTGTATGGTCAGTGGAAGTCTAGTGGAAGGAGTGACCGCAGACAGGCTTCCAAGGTCTAACATAACAAACTTGGGCTGGCTGTAGGCACTTTTAAATTGGTTCCAGGGGTACACGGGCAGCAGTGGTCTGGTCAGTGGAAGTCTAGTGGAAGGAGTGACCGCAGACAGGCTTCCAAGGCCTAACATAACAAACTTGGGCTGGCTGTAGGCAATTTTAAATTGGTTCCAGGGGTACACGGGCAGCAGTGGTCTGGTCAGTGGAAGTCTAGTGGAAGGAGTGACCGCAGACAGGCTTCGAAGGCCTAACATAACAAACTTGGGCTGGCTGTAGGCACTTTTAAATTGGTTCCAGGGGTACATGGGCAGCAGTGTATGGTCAGTGGAAGTCTAGTGGAAGGAGTGACCGCAGACAGGCTTCCAAGGCCTAACATAACAAACTTGGGCTGGCTGTAGGCACTTTTAAATTGGTTCCAGGGGTACACGGGCAGCAGTGGTCTGGTCAGTGGAAGTCTAGTGGAAGGAGTGACCGCAGACAGGCTTCCAAGGCCTAACATAACAAAATTGGGCTGGCTGTAGGCACTTTTAAATTGGTTCCAGGGGTACATGGGCAGCAGTGGTCTGGTCAGTGGAAGTCTAGTGGAAGGAGTGACCGCAGACAGGCTTCCAAGGCCTAACATAACAAAATTGGGCTGGCTGTAGGCACTTTAAATTGGTTCCAGGGGTACATGGGCAGCAGTGTATGGTCAGTGGAAGTCTAGTGGAAGGAGTGACGGCAGACAGTCTTCGAAGGCCTAACATAACAAAATTGGGCTGACTATAGGCACTTTTAAATTGGTTCCAGGGTAACACGGCCAGCAGTGGCCTGGTCAGTGTAGTAGTTGTAGAAAGAAGGGACCGCAGACAGGCTTCGAAGGCCTAACATAACAAAAATGTCAAAACAATGGTATTGTCAGTGCCAGGCATTGAAGGATGTCAGCGCCTAGACTACACATTGGTGAAGCTGTGAGAGATAATTTTGCTAGTGGTAGAGCACTGTTTGAGCTGGGGGGGGAACTGGCTTGTGGCCGGCGGTACAGGCACAGGGCCCTTCATATTACAACGGTGTGTCTGACGTTGGGTGCGCACCACCACCGCCAGAGACACTTTATTGTACTATGAGGGACCCAGTGGCAGTGCCGTCGACCAAAAGCGGCCACACCCACCTCTTCAGACAAACAGCACTCTCAAGGGTCCAAGCGCAAAGTGGCGATAGCACGGCCCCGTGTGGGGAGTTTGGCCATTTCGTGAGGTGGAAACATGTCGTATGCTGGACAATCAGGTGAAGAAAATTACGAGATTGGAAAAGTCATTCAGAATAGTCCACAGGCAAGACCTTTTCATAGGAAAGCTAGGTGTCAGCCGGGCAGGGTGGGGCAAAAGATTTTGAAATCCAGTTGTGGTTCATTTTAATGAAGGTTAGATCATCTACATTTTGGGTAGCCAGACGAGTCCTTTTTTCTGTTAGTATTGAACCTGCAGCACTGAATACTCTTTCTGATAGGACACTAGCTGCCGGGCAAGCAAGCTCCTGCAATGCATATTCTGCCAATTCTGGCCAGGTGTCTAATTTGGATGCCCAGTAATCAAATGGGAATGACGGTTGAGGGAGAACGTCGATAAGGGATGAAAAATAGTTTGTAACCATACTGGACAAATGTTGTCTCCTGTCACCTTGAATTGATGCTGCAGTACCTGTCCTGTCTGCGGTCATAGAAAAATCACTCCACAACCTGGTCAGAAAACCCCTCTGGCCAACGCCACTTCTGATTTCTGCCCCTCTAACACCTCTGGTCTGCTGGCCCCTGGAGCTCGTGTGAGAACGATCACGGGCGCTGTGTGCAGGGAATGCCAGAAGCAAACGGTCAACAAGAGTTGATTGTTTTGTTGCTAATATTAGTTCCAAGTTCTCATGTGGCATAATATTTTGCAATTTGCCTTTATAGCGAGGATCAAGGAGGCAGGCCAACCAGTAATCGTCATCGTTCATCATTTTTGTAATGCGTGTGTCCCTTTTGAGGATACGCAAGGCATAATCCGCCATGTGGGCCAAAGTTCCCGTTGTCAAATCTGCGGTTGTGCTTGGTTGAGGGGCAGTTGCAGGCAAATCTACGTCACTTGTGTCCCTCAAAAAACCAGAACCCGGCCTTGCCACGCCACCAATTTCCCGTGCCCCCGGGAAAGCTTCCTCATTAAAAATATACTCATCCCCATCATCCTCCTCATCCTCCACCTCCTCTTCGCCCGGTACCTCGTCATGTACACTGCCCTGACCAGACAATCGCTGACTGTCATCAAGGCTTTCCTCTTCCTCTGGTGCAGACGCCTGATCCTTTATGTGCGTCAAACTTTGCATCAGCAGACGCATTAGGGGGATGCTCATGCTTATTATGGCGTTGTCTGCACTAACCAGCCGTGTGCATTCCTCAAAACACTGAAGGACTTGACACATGTCTTGAATCTTCGACCACTGCACACCTGACAACTCCATGTCTGCCATCCTACTGCCTGCCCGTGTATGTGTATCCTCCCACAAAAACATAACAGCCCGCCTCTGTTCGCACAGTCTCTGAAGCATGTGCAGTGTTGAGTTCCACCTTGTTGCAACGTCTATGATTAGGCGATGCTGGGGAAGGTTCAAAGAACGCTGATAGGTCTGCATACGGCTGGAGTGTACAGGCGAACGGCGGATATGTGCGCAAAGTCCACGCACTTTGAGGAGCAGGTCGGATAACCCCGGATAACTTTTCAGGAAGCACTGCACCACCAGGTTTAAGGTGTGAGCCAGGCAAGGAATGTGTTTCAGTTGGGAAAGGGAGATGGCAGCCATGAAATTCCTTCCGTTATCACTCACTACCTTGCCTGCCTCAAGATCTACAGTGCCCAGCCACGACTGCGTTTCTTGCTGCAAGAACTCGGACAGAACTTCCGCGGTGTGTCTATTGTCGCCCAAACACTTCATAGCCAATACAGCCTGCTGACGTATGCCAGTAGCTGCCCCATAATGGGAGACCTGGTGTGCAACAGTGGCAGGTGCGGATGGAGTGTTTGTGCGACTGCGGTCTGTGGACGAGCTCTTGCTTCTGCAGGAGGACGAGGAGGAGGAGGAGGAGGAGGGGGTGCGAACGGCTACAGACAACTGTTTACTAGACCGTGGGCTAGGCAGAACTGTCCCAAACTTGCTGTCCCCTGTGGACCCTGAATCCACCACATTTACCCAGTGTGCCGTGATGGACACGTAACGTCCCTGGCCATGCCTACTGGTCCATGCATCTGTTGTCAGGTGCACCTTTGTGCTCACAGATTGCCTGAGTGCATGGACGATGCGCTCTTTAACATGCTGGTGGAGGGCTGGGATGGCTTTTCTGGAAAAAAAGTGTCGACTGGGTAGCTCGTAGCGTGGTACAGCGTAGTCCATCAGGTCTTTGAAAGCTTCGCTTTCAACTAACCGGTAGGGCATCATCTCTAACGAGATTAGTCTAGCTATGTGGGCGTTCAAACCCTGTGTACGCGGATGCGAGGCTAAGTACTTCCTTTTTCTAACCATAGTCTCATGTAGGGTGAGCTGGACTGGAGAGATGGAGATCGTGGAACTAGCGGGGGTGCCGGTGGACATGGCAGACTGAGAGACGGTGGGAGATGGTATTGTTGCCGCCGGTGCCCTAGATGCAGTGTTTCCTACTACGAAACTGGTGATTCCCTGACCCTGACTGCTTTGGCCTGGCAAAGATACCTGCACAGATACAGCAGGTGGTGCGCTAAATGGTGGTCCTACACTGCCGGAAGGGATGTTGCGTTGATGACTAGCTTTATTGGCCGAGGGTGCAACAACCTTAAGGGACGTTTGGTAGTTAGTCCAAGCTTTCAAATGCATGGTGGTTAAATGTCTATGCATGCAACTAGTATTGAGACTTTTCAGATTCTGACCTCTGCTTAAGGAAGTAGAACATTTTTGACAGATGACTTTGCGCTGATCAATTGGATGTTGTTTAAAAAAATGCCAGACTGCACTCTTTCTAGCATCGGATACCTTTTCAGGCATTGCAGACTGAGCTTTAACCGGATGGCCACGCTGTCCTCCACCAGCTTTTGGCTTTGCCACGCGTTTTGGGCAAGATACGGGCCCGGCAGATGGAACCTGTGGCGATGTTGATGCCTGCTGCGGCCCCTCCTCCTCCTCTGCTTCAGAACTGCTGCCGCCTGCACCCTGTTCCCCCAATGGCTGCCAATCGGGGTCAAGAACTGGGTCATCTAATAACTCTTCTTGTACCTCCTGCGCAACTTCGTCTGTGTCACCGTGTCGTTCGGTGGTATAGCGTTCGTGATGGGGCAACATAGTCTCATCAGGGTCTGATTCTTGATCAGCACCCTGCGAGGGCAATGTTGTGGTCTGAGTCAAAGGACCAGCATAGTAGTCTGGCTGTGGCTGTGCGTCAGTGCACTCCATGTCAGATTCAATTTGTAATGGGCATGGACTGTTAACTGCTTCACTTTCTAAGCCAGGGACGGTATGTGTAAAGAGCTCCATGGAGTAACCCGTTGTGTCGCCTGCTGCATTCTTCTCTGTTGTTGTTTTTGCTGAAGAGGACAAGGAAGTGACTTGTCCCTGACCGTGAACATCCACTAACGACGCGCTGCTTTTACTTTTACCAGTTTCACGAGAGGAGGCAAAAGAGCTAGAGGCTGAGTCAGCAAGATAAGCCAAAACTTGCTCTTGCTGCTCCGGCTTTAAAAGCGGTTTTCCTAATCCCAGAAAAGGGAGCGTTCGAGGCCTTGTGTAGCCGGACGACGAACCTGGCTCCACAGCTCCAGACTTAGGTGCAATATTTTTTTCCCCACGACCACCTGATGCTCCACCACTACCACTACCCTCATTACCAGCTGACAATGAACGCCCCCGGCCACGACCTCTTCCACTAGACTTCCTCATTGTTTTAAAAACGTAACCAAACTAACGTTATTTGTTGCAGTCACACAACTTACACGGTGAGCTATAACTTCAGTATGATTTAGCTACCCCTTTACAGGTTGGTGAGACCACAGCGAAAATCAGGCCCAATGTTACACACTCTTTTTTTGGTGGCTGCAAATTAGAGAGATGCCCCACACGCAGGACTGTCACTGAAGCACAAATGTTAATATTAATGTCACACTATTATTTTTTTTTTATTTTTTTTTTTTTCAGGAACACTTTAGAAACCCCCCCCAAAAAAAAACATTGATTTTTGCAGGGAGAATTTAGAAAACAAATGTAACAAACTATATGCTTTCTATGGGCCACTGAGTGAGAGATGACGCACACAGGAATCAGGAGTGGCACACAAGCCCAGAGGCCAATATTTTTCTACCAATGATTGATGGAGTTATTTTCTCTGGTAGATTTTGGAACCCAAATCAAGGAAAAAAAATATAGGCTTTCTATGGACCACAATTGGAGAGAGAGAGAGAGAGAGAGATGGCACACCCAGGAGTCAAGACTGGCACACAAGCAGAAAGGCCAATATTAATCTCCCACTGTTTTTTTTTTTTTTTTTTCAGGGAGACTTTAGAAAAAAAAATAATAAAAAAAATATGATTTTATCAGGAAGAATTTAGAAACCAAATAAAATAAAATGATTTTTTCAGGGAGAATTTATAAAACAAATAAAACCAAAAATAGGCGTTCTATGGCCCACTGACTGAGAGATGACGCACCCAGGAGTCAAGACTGGCACACAAGCAGAAAGGCCAATATTAATCTCCCACTGTTTTTTTTTTTTTTTTTTTTTTTTTCAGGGAGACTTTAGAAAAAAAAATAATAAAAAAAATATGATTTTATCAGGAAGAATTTAGAAACCAAATAAAATAAAATGATTTTTTCAGGGAGAATTTATAAAACAAATAAAACCAAAAATAGGCGTTCTATGGCCCACTGACTGAGAGATGACGCACACAGGAATCAGGAGTGGCACACAAGCCCAGAGGCCAATATTTTTCTACCAATGATTGATGGAGTTATTTTCTCTGGTAGATTTTGGAACCCAAATCAAGGAAAAAAAATATAGGCTTTCTATGGACCACAATTGGAGAGAGAGAGAGAGAGAGAGAGAGAGATGGCACACCCAGGAGTCAAGACTGGCACACAAGCAGAAAGGCCAATATTAATCTCCCACTGTTTTTTTTGGTTGTTTTTTTTTTTTTTTTTTCAGGGAGACTTTAGAAAAAAAAATAATAAAAAAAATATGATTTTATCAGGAAGAATTTAGAAACCAAATAAAATAAAATGATTTTTTCAGGGAGAATTTATAAAACAAATAAAACCAAAAATAGGCGTTCTATGGCCCACTGACTGAGAGATGACGCACCCAGGAGTCAAGACTGGCACACAAGCAGAAAGGCCAATATTAATCTCCCACTGTTTTTTTTTTTTTTTCAGGGAGACTTTAGAAAAAAAAATAATAAAAAAAATATGATTTTGTCAGGAAGAATTTAGAAACCAAATAAAATAAAATGATTTTTTCAGGGAGAATTTAGAAAACAAATAAAACCAAAAATAGGCGTTCTATGGCCCACTGACTAAGAGAGAGAGAGAGAGAGATGGAACGCTTAGTACTGGCACACAAGCCCAAAGGGCAATATTAATCTCCCTTTTTTTTTCCAGGGAGAATTTCTAAAACCCCCCCAAAAAAAAAAATAGGCTTTCTATGGCCCACTATTTGTGAGAGAGATGGGACGCTCAGGACTGGCACAGATGGCACGCTCAGGACTGGCACAGAAGCCCAGAGGCCAATATTAATCTCCCTTTTTTTCTGGGAGAATTTATAAAACCAAAAAAATATTTAAATAGGCTTTCTATGGCCCACTATTTGTGAGAGAGATGGCACGCTCAGGACTGGCACAGATGGCACGCTCACAACTGGCACACAAGCCCAGAGGCCAATATTAATCTCCCTTTTTTCAGGGAAAATTTATAAAACCAAAAAAAAAATTAAATAGGCTTTCTATGGCCCACTATTTGTGAGAGAGATGGCACGCTCAGGACTGGCACAGATGGCACGCTCACAACTGGCACACAAGCCCAGAGGCCAATATTAATCTCCCTTTTTTCAGGGAAAATTTATAAAACAAAAAAAAAAAATTAAATAGGCTTTCTATGGCCCACTATTTGTGAGAGAGATGGCACGCTCAGGACTGGCACAGATGGCACGCTCACAACTGGCACACAAGCCCAGAGGCCAATATTAATCTCCCTTTTTTTCAGGGAGAATTTATAAAACCAAAAAAAAAATTAAATAGGCTTTCTATGGCCCACTATTTGTGAGAGAGATGGCACGCTCAGGGCTGGCACAGATGGCACGCTCAGGACTGGCACACAAGCCCAGAGGCCAATATTAATCTCCCTTTTTTTCAGGGAGAATTTATAAAACCCCAAAAAAAATAAAATAGGCTTTCTATGGCCCACTATTTGTGAGAGAGATGGCACACTCAGGACTGGCACACAAGCCCAAAGGCCAATATTAATCTCCCACTGTATTTTTATCAGGGAGAATTTATACACCCCACAAAAAAAAATACAGAAAAATGAAAAGGCTTTCTATGGCCCACTATGTGAGAGAGATGGCACACACAGGGATGGCACTCTAGCAGAAATGCCAAACTGCCAATCTTAATCTCCCACCAAAAAAAAAAAAAAAAAAACGCAGGGAATGTCCTACAATTACTATCTCCCTGCCTGCAGTAATCTCAGCCAGGTATGGCAGGCAGCTACTATCTCCCTGCCTGCAGTAATCTCAGCCAGGTATGGCAGGCAGCAATAAGGAGTGGACTGATGCACAAATGAAATAAAAAGTGTGGACAAACAAAAAAGATAGCTGTGCAGAAAGGAAGGAACAAGAGGATTTGTGCTTTGAAAAAAGCAGTTGGTTTGCACAGCGGCGTACACACAGCAATGCAGCTATCAGGGAGCCTTCTAGGGCAGCCCAATGAGCTACAGCGCTGAGGGGAAAAAAAAAAAAAAAAACTTCCACTGTCCCTGCACACCGAGGGTGGTGTTGGACAGTGCAAATCGCTGCAGCACAAGCGGTTTTGTGGTTAATGGACCCTGCCTAACGCTATCCCTGCTTCTGACAAAGCGGCAGCAACCTCTCCCTAAGCTCAGATCAGCAGCAGTAAGATGGCGGTCGGCGGGAACGCCTCTTTATAGCCCCTGTGACGTCGCAGACAGCAAGCCAATCACTGCAATGCCCTTCTCTAAGATGGTGGGGACCAGGACCTATGTCATCACGCTGCCCACACTCTGCGTTTACCTTCATTGGCTGAGAAATGGCGCTTTTCGCGTCATTGAAACGCGACTTTGGCGCGAAAGTCGCGTACCGCATGGCCGACCCCGCACAGGGGTCGGATCGGGTTTCATGAAACCCCGACTTAGCCAAAAGTCGGCGACTTTTGAAAATGTTCGACCCGTTTCGCTCAACCCTAGCTATTACCATTAAATAGTAGCTAATGTACCCATACATATTAGACTAAAGGTACCGTCACATTTAGCGACGCTGCAGCGATCCAGACAACGATCCCTATTGCTGCAGCATCGCTGTTTGGTCGCTGGAGAGCTGTCACACAGACAGCTCTCCAGCGACCAACGATGCCGGTCCCCTGGTAACCAGGGTAAACATTGGGTTACTAAGCGCAGGGCCGCTGGGGAAGAGTTGGGGAAGAAAGTAAAGGAACTGGATGCACAGGTAGTTTTTTCTTCTATCCTTCCAGTAGACGGGCATGGCACCAGGAGATGGAACAGGATCCTTGATGCAAACAACTGGCTAAGACGATGGTGCAGACAACAAGGATTTGGATTCCTGGACCACGGTGTGAATTACTGGTATGATGGACTCCTCGCCAGAGACGGACTACACCTCAACAAACCTGGGAAACACACATTCGCCAGAAGACTCGCTACACTCATCAGGAGGGCGTTAAACTAGAAGAAGAGGGGACGAGAAGAAAAACATTAGACTCGAACAAAGACGACCCAGGAAAACATACTCAGAAGGGAGGTAAGAACATTTCTAAAACAATCCACAGTGAGGAGATTGGAACAAAACAAAATCCTCTAAACTGCATGCTCGCAAACGCCAGAAGCCTGACAAACAAGATGGAAGAACTAGAAGCAGAAATATCTACAGGTAACTTTTACATAGTGGGAATAACCGAGACATGGTTAGATGAAAGCTATGACTGGGCAGTTAACTTACAGGGTTACAGTCTGTTTAGAAAGGATCGTAAAAATCGGAGAGGAGGAGGGGTTTGTCTCTATGTAAAGTCTTGTCTAAAGTCCACTTTAAGGGAGGATATTAGCGAAGGGAATGAGGATGTCGAGTCCATATGGGTTGAAATTCATGGAGGGAAAAATGGTAACAAAATTCTCATTGGGGTCTGTTACAAACCCCCAAATATAACAGAAAGCATGGAAAGTCTACTTCTAAAGCAGATAGCTGAAGCTGCAACCCATAATGAGGTCCTGGTTATGGGGGACTTTAACTACCCGGATATTAACTGGGAAACAGAAACCTGTGAAACCCATAAAGGCAACAGGTTTCTGCTAATAACCAAGAAAAATTATCTTTCACAATTGGTGCAGAATCCAACCAGAGGAGCAGCACTTTTAGACCTAATACTATCTAATAGACCTGACAGAATAACAAATCTGCAGGTGGTTGGGCATTTAGGAAATAGTGACCACAATATTGTGCAGTTTCACCTGTCTTTCACTAGGGGGACTTGTCAGGGAGTCACAAAAACATTGAACTTTAGGAAGGCAAAGTTTGAACAGCTTAGAGATGCCCTTAATCTGGTAGACTGGGACAATATCCTCAGAAATGAGAATACAGATAATAAATGGGAAATGTTTAAGAACATCCTAAATAGGCAGTGTAAGCGGTTTATACCTTGTGGGAATAAAAGGACTAGAAATAGGAAAAACCCAATGTGGCTAAACAAAGAAGTAAGACAGGCAATTAACAGTAAAAAGAAAGCATTTGCACTACTAAAGCAGGATGGCACCATTGAAGCTCTAAAAAACTATAGGGAGAAAAATACTTTATCTAAAAAACTAATTAAAGCTGCCAAAAAGGAAACAGAGAAGCACATTGCTAAGGAGAGTAAAACTAATCCCAAACTGTTCTTCAACTATATCAATAGTAAAAGAATAAAAACTGAAAATGTAGGCCCCTTAAAAAATAGTGAGGAAAGAATGGTTGTAGATGACGAGGAAAAAGCTAACATATTAAACACCTTCTTCTCCACGGTATTCACGGTGGAAAATGAAATGCTAGGTGAAATCCCAAGAAACAATGAAAACCCTATATTAAGGGTCACCAATCTAACCCAAGAAGAGGTGCGAAACCGGCTAAATAAGATTAAAATAGATAAATCTCCGGGTCCGGATGGCATACACCCACGAGTACTAAGAGAACTAAGTAATGTAATAGATAAACCATTATTTCTTATTTTTAGTGACTCTATAGCGACAGGGTCTGTTCCGCAGGACTGGCGCATAGCAAATGTGGTGCCAATATTCAAAAAGGGCTCTAAAAGTGAACCTGGAAATTATAGGCCAGTAAGTCTAACCTCTATTGTTGGTAAAATATTTGAAGGGTTTCTGAGGGATGTTATTCTGGATTATCTCAATGAGAATAACTGTTTAACTCCATATCAGCATGGGTTTATGAGAAATCGCTCCTGTCAAACCAATCTAATCAGTTTTTATGAAGAGGTAAGCTATAGACTGGACCACGGTGAGTCATTGGACGTGGTATATCTCGATTTTTCCAAAGCGTTTGATACCGTGCCGCACAAGAGGTTGGTACACAAAATGAGAATGCTTGGTCTGGGGGAAAATGTGTGTAAATGGGTTAGTAACTGGCTTAGTGATAGAAAGCAGAGGGTGGTTATAAATGGTATAGTCTCTAACTGGGTCGCTGTGACCAGTGGGGTACCGCAGGGGTCAGTATTGGGACCTGTTCTCTTCAACATATTCATTAATGATCTGGTAGAAGGTTTACACAGTAAAATATCGATATTTGCAGATGATACAAAACTATGTAAAGCAGTTAATACAAGAGAAGATAGTATTCTGCTACAGATGGATCTGGATAAGTTGGAAACTTGGGCTGAAAGGTGGCAGATGAGGTTTAACAATGATAAATGTAAGGTTATACACATGGGAAGAGGGAATCAATATCACCATTACACACTGAACGGGAAACCACTGGGTAAATCTGACAGGGAGAAGGACTTGGGGATCCTAGTTAATGATAAACTTACCTGGAGCAGCCAGTGCCAGGCAGCAGCTGCCAAGGCAAACAGGATCATGGGGTGCATTAAAAGAGGTCTGGATACACATGATGAGAGCATTATACTGCCTCTGTACAAATCCCTAGTTAGACCGCACATGGAGTACTGTGTCCAGTTTTGGGCACCGGTGCTCAGGAAGGATATAATGGAACTAGAGAGAGTACAAAGGAGGGCAACAAAATTAATAAAGGGGATGGGAGAACTACAATACCCAGATAGATTAGCGAAATTAGGATTATTTAGTCTAGAAAAAAGACGACTGAGGGGCGATCTAATAACCATGTATAAGTATATAAGGGGACAATACAAATATCTCGCTGAGGATCTGTTTATACCAAGGAAGGTGACGGGCACAAGGGGGCATTCTTTGCGTCTGGAGGAGAGAAGGTTTTTCCACCAACATAGAAGAGGATTCTTTACTGTTAGGGCAGTGAGAATCTGGAATTGCTTGCCTGAGGAGGTGGTGATGGCGAACTCAGTCGAGGGGTTCAAGAGAGGCCTGGATGTCTTCCTGGAGCAGAACAATATTGTATCATACAATTATTAGGTTCTGTAGAAGGACGTAGATCTGGGTATTTATTATGATGGAATATAGGCTGAACTGGATGGACAAATGTCTTTTTTCGGCCTTACTAACTATGTTACTATGTTACTATGTTACTATGTTTACCCTGGTTACCAGTGAAGATATCGCTGAAACGGCGTCACACACGCCGATTCAGCGATGTCTGCAGGGAGTCCAGCGACGAAATAAAGTGCTGGACTTTCTGCACCGACCAACGATGGCACAGCAGGATCCTGATCGCTGCTGCGTGTCAAACTGAACGATATTGCTAGCCAGGATGCTGCAACGTCACGGATCGCTAGCGATATCGTTCAGTGTGACGGTACCTTAAGGTCAGCCAAACTCGCAGATATCATGTGCTCAGTTGACTATCTGATCCTAGATTAACACATCCATGTGTTACAATCTGAGATAAGCAGAATGATTTTTTTCTCAGTGGTCATCCAGGTTGCTTACATTTTTTTCTCCGTTTTGTTTCACTGAAGAGGCACCCACTTTCAGCCAATACAAAACCCTTGGAAGGTAACATTTTAATTCCAGTTCATCACTAAGAAACAAATGCAATCTATTCACTTTTATTGAGAAAAGCCGAATACAGTACATCGAATTGGCATGTGACCCCAGGCAAATCACATGCATAAGGTCACTGGATCGCTTGCTTGTATCAGGGAATCGTAATAGTGTGAATACAGACTCTTGTTCTACGTCTGGACTGCCCCTTTAATGGTATTGGCTATATGTTTGGGCTCGTTGTCCT
Organism: Ranitomeya imitator; assembly: GCF_032444005.1. Lineage (NCBI taxonomy): Eukaryota > Metazoa > Chordata > Amphibia > Anura > Dendrobatidae > Ranitomeya > Ranitomeya imitator. The sequence goes on from NC_091285.1 coordinate 124,344,241, forward strand.
GCTGCAAAATTTGGAGCCAGATGCATCCTTGCCACCTGCCTGTACTAGGCATATACAGCCAAAAATGTTGTACGACAGAGCACGTGCTGACTCTGCATCAATGACCCCATCAGCGCATATCACTGAACGCTGCTTTGTGGAAGTTCAGATCTAAGCCTGACAGAGCCACCGAATGCTTTTACACAGAATCGACAGTCAATCACACAATGCATAAGCAAAATTTTCGTCAATTGAGTTAAATAAATTATAAGATTGTTTAAAGAGGCCACTACTTTAACATTGATGACCTAAACTTAGGACAGCCCCTGTCCAAAGGGGATGACCTATCCTTAGGATAGGTCATCAATGTCTGATCAGTGTGGGTGCAATGCCTTCCACTCCCATCTATCAACTGTCATTGGTGGCTTGAACTGCACACACCCTGCACCCCTCTATCTCCTGCACCCTACACCCGTCTATCTCCTGCATCCTGCACCCCTCTCTCCTGCACCCTGCACCCCTCTATCTCTTGCACCCTGCACCTCTTTATCCCCTTCACCCTGCACCCCTCTCTCTTGCACTCTGCATCCCTCTATCTCCTGCACCCCTCTATCTCTTGCACCCTGCACCCCTCCATCTCTTGCACCCTGCGCCCCCTTGCTTCCCTCTATCTCACACTCCTTGCACTTCTCCTCCACAGTCTGAACATCTCTATTTCCCACAGCCTGTAACACCACACATCCCTGTCAGTCTTCACATACACCCTGCTCTCCACATGTAACTGTTCCCTCTTTACCTCTCACAAGTTTCCCCATCTCCTTCAGCTTCTCCTGCAGCTTCCAGCCAGCAAAACTCTGTGGCCCCTCCCCCTTGAGTCACATGATCGTGACACCATCGCAGGTCCTGTACCATTCAGATGTTATTTCTTCCGTTTAGGCAGAAGGCTGATTAGTGCTCTCCTTCCCCCCGCCGTGCGCTCTCAAATTGAAATACCCCCCTTAAAAAAACTTGGCCCAGCCTTGCAACCTACTGGACTAAAAAACCCCAAACAAACAAAAACCTTGCTTAAGTACCATGTCCCCGCATCCTGGTGCCCCTAGGCACGTGCCCTCAAGTGCCTAGTGGCAAATATGATCCAGGATTAGGGTTGGGATTAGGGTTAGGGCTGTGTTGGAGTTAGGGTTGGAGTTAGAATTGGGGGGTTCCACTGTTTAGGGACATCAGGGACTCTGCAAAAGCGACATGGTGTTTGATCTCAATTCCAGCCAATTCTGCATTGAAAAAGTCAAACGGTGCTCCTTTCCTTCCGAGCTCTGCCATGCTCCCAAACAGTGGTTTACTCTGACATATGGGGTATCAACATACTCAGGACAAATTGCACAATGAATTGTGGGTCCAATTTCTCTTGTCACCCTTGGGAAAATAAAAAATGGGGGCAAAAAAATTATTTTTGTGAAAAAAATATGACTTTTTTTTCATTTTTATAGCTTTACACTATATTCTTCTGTGAAGCACTTGGGGGTTCAAAGTGCTCACCACACATTTTGATAAGTTCATTAGGGGGTCTACTTTCCAAAATGGTGTCACTTGTGGGGGGTTTCCACTGTTTAGGCACATCAGGACCTCTTCAAACGCAACATTGCATCTGATCTCAATTCCAGCCAGTTTTACATTGAAAAGTCAAACGGCGCTCATTCCCTTCTGAGCCCTGCCATGCGCCTAAACAGTGGTTTAGCCCCACATTTGGGGTATCAGTGTACTCAGAACAAATTGCACAACAACTTTTGTGGTTCAATTTCTCTTGTTACCCTTGGGAAAATAAAAAAATTTGGTTGAAAAAATCATTTTTGTGAAAAAAATATGATTTTTTATTTTTATGGCTCTACATTATAAACTTTTGTGAAACACTTGGTGGTTCAAAGGGCTCACCACACATCAACATAAGTGCCTTAGGAGGTCTCCTTTCCAAAATGGTGTCACTTGTGGTGGGTTTCTACTGTTTAGGCACATTAGGGACTCTCCAAACGTGACCAGGCGTCTGATCTCAATTCCAGTCAATTTTGCATTGAAAAATTAAACAACGCTCCTTCCCTTCCCAGCTGGGCCAGAAATAGTAGTTCCCCCCACATATGGGGTATGTGCATACTCAGGACAAATTGCATAATAACATTTCGGGTCCAATTTCTCCCATTACCTTTTGGGAAATTAAAACTATTTGGATCTGAAAATTTTTTTGGGGAAAAAAGTTAAAGGTTCATTTTTGTTTTAAATATTCCAAAAATTCCAGTGAAACACCTGAGGGGTTAATAAACTTCTTGACTGTTGTTTTGAGCAAGTTGAGGGGTGAAGATTTTAGTATGGTGTCACTTTTGTGTATTTTCTATCATATAGACCCCTCAAAGTGACTTTAAATGTGATGTGGTCCCTAAACAAAAAGGGGGTAGTAAAAGTGAGAAATTGTTGGCCAATTTTAACCCTTATAACTCCCTAACAAAAAAAAAATAGTTCCAAAATTGTGCTGATGTAAAGTAGCCATGTGAGAAATGTTACTTAGTAAGTATTTTGCGTGACATATCTCTGTGATTTAAGGGCATGAAAATTTAAATTTGCAAAAATGTTCAAAATGTTTGCCATATTTCCATTTTTTTCACAAATAAATACAAGTCATATCAAAGAAATTTTACCACTATCATGAAGCACAATATGTCAAGAGAAAAGAATGCCAAAATCACCAGGATCCATGGAAGCGTTCCGGACTTATAACCTCATACAGGGACAGTGGTCAGAATTGTAAAAATTGACCTGCTGAGGAACCATGAAAAAAATCGCTGCATTGGTATAATGGGGTCTATATGACCCCAGGCTCAAAATCGTCTTATTTCATTAAAATGAACATGCTGGCTGTTCAGAATAATCAAGTTTTATTCTGTCATCATTTAAGATCGCAGTTGTGAAATCAAATTTAACTTTGAAGTGATTTATTTGTCATCATCAAACACAAACTGAAATTTATACCAAAATGCTTTATTAATAACTAAATGTATTCAAATTGAATAAAAAAATGCACAATAACTGCAACTGTGGATTTTAGTAAAAGCATAATGACAACGAATGATAAATGACAATAAATTTAGCCCTTGCATTCACTGCACATCATAGTGCCATGTTCTTCACAAATGAACTTCTTGCAGTCATTGCAAACAAATCTCGTCTTTTTGTCCTTCGATCGAGTACAAGCATAGCACCACTTGCGCTGTCCTGTAACACTGCTGGTGTCACTTGGAACGTCTGACTCTCATATGGAGTGATCAGTGCAACTGCGACTTCCTTCAAAAACTTATTGCGTTTGTTCAAATTCACATGCTCCCGGAAGAAGCGAGCAGCGAAACGGCACCCGTCGTGCGGAAGGGAAAGCACAGCTCCTTCATAAGCGTCCCTGACCAGCACTATCCTCTGCACTTTCACTAATCAGGTAATGAACTAATCCCTGGTAATAAGACATGTGCGATAGTAACGGTTTAATAGCAGGTTTACAGATTATACATTCCTAGGTGAGGACCTGTATTACTTGGGGGACGATATTGTTTTTACTAAAGCAACATATGGATATATGGTGGTTATCTTGCTGACCGGATTGTTATTTTTATTACATCTATGTATTATGTTTTTTGCTGCACTTATAACATGATGATTAGGGTTGAGTGACCTTTACTTTTATAGGATCGGGTCGGGTTTCACGAAACCCGACTTTTTCAAAAGTCGGGTCGAGTGAAATCAGCAGATCCTATAAAAAAGTCAGGGTCGGGGTCGGCCGAAACTCGAAACCCAATGCAGTGCATTGGGTTTCCAATAGTTCCCAGGGTCTGAAGGAGCGGAAACTCTCCTTCCGGCCCTGGGATCCATATTTAAGTGTAAAATAAAGAATTAAAATAAAAAATATCGCTATACTCACCCTCTGACGCGCCCTGGTACTAACCGGGAACCTTCCTTCCTTCGAATCAGCGCTTCCAGGACCTTGCGGTGACGTCGCAGTGAGCGTCCGAGGGTGAGTATATACCTAATTTTACATTAAATATGGATTCCGATACCGATTTCCGATATTGCAAACATATCGGAAATCGGGATCGGAATTCCTATTAGGTATATACTCACCCTCGGACGCGCCCTGCTTCTTTCCGGCAGCCTTCCTTCCTAAGAATCAGCGCTTGCAGGACCTTGCGTGACGTCGCGGTGACGTCGCGGCTTGTGATTGGTCGCGCGAGCGGTCACATGGGCGGCCGCGTGACCAATCACAAGCCGCGACGTCACCGCGACGTCACCGCAAGGTCCTGCATGCGCTGATTCGAAGGAAGGAAGGTTCCCGGTTAGTACCAGGGCGCGTCAGAGGGTGAGTATAGCGATATTTTTTATTTTCATTCTTTATTTTACATTAAATATGGATTCCGATACCGATTTCCGATATTGCAAACATATCGGAAATCGGGATCGGAATTCCGATACCACATTCAGAAGATCGCCGACTTCATGGCCGACCCCACACAGGGGTCGGGTCGGGTTTCATGAAACCCGACTTTGCCAAAAGTCGACGACTTCTGACAGTGGCCGACCCGTTTCGCTCAACCCTAATGATGATGTCATATGACTACTTGATGGATTTATATGTTCTGTACTTTTATGTTTACATGTAGAAAAATACCCTTGAAAAAGGCCAGAAGAAGGCCGAAACGTTGGGGAAACGTTTTTTCTGTTATATCGGCTGTGGATTCCATTACTAAAGAGTTTTTCACAGATGAGTGCTTGAGGTTACTTTTTATACAGTAACAGAAGTTGTCAGTTGTCTTTGTATAGGATGTGATTTTGTTGGTTTCAAAAACATTACCACCTACCCCACGTACAACTTGAACACCAAGCCTAGTGCCCCTACAACCATGGCCCCACTTTTTCATAGTCATGTTGCTGGTAGGAGCACACTAATAACAACAAAAAATTAGATTTTAAACTCCGCACTGGCTCTACAAAGAGATGAATTTCAGCGGCAGTAAATGACAAGATGAAATATGGCATGCTGAATCACGTTAGTCACAGAAGAAAGAATTCTGGAGTGTGGATGAGGTCTGTATGACAAAGAAGATAAACTTCAACAAATATTAAAATTAGATCTCCCCTACTGTATGATGTTAGTAACATAAGAATTTTGGGGAGGTCTGTGGTTGAGGCCTTTATAACAGACTTGATGCTACAAACAATTTGAAAGTGAGATGTCCCCTATTTTATGACATTAGTAACAGAAGACTTTGGGGGGCCTGTAGATGAGGCCTAAATAACATAGACTAGATGGTACAAACAATTTGAAAGTGAGATGACCCTTACTGTACAATGTTAGTAACAGAAGAATTTATGGGGGGGCCTGTGGATAAGGCTACTATGACAGAGTAGATGCTATAAACAATTTGAAAATGAAATGTCCCCTACTGTGCAACTATAGTAACAGAAATATTTTAGGGGGCCTGCAGATGAGGCCTCTATAACAGACTAGATGCTACAAACAATTTTGAAAAGTGAGATGTCCCCTTCTCTATGACTATACTCACAGAAAATGTTTTGGAGGTCTGTGGATGAGGCTTTTATAACACAGAGTAGATGCTACAAACAATTTGAAAGTGAGATGTCCCCTACTCTATGACGTTAGGAACTGAATAATTTTTTTTGGGGGGGCCTGTAGATGAGGCCTCTATAACAAAGACTAGATGCTACAAACAACTTGAAAGTGAGATGTCCTCTACTGTATAATGTTAGTAACTGAACACTTTTTTTAGTGTGGGGGATGCCTGCATAACCTAGAAGATATGCTCCAAACAATTTCAAAATCAGATTTATCCTTCTACAATAGGTTTGTAAAACCCTCAAAATGTTGTTTTATGTGTAACTGCTCTGCACACACAACAATTTCACAGCCACAACATTATAACATGGGATAAGGCAGGCTGTATCACGTTTAACAACAGAAAAAACTATTTTTTTATGTGCACGAGGTCTGCAGACATCTTAATTTCAACCCCCAAAAATGACAAAGTGGGATATGGCAGGCTGTATCGTGTTTACCAACAGAAAAAAATATAATTTTTTTCATGTGCATGTGAAATTTTCCCACCACTAAATAAGAACGTGAGATATGGCATGGCGAATCACGGTAGCAACTGCCAAAAAAAAAAAAATTCAGGCACAACAGCTGACATCACAAAATAATGTCAACACACCACTAAATGACAAGGTGGGATATGGCATGCTGTTTCACATTTACACTTAAGTCCATATATATTTGGACAGAGACAACATTTTTCTAATTTTGTTTCTAGACATTACCACAAATAATTTTAAACAAAACAATTCAGATGCAGTTGAAGTTCAGACTTTCAGCTTTAATTTGAGGGTATCCACATTAAAATTGGATGAATGATTTAGGAGTTTCTGCTTTTATAAAATTGTGATTGTGTTTTCGATCATGAAAACGAATGTGCCATATTTCTGCCGAATTTATGTTTGGTGATCGTTTTTCAAACAAATTCGCTCATCATTACTCATGAATGACATTTAAAATTACTGTTTTTAATCTATTTGCTAAAATTTCGGTATCTTATAATCAATATTTAAAAGAAATATACGATGATAGGAACTAAATTCCTCAACTGGTTTATCTATCTTGGGGATCACCACTATAGTGGCATCATAAAAAGATTAAGGAAGAGATTCCCCTGAGAGAGCTTCTGAAAAGGTTTCCAACAAAGTAGGGCATATTTAGTCAATATTTTTTTGTATAATTCAGCAGGCATGCCATTTGGTGTTGGTGACTTTTCGTTAGAGAGTGACATTATGGAATCTTGTATTTTTTCCAGACTAACGCCTCTGAACAGAAGTGGTTGACTTTTGTCAGAGAGTCTGAGAAACTCAATATGTTTTAAGTATTCATCTATTTTCTCTGATGTATGAACTTCTTCGTCTTAGTTTATCCTGGTTATGTATATGGCCTAAAAAAAGCAACAAGAACATTGTAAAAACTTTCAAATGTGTCAGTACAATCTTTTGATTATTATTTTGAGAGCAGTTGAATGGGAGGATAGACACAAAACCAATTTATAAGAAATAAATCAGAACAAATAACTACATGGGCTGTGAAAGCCAAGAGGGCTATTTTTGGGACATAAAATAGAATTTAACGTCAGTAATTCTGATGACAATCCTGAGTAGAAAAAAAATTGCTTACAAACTGTAATTCTAAAACTGTTGCTCTTTTGGGCTCAGTAATAGCTGATTCCAGTCTAAGAAACAAGATCTCAGGCATTATGGAAATATTTCACATCTATAAAAAAAATCTGAATATCATTGAAAAATGGTTGTGTCTTGTGCTCAGTCTATCATTGTACTCATGAACTGGCCTCTGATCTACAAAGCAACCATCTGTCTGGCCCTTGTTTGGGGTTTTGTGTAAAATTATGTCCAATTTGCTCTTTTCTCTCTGCTTTTTTCTGGTGTTACAATACAAACAAAGGAACAAAATAGGTGTATAACAAAACATGTGTAGCTGCAATACATTTCTGGGGAGAAATACTTCATTTTCTGGAACAATTTCAAGGGTGGTAACACTTTTGGCCATGAATGGATAGAGCTTGATCTTGATAAGTGGCACATCATTGAATTCAGTGTTTTAACCCCTTCCCCATGCTTTCTTTAGCAGCAAACAGCAAAAACTTGCTGACACATTTTATTTAAGATTGTTGAAGAATATGCAGGAAATTCTGTAGATTGTCAAGTTTTACTTATTTTTACTTTTATTATTAATCTCTAGACTTAACTTTTCCTTAAGACATGTAGTGAAACATTGCCAGTTTGAAAAATTCCTAAATTACAGTATATTGTGCAGTTTTTTATGATAAAACTTTGCAGAAAAGGCTTTTGCCTGGTACTACCCTGTCTTTTAGGGTACGTTCACACTAGCGTTGCGCCGCCCTGCGTCGGCGACGCAACGCGCGACGCATCGAAAAACGCGCGCAAACGCGCGCAAAAACGCGCGCGTTTTGCGACGCGTGCGTCGTTTTTGACCAAAATCGGACGCACAGAAAATGCAACTTGTAGCGTTTTCGTGCGTCCGACGCCAGCGTCGGAAACGACGCACGTGGCGAAAAACGCAACCAAAAAGACGCACGCGTCCCCTATGTTAAACATAGGGGCGCGTCGCCGCTGCGTCGCCGCTGCGTCGCCGACGCAACAGCGGCGCAACGCTAATGTGAACTTAGACTTACAGAGACATATGCTCTATCAGTAGAAGTAAATCTAATAAGATTTGGAGAGTTCAGTGCAGAAAATGAATACCAGTATTATTATGAATGTAAATAAAATAAAAAAGTATAAATATATAGTCAACATGGCAAAAGATGAAAAATAAAATCGTGAAAGAAATTTATTTATATGAAGGCCTTAAAGCTTGATTGTCAGTAGAACGTTACTACAGTGTCAAGTTTATAAACGCTAAACCCTTTTCCAACATTGAACATAAGATTTATGTCCAATGCTGGATCCCTGGGTATAATACATGCTTAGAAGCTAAGCTTGAATGATACTAAGCAGTATGAAAGCCAGTATCTGCTTCTATCAGCATCAAGCAGAACTGGACTTTGTGTGCTGCTGTTAACCACTTAAATGACAATGTCTGACAGTGGCATTTAGAGTGCCGGGTCTTTGGGGTAGGATTGCCAACTTGATTTTTTATTTTTTTCTGGATTGCTGATCAAAAAATAACTGGACAACCAATCTTATTTATGAACTTGTTGAAAGCTGTAAGAAATCATTAAGATTTCAAGTGATACATGCCCCTAGTCCAGCCCATGGGCCACATCCTGCCTTTTTGAGTGCATAGAAGAGAGTGGAGGGCAGAACTGTTTACAATGCTGAGAGTCTATTGCTGTGTGCACCTGAACTGCATTGAGATATGTAGAGACAGGTCAGATAGTCACAGTATGCCACCTGACTTCACACAGTGAGTGTGCCAGCGCACCGACACATCAGTGCACACAAAGTGCGTTCACTCCCGCACTGCCAAAACGTAAAGTTGTAGTCCCCACTACATAAATTTGTAGTTTTATTAAAGACATGTTCCCAGGTAAGAATAGAGGATGAGAAATATCATGGCTCAATGTCAAAATTAGAATATCATCAAAAATGTAATTTATTTCATTTATTCAATACAAAAAGTGAAAACTCATATATTATATAGAGTCATTATAAACAGAGTGATGTATTTCAAGTGTTTATTTTTGATCATTTTGATTATGGCTTACAGCCAATGAAAACCCAAAAGTCATTATCTCAGTAAATTAGAATACTTTATAACACCAGCTTGAAAAAATGATTGGGGTCAGCCAGCCGTCTATTAGGAAATTTTAGAGCACTTCATGCTTCCCTCTGCCGAAAAGCTTTTTGGAGATGGAAATTTCATTTACCAGCAGGACTTGGCACCTGTCCACACTGCCAAAAGTACCTATACTTGGTTTAAAAACTACAGTAATCACTGTGCTTCATTGGCCTGCAAATTCACCTGGCCTTAACCCCATAGAGGATCTATGAGGTATTGTCAAGAAGAAGATGAGAGACACCAGACCCGACAATGTAGATGAGCTGAAGGCTGCTACCAAAGCAACCTGGGCTTCTATAACACCTCAGCAGTGCCACAGACTAATCACCTATGCACCGCGCCACATTGATACAGTATTTAATGCCAAAGGAGCCCCCTGACCAAACATTAAGTGTAGTTACTGAATATAAATTTAAGTAGGCCAACATTTTGGATTTTAAAATCATTATTTGAAGCTGGTGTTATAAAGTTTTCTAATTTACTGAGATCATGACTTTGGGGTTTTCATTGGCTGTAAGCCATAATCATCAACATTAACAGAAATAAACACTTGAAATACATCACTGTTTGTAAAGACTCTATATAATGTATAAGTTTAACTTTTTGTATTGAATAAATGAAATAAATTAACTTTTTGATGATATTCTAATTTTGTGAAATGCACCTGTATATATAAACTGCTACATTGAGTTATCCATTCCTTTTGTATCCATCGGCATTCACCTGATTTGTTCCCTGTTATTCTATGCAAGGAGGTCTATCCCTGTAGTAATTAAACCAGTAATTGTTTACCCCTGTTAACCCTTGCTCTGTGCCTCTGTGTCACTGCATCCAATTACCTGTGTTACATGAGTAACATCTGATTTTATTATTTTATTCCAGTGCTGACCATTAAATACTACAAACTTATAACCAGAAAGCATAATTAAAGGGGTTGTGCGGCCTTATGGTTACAAGTCTGCAGACACTCCATGTGAATGAATCAACCTAATGCCAAACCACAATGCAGGGTTTTTTTTTTTACATTCAAGGTAATTTCAAGACTTCCAAATCAGTTGAGAAAGAAATGACATTTTTTTTCCTCCCTTAACCTGCAACGTTGATAACACACTTAGCGGTGTTCTGCTTGAACTCACTGACCTGCAGTCTGATACACTACTAGAAGAGCACTAGATCGAAAGAAAACAAACATTTTCTAGGCATTCCTTCTTATGCTTGGAAAGTTCTCCACTTTGAGAGAATAGTAAAATCACTGCAGGATTTTTACTCTTCTCTCAAAGTGGAGAACTTTCCAAATATGAGGAGGAATGCTTAGAAAATGTTTGTTTTCTTTCGTTCTACTTACATATGTGAACAAACATATGTAACATAACATATGGTGTCTCCGCGGCTTTTCTACATGCATTTGCATATTTCCCATCAGGGATGGGGGCAGTGTTCTGGATCACTGCGTTGAGAAACACGTGATGGTGTCTCCGCGGTGTTGGATGTTTTGATCTCTCCGAGGTTATTCATCCTTATGTTTATAGTCCTTTTACTAGGCACTGCTCCTAATAGCCAGTTTCCTACTCCACACTGATGAGGGGCAAATACCCCAAAACAGCTGTCTGTGGATGGATACCATGTTTTGGCATAGGTGGTTTTCCTTTTGGATGCTGCCCTTCCCGTGGTTGTTCCTTCCCGGTGAAAGACCTGGCTATTTATTGCTTGCGTTGAGAAACATGTGATGGTGTCTCCGTGGCTTTTCTACATGCATTTGCATATTTCCCATCAGGGATGGGGGCAGTGTTCTGGATCACTGCGTTGAGAAACACGTGATGGTGTCTCCGCGGTGTTGGATGTTTTGATCTCTCCGAGGTCATTCATCCTTATGTTTATAGACCTTTCTTAATTTTAGACAATTTTCCGATCAAGAAGTCAAGCGATGTGTTTTCCCTTCCAAGCCCTGCTGTGTGCCCAAAGAGTAGCGTGCTCAGGAGAAATTGCACAACAAATTTAGGTGTCCGTTTTCTCCTTAGACCCTTGAGAAAATAAAAAATTGGTTATAAATAAAGCTTTTGTGATAAAAATGTAAATGTTCATTTTTTCTTCCACATTCCGTTAATTCCTGTGAAGAACCTGAAAGGTTAATAAACTTCTTGAATTGGTTCTGATCACCTTGAGGGGTGCAGATTTTAGAATGGTCACTTTTGGGTATTTTCTGTCATATAGACCCCTTAAAGTCACTTCAAATGTGATGTGGTCCTTAAAAAAATGGTTTTATAAATTTGCTGTGTTGAAGGCAGAGGACACTCAAATCTGCATCTATCTGCTTTAGTGATTAGTAAGTCATTTTTATCTTTGGTTAGGACAGTTTCGTTAAAGTGATGAGGTTAGAAGCTGGATTTTAGGTTGTTAAAGAGTAAGATGAATGAGAGGTGGGAGGAAAGTTCACTCTGGGCATGCTCTTTGAGAAGTATTGAAGTGAAAAGGGGTCTCGATATGTGGCAAAAGATGGACGTAAATAATTGGTTAAGGGATGACTTCTTCAGCATAGGTGTGATTGTTGCATGTTTGAACATATAATGGAAATCACCAGACATTAATATTAAGTTGAAGAGATGTGATAAGGCTGGTGTAAACAGGGTGATGAGGGTGAGGAGATGCTAAGATAGGATAAGGTAAAGTGCACAAGTGGTGAGGTATAATTTGGGGAGAAGGTGAAGCTAAGGAGGAAGGTTATGCAAAAAGAAATTTGGCACCATGTGCACAGGGACTGTGGAGGATAAACACTAAATCTCTATCTAATATGGTCAATTTTGTTTTGAAGTTGGAGGAACAGTCATCTGAAGAAATGATGGAGGAAGGAGAAGTCAATGGTGGATGGAGGAGCGATTGAAAAGTGTTGAATAACTGAAATAACACACTTTACTATGCTTAACACTCATGCGACTGAGTGAGGAACGTTACTATCGCATTAGCCTTAGCGAAGTGCTGAAGTTGTTGTAAGTACAAATGAGGGCCTAGGATAAGGGAGTGAGGAGAGATGTCAAAGCATAGCAAACAAGTTTTCACGACAATCAGCTGAGAATAATGTGAATTTATTCAAAATGAATTATGGGATATTCACTTATCACTAATCATAATGTTCATCAGAAACTGTTTATGTTTTAAATACTCCCAAAATTAGAAAAAAATATCATGCCCATATCAGTAATATTAGAACACCTAATAATAAAAACTATTTAGAACAGCTTAGAACTGCAAGACATAAAAATAATAAGAGATGAAAATTGTAAAATGCAATAAGCAATTCTAAGAAATATATATATATATATATATATATATATATATATATATATATGTATATATTGTAGCATGGCTAAAGGGTGTGTAGTCGATGGGAGGTATGTGCCACATAAGTGCCTTGTTGCTGTAATGTAGCCCGGAATATTGCGTTGTTTTATATAACCATATGTTTGTGTTTCAGGACCTGTGGTGATGTCAGACCACATGGCTAATCATGTGATAGATTACTGGGTGTGGTTAGTCCTATATAAGACTGGCTAATCCTTTACACAGGAGATATGTGTGGAGGTGAAACCCTCCTGAGTATGTTCGGCTTCAGGACTGAGCCGGATGAACTGGACACTTGTTTTCCTTTGCCTGAACCAAAGGCTATTTTGCTTTCTGTTGTTTTGCCACATGGTTTATGGAGCAATAAACCCAGTGAACTTTAAAGGAACACGTCTCCTGAGTGTCAGCCGTCGCAGCTGAGTGAGTGAAATCGCTACAATTGGTGGAGACCTGCGAGCAGCGTTCCCAGCGGAGACGTGAGTTTATTTTTGAATGTCCTGGGTCAAGGCTGTTGCAAGCCAGCAAGCATTGCCGGAGAAAATGGAGGACCTGCTGAAACACTTGGTCCAGCAGGAGCAAAGGCAGCAAGAGACCAACAGGCTGTTGATGCAGCAGATACAACAGAATCAGCAGCAGATGCAGCTTCTGGCAACCGCCATCCAGGGCAAGGCGAGCGCCCCAACCCCAGGTTTGGCTGATGACACCCACGTCCGGAAGACGGTAAGACGTGCATTGCAGAAAATGACTCCCGGGGATGATGTTGAGGCCTTCCTGACGGTGTTTGAGAGGGTCGCTGAGAGGGAAAAACTTCCGCCAGAGCAGTGGGCAGAGGTACTTGCGCCATACCTGACGGGAGAACCCCAGAAGGCGTACTATGATTTGACCTTGCAGGATGCCAAAGAGTATCACAAATTGAAAGCCGAGATTCTCGCACGTCTGGGGGTGACACTGACTGTCAGGGCACAGCGAGTTCACTCCTGGGGCTATCACCGGGACAAACCACCTCGTTCCCAAATGTTTGATCTGTTGCACCTGGTCCAGAAATGGCTGCAGCCAGAGACCTCTGCGCCTGCACAGATGGTAGAACGGGTGATGATGGATCGGTTTGTCCATTCCCTCCCGAGGCCTATACAGTCTTGGGTTGCCCAGGGTGATCCCCAGAATGCCGACGAGCTGATCGGACTGGTTGAGAGATACCAAGGGTTGGAAGGCTCCTTCGGGAGGCAGCCCATGCCGTACTGGGGGTCCCAGAGGGCAGCTGAGTCCCAAAAAGGGGTGGTGCGTCCAAGGTCACAAAGGGCGGGGGAGGTGGTGCCCAAGGTCCCCACGGGTGATGTTATTTGTTGGAGGTGCCACAAGCCAGGACATATAGCTGCCCGTTGTTCCCAAGCCACTGAGCAGATGGACTGCAGCATGGGACGCCGTTGTTCATACTATGCGTATCCAGTCTGTAGTGTGAACTCTCCATCCAACGAGGGACCTCAAGCGTGTCCCGTAAAGGTGAATGGTCGAGCAGTAACGGCACTGTTAGACTCGGGGAGCCTAGTGACCCTGGTGAGGGCCACTTTTCCTCTTCATCTGCTCCCAGGAAAGAAGGTCGGAGTGCGGTGCATACATGGTGATGCAAAGGACTACCCTATGGCCAGGGTGGACATTGAAACGGCATGTGGCACTGAATCCCACATAGTCGGCGTAGTTCAGGACTTGTTGCACCCTATAATTATTGGCCGGGATTTCTGTTTGTTTTGGGATTTGTGGGGAAAGGGTTCTGAGCTCCCTGGCAGGGAACCAGTGAACCCTGGAACGGTGTCGCCACACCCAGAGGCAGACAGCTTTCCTTTTTGTGTTCTGGTTGGGGATGAGGAGGAAGTATCCCCTACATCTGACATTCTGGAGTTAGAGGTTACCGGTGAAAATTTTGGGACTGCCCAACATAGGGACCCCACTCTGAGGGAAGCCTTTAATAATGTTACAGTTATTGACGGGGTGGTACAGGAGCCGGGGGCAGACAAAAGATTTCCCCATTTTCTGTTGAGGGGGGAATTGTTGTACCGGGTCACGAAAATAAGGGAGGAGTTGGTAGAGCAGTTGATAGTGCCGGGTCCGTATAGACGGAAAGTGTTGGACATGGCCCATTCACACATCTTGGGTGGACACCTAGGGGTGGAAAAAACGCAGGAACGGGTTGTGCAGAGGTTCTATTGGCCTGGGTGTCACCGGGAAATAGTGAACTATTGCAGGTACTGCCCTACATGTCAGCTAACTGTTCCTACTCCTCATTTCCGGAACCCCCTTGTGCCACTGCCCATTATTGAGGTACCGTTCGAGAGAATTGCCATGGACTTGGTCGGTCCCTTAGTTAAATCAGCTCGGGGCCATCAGTATATATTAGTCATCCTGGACTATGCCACACGCTATCCTGAGGCAATTCCCTTGAGGAATTCTTCCTCAAAGAGCATAGCCCGCGAGTTGGTCCATGTCTTTTCCCGGACAGGTCTGCCAAAGGAGATCCTGACTGACCAGGGTACACCTTTCATGAGCAAGGTGATGAGGGAGTTATGCAAAGCCCTGAAGATCTCCCAGTTGAGGACCTCGGTGTACCATCCCCAGTCAGATGGTCTTGTTGAGAGGTTTAACAAGACTCTAAAGAGCATGCTGAGAAAAGCTATAGAGAAAGACGGTAGAGACTGGGATTGTCTCTTACCCTATCTGATGTTTTCCATTCGTGAAGTTCCACAGGCCTCCACAGGGTTCTCACCGTTTGAGCTTCTATATGGCCGACATCCACGAGGACTCCTGGATATAGCCAAGGAAACCTGGGAAGCCGAAGTCACGCCCCACAGAAGCGTCATTGAGCATGTGGCCCTGATGCAGCAGAGGATTGCAAAGGTGATGCCTATCGTGAAAGAACACCTTCTCCAAGCACAAGAAGCTCAAGCCAGGGTCTACAACCGGTCTGCAAGAGTGAGGCAGTTCAATTCGGGAGACCGAGTTCTGGTGTTAGTTCCAACGGTGGAAAGCAAGTTCTTGGCCAAATGGCAAGGGCCATATGAGGTTGTCGAGAAACTTGGTGAGGTAAATTATAAAATTCACCAACCAGGAAGACGGAAACCATTCCAAGTTTACCATGTCAACCTCATCAAGCCATGGCAAGATAGAGAGCCGACAGTTACTCCGTCATTGTTAAGCAACCCAGAAGGTGAGGTTGGAGCGGTTACTATAGCAGAGACGCTATCGAAAACCCAGAAGCAGCAGTGCCGGGAGTTACTCCAGAAAAACAGGGACCTGTTTTCAGAATTGCCAGGATACACGAAGGTCATAGAGCACGAGGTCCTAACAGAGCCCCATGTGCGGGTGAATGTGAAACCTTATCGTATTCCTGAGGCTCGTCGAGAAGTTATCTCCAAGGAAGTGGAGCGTATGTTGAGGCTTGGAGTCATTGAGGAATCCAAGAGCGGTTGGTCAAGCCCAATTGTCCTGGTCCCAAAACCTGATGGAGAGTGGAGGTTTTGCAACGACTATCGGAAGTTGAATGAGGTCTCCAAGTTCGACGCTTATCCCATGCCCCGTATTGATGAGCTCATCGAAAGGCTTGGGCACGCCAGATATATATCCACCTTGGATCTGACAAAGGGGTATTGGCAGATTCCCATGGCGCAGGAAGCCAAGGAGAAGACAGCCTTTTCGACACCTGATGGATGCTTCCAGTATGCCCGGATGCCGTTTGGCCTACAGGGAGCTCCGGCGACCTTCCAGAGGGCTATGGATAGAGTTCTTGCACCCCATAAGGCCTACGCTGCTGCGTACCTAGATGATATCGTCATCTTTAGCCCGGACTGGGAGAGTCATCTGGAGAAAGTCCAAGCGGTGTTGGATGCTATAAGAGAGGCCGGATTTACTATAAACCCAAAGAAGTGTGCCTTGGGTAAAGAAGAAGCTAAGTACCTTGGATACATAGTGGGTCACGGAGAAATAAAACCCCAAATCAGTAAAGTGGAGGCAATTCAAACGTGGCCAAAACCAGTTTCCAAGAAGCAAGTTAAAGCCTTCCTGGGAATCGTGGGATATTACAGGAGGTTCATCCCAAACTTCGCCACGATGGCTGCGCCTCTGACTGACCTGCTAAAAGGGACAAAACCAGTAATGGTTAAGTGGTCCGAAGAAACAGAGTCAGCCTTCCAAGAAATGAAAAACGCTTTGTGTAAGCAACCCGTTCTGATGGCCCCAAACTTCAAGAAAGAGTTTATTCTTCAGACAGATGCCTCAGATGTTGGGGTGGGAGCAGTCCTTTCCCAAGAACTACATGGGGAGGAGCATCCTGTTCTCTATCTGAGTAGGAAGCTGTCCTCATCTGAAAAGAACTACTCAGTCGTTGAGAAGGAGTGCTTGGCCATAAAATGGGCAGTGGACACATTACGGTACTATCTGCTGGGACGTAAATTTAGACTGATATCCGACCATGCCCCACTTAGGTGGATGAGGGAAACGAAGGGTAGAAATGCTAGGGTCACCCGTTGGTTCTTATCCCTGCAGGACTTCAGTTTCCATGTGGAACATCGGGCCGGAAAGCTGCACGGTAATGCGGATGCCCTATCAAGAATCCCTTGTTTAGTGGGAGAAAGTGCCAAGCCCCACGGCTTTAGGCAGAGGGGGGAGGTATGTAGCATGGCTAAAGGGTGTGTAGTCGATGGGAGGTATGTGCCACATAAGTGCCTTGTTGCTGTAATGTAGCCCGGAATATTGCGTTGTTTTATATAACCATATGTTTGTGTTTCAGGACCTGTGGTGATGTCAGACCACATGGCTAATCATGTGATAGATTACTGGGTGTGGTTAGTCCTATATAAGACTGGCTAATCCTTTACACAGGAGATATGTGTGGAGGTGAAACCCTCCTGAGTATGTTCGGCTTCAGGACTGAGCCGGATGAACTGGACACTTGTTTTCCTTTGCCTGAACCAAAGGCTATTTTGCTTTCTGTTGTTTTGCCACATGGTTTATGGAGCAATAAACCCAGTGAACTTTAAAGGAACACGTCTCCTGAGTGTCAGCCGTCGCAGCTGAGTGAGTGAAATCGCTACAATATATATATATATATATATATATATATATATATATATATATATATATAAAATTGTTGGCTAACAGTAGATGATACTTGAAAGTGCACGTTTATATTTATATAGTTAGTTTTTTACAGAAATAAGTGTCCCTTATCTGCTGTCTGAATACACTGCAGGGTTCAGAAAAGAAGAGGCAGCATGTAGCTTTCAAGTACAATTCTTGCTTGAGTGATTTTCAGATGCCCTTTCATGTTTGCAGAGGTTCTAAGAAGTCAAAACATTTAGAAAATTGACAAATAATCCAGTTTTTTAAAAAATTCACCCTTAAGGTTTTTCTCTAAAAGGTATGATGTGAAAGTACTTGTTTTATGTTAGTACAATTTGAACATATTACTGATTTGCCACTGAAACAGAGCTTTAGAGAAAATGATTTGGAGTAGCTAATTGGGCCTCTTTGCTACACGACTATGATAGGCCTAATGATTTTTAAGTTGAAATCTGACCTCCTGAATTGCCACTGAAACACAGTGTTAGCACAAACGATTTTAAGTAGCTAATTGGGCCTTGTGGCTGCACCAATATATTACACCACAATATTAGGCCTAACAATTTTTAAGTAGAAATCTGGCCTTCTGATTTGCCATGGAAACACAGGTTTTTGCACAAATGATTTGGAGTAGCTAATGGGGTTTCCTGGAGACTGCCACACAGTGTTTGCTCAATCTACTTCGATGCTAGAAGATCGATTTCACACAGAACACTTTAACTTTCAGCAGCACCAGCTCTAGTGCATGATTGGCCTCTGTGTGACAATGAGCAAATGGAGCCAGTAAAACAAGATGTCCGCTTTTTATATAGCCAGGGACATGTGACTTCGGTAGCCAATCACAGAATACCTTGTGTCATGATGTTGTGGATGGTTTCAGCTCCCTGATTGGTTGCCGGAATCAACATATGTAAAGTTAAGTGAAAAAGAAAAGCGTGTGCCACTCCTGTAATCTCTTCAGATGCTCCTTTAACTTCACCACACCCCCTCCCCTCATCAAACACGTCCCCTGTACCTTGTGCTCATCATTCAACAGCACTATCACAGCCAAAGTCTTTCAAAAGCATTAGTGGAAACGTGATGAACAATAATACACACCCACTATACGAGCTGTTCTTGAAGCAGAAGAGCACATTCATTAGTCGTCTAATCCTACTTTGGTGCAAGAAGGAGAAATTCAGGAAATCGTTTGTGCCTACTGCTATGGGGATATATAACAATTTCCTAAGGGTGAAAGACGACAATGACCTATGGCTGGGGCACTAATGGTAATGATCAGAGATTTAAGTACCAGCATTTACCCAAATTTATTTGTTATGTAATGTGGTTAGCCATGTGCAAGATCTGTGTCCAATAATTACTTTATGTAATGCTGTTTGCAATGTTGTAATGTTTAAAATGTTGTTTGTATTGCTGCTGTAATACCAAAATTTCCCTCGGGATCAGTAAAGTGTATCGTATCGTATCGTATGATTTACCGAACTTTGAATGACTTTTGCCAACTTTGAGTAAAAATGCTCGAGAAAACAATGAATTCGAATGTGCTATACTCGTGCCGAAATTTGAAATAGGTTAATGTTGTTGGCACACCTTCGCTCATCTCTAGTTTATACCCTTCAAAAGTGAATAGCCTTTATGGGTCTAGGAGTACCAATACATGACAGTTTGAAAATAATGTGAATGAGGCCCTCCTTTATGTCTAATACATATCCAAGTCCCCAGTTTTTCAAAGTTCTTGCTTCCTTCATAAATGAAACTGAAATTTCCTATTTTTAAAAAAAAAAATAATTTTGTTTTACTAAAATTATATATTTTTTAATTGTTTTCAAATTTTAGCCTATATACAAGTCATTATGAAAGAAAAAATGTTTCTTAGTTTTTTTCATGTAAAATGAAATTTCTTGTCAGTTTGGAATCTTTTATTGTCGCTCCTTAAAGTGGAGTAAAAGTGTGACACCATTGTTTTCAGCAGTGATCTGTAAGTTAGAGATGCTTTCAGGGGTCCTCTCCATCCTGTTCTCCTTCCATTCAGCACTTGTCCCATCCATTTGAACATTTTCACTGCCCGCAGGACCTCTTTGTAGGGTCTGCCAGAAAAAAGCTTGTCATTCCCATTGACTCTTGTTATACCCGTTACTCGAAAAGAGCACCCAAGCATTTCAGTGCTCGCTCATCTCTATTGAGCACCACAGAAGATGTTTTTAAAAGCTGCTGATTGATATGCCAGATCGTCCGGGTAGTACAATGTTAGTAAGACATTGATCCGTACCAAAGTCTGCATTATTATAGTCTCTTGTACAGCATCTGCGCTGGGCTCTGTTAGGAACACATCTCTGCTATTACGCTGAGAGTCTCTTCTACTTTGCTGGGCCATTAATTTCTAAGACCCTCTCAAGCAACTCGGCTTTCTTTACTGATGAGCCTTTCTGCTGCTTGTGTGAATTACAACTCTGTTAAGCCCCCGTCACACTTAGCGATGCTGCAGCGATACCGACAACGATCCGGATCGCTGCAGCGTAGCTGTTTGGTCGCTGGAGAGCTGTCACACAGACAGCTCTCTCCAGCGACCAACGATCAGGGGAAAGACTTCGGCATCGTTGAAACTGTCTTCAACGATGCCGAAGTCCCCGGGTAACCAGGGTAAACATCGGGTTACTAAGCGTAGGGAAGCGCTTAGTAACCGGATGTTTACCCTGGTTAGCATCGTTAAAGTAAAAAAACAAACGCTACATACTTACCTACCGCTGTCTGTCCTCGGCGCTCTGCTTCCTGCACTGACTGTGAGCACAGCGGCCGGAAAGCAGAGCGGTGACGTCACCGCTCTGCTTTCCGGCTGCCTGGTGCTCACAGCCAGAGCAGAGAAGCACAGCGCCGGGGACAGACAGAGGTAGGTAAGTATGTAGCGTTTGTTTTTTTACTTTAACGATGGTAACCAGGGTAAACATCGGGTTACTAAGCGCGGCCCTGCGCTTAGTAACCCGATATTTACCCTGGTTACCAGCGAAGACATCGCTGAATCGGCGTCACACACGCCGATTCAGCGATGTCAGCGGGGCCTCAACGATCAAAAAATGGCCCAGGCCATTCCGACACGACCAGCGATCTCACAGCAGGGGCCTGATCGCTGCTACGTGTCATACATAGCGAGATCGCTACTGAGATCGCTGTTGCGTCACAAAACTTGTGACTCAGCAGTGATCTCGCTAGTGATCTCGCTATGTGTGACGGGGCCTTTACTCCTTTAACTGCAGCTTTATCTCAGCTGCATCAGATCCTGAATTTCCAGTTTGCTCCTCCAGTTGTCGTCCTGTCACAGCATTCTTCATGATTTAATCTGGATCTCCCTCCTGCACCAATTCCATCTGTCGGACCAAGAGCTTCAAAGATCCCCTTTACCAGGTGAGACATAACATCCATAAGCCACAATTTAGAAGAAACCTGACATGGAAGAACCTTTCCATGCTTGACAATGTATTATTATATTTGGAGGATATGATGTGTAACAAATGTTTCTATAGCATGTTTCTATGTACTGACGATATCTATTTTTATAAAAAAAAATGTATTTATGAAATCATCTTATTCATATCAGAAAGAATTGTGGCTTCAATGTGCGTGATATATTATATTTTAATATTATTTTTCAATTGTTATAGGTCTCACAAAAGTGGAGGATTTTCAAGAGGATTAAATAGATATAACTTATTTCTTATTATAAATGCTGAAATGCTTCTTTTGTTAAAGCACTTTTATAGCTTAAAGTCGATTGCTTTTGATTGCCTTAACAATGCAGCGCTGTCCATAAAGAAATGAAAAGAAGTCATATCTTAAAGATCGTATCATTCTGACAGCTTTCCTGCCTCTACTGCTCTGTAATGAAAGCTGGCCAACACCTGACAATTGAACTCTAGATAAATATTTCAAATGTATCATGCAAGAGGTTCACCAATCAATCCCCATCTCCAGGAAACCATCAGACTGAAACGGAATGCCATTTTGAATCGGTTCAGCAAAGCAGAACAGAACTATCTTACTATTTTGTGGGTAGGAAAAAAAGATTGAGACTTTCATCCAAAAATAAAGCTATTCTTTAAATTTCATTATGTTCATTGTTTTGTGGCATGTATATCTTTTAAGAATACTTTACATAAAATGTTGCTCATGTTTGAATGTGGTAAGTAGACATCTTATTGTATGAAGGGGTTGTGTTTTTTTCCATAATGCAGTGTTAATACAGAGCACTCTTCATGTTTCGCACTTGATATTTAAAAACTTGATCATTTCAACGTCAAACATTGTATAATGTTTCAAAGGCAATTTTTTTTTTACATTTCCTTCATTTCATAAAAAATGCAATACTGTAAATGCTCCCAACAGTATTTTATCTACTAAGTTGAGCATGTAGTGTAAAAAAGTGCAAAAAAAAATAAGAAATGCAAAGAATGCCTCCGCAAACCAAACTACAGCTTATGCTTCTGTAAATCTAAAACTATATAGTATAAATACTTTTTAAAATCAGTATAAGATCACATATTAATGACAGTTTGTGCTGAAAAACCCAGATATCACAAAAAATAAAAACGTTGATATAAAAACTAGCCTTCTAGAAAAAAGTACTATGGTCCGGAATCAATAAGACTGGTGGTCTTCATGATGGGTATACTGGAATAAAAAGAGCCTAGTTCATTAAGAAGCACATGCATTTAATGAATTATGCCCATCTCCCATCTGACATATTCATGTGTGTGCTTCCGTCTGAAATATTTTTACATTCATTCTTTAGCAACATTTCTGGAGTAAGGTACTCTACAACTTTTCATGAATTTGTTGAGTGATCTTTCCAATCCCCTTCACACTCCAGCCTCACCCACACTATCACAGCTGGACATAAATGGCGTGAAAATGTGAAAAATTGCAACATTTTTGCACAACTTCACATTGTGCAAAAATTATGCAACATTTGAATATTTCCTACACCCAATTCTTGCAAACACACCTTCATGAATCAGGGCCAATGTATCAACTTAAAAATAAATAATAATTAGTGATGAGCAAATACATTCGGCACTATTCATTACAAGAACAAATAGTACGGCATTCAGGCTATTTGTTACTCAGCGAGTAATTAGCTATTCGCCTTGGTATGTTCGAGTGCCCCGCCCAGCATTATAGGCGCTTTATTTGCAGCCAATTAACCTGCTGGGCTTGTTGGTGTGGCATTACTGTGAATGGCTGGCCTTACAGCGTCATAGGGGATATTTAATCCCTGCCGGCCCCATCTTGCGCACATTACAGCTGGAAACAGCGTAGTGAGAGCGTACTGTGAGCATAGGGAGAGTGAAAGCAGCGTATAGGGAGAGTTTATAATTATAAAAAGCTCTTTTAAAAGCTACTAAGAGTGAAGATGAGTTCTCTGTTAGGTGGAGATAGCGTAGGGAGAGATTTAATACGAAGGAGAGGGAAAGGCAGGCGCCTGGATGTTATCATTGTAAGTCCATGCTTCAGATCTCTGCTAGTTTGCATTGTGTTGTATAGAGTAGTGTCATGGATGTGGTTTGTGGAACCACTGTGCTTACGGACCATAGAGAGCCTGGAGGGGCGTGACTAAGTAAGCACCGAACTGTTCCCTAGAGCCTCTGATGGTGAGGTTAAGCTTGGCTCCTGATGAACGCAAGGTGCCACTCCAGGACAGACCAACGAACATGCAGCAGCTGGAACCAGTAGGACAGGCTGGATGATGTAGCAGGCAGAGTTGGTATCAAAGTGCAGCAGGCAGAGCTTGAATCAGAGTGCAGCAGGCAGAGTTCGTATCAGAGTGCAGCAGGCAGGATCTGTAACTAAGTGCAGCTGGCAGGATTTGCACCACAGTGCAGCAGGCAGGATCTGTATCAGAGTGTAACAGACGGGATCTGCACCAGAGTGCAGCAGGCAGGATCTTCACAAGAATGCAGCAAGCAAGATCTGCACCAAAATGCAGCAGGAACTTGTATGCAACCTTACTCAACTTAGACTGCAGAGCAGGAAGGTTGCTCAGGCACGTACCCAGTGAGAAGGAAGCAATATATACATAATGCCCCACAGCCATTGGCTGGAGAGGAAATAGCAAGTGCACGCGCTGGCTCTTTAAGAGGGTGGGCGTGCGCATGTGCCCTAAGAATATGGATGGGAGCCCTGCTGAAAGCTCTGCTGGATGCATGCATAGCACGGAGACCGAAGGAACCGACCGCGGCATGAGTGAGTGTAATGACGCGCTGAAGACCCTGCCTGTCAGAGCAGGGATCTGATGTGGTGCTAACATGTAGGAACAGACTGTGAGATTACATCCAGTACCATAGTATACAAAACAACTCTATTTAGAGCCAAATAATATTCCTCAGTACCAGCTTAGACTTAAAAAAATGTTAACAAATAATTGCTAAATAATATTCCCTGCCTATAACTGAAGTAGCTAATATTTATCTAGCAGTTGTGCGACTGGCATAAAACCTGCAGAGATATGCAAACGTCACTATTTATGTGTGCCGATTCAGTTAATGTTTTTCTCTTTCTTCTTTTCCTTATGGTTACATCCAGATACTATAATAAAACAATAAAAATAATGACAGATTAACCTATCAATTTTTTCAATAAATTCTAATTGTTTATTCATTGTAACCTATTCATCATGTGCTCATCATTTGTCTTGTCAATGAACTTTGACACTGCTGATCAGGTGACTGTTATTTGAACTGTTTGTCTGTTTAAGAATGGTGTAAACTGTATTGACATGTTCCTGTGGTGTTTCCTGATGAAGGAGTCTTGAACTCTGAAATGCTTAGAATAATAAAGCCACGTGTACTAATAACTTTGAAACAGTCACATCAGAAAGGGTTATCTGTGGGTGTAACAATGACAAGGAGGGAGAAGTGCTGTTTCTTTTTTCAATATTGAATGTGCTTAAGTGACAATATCAGCATCCTTCCTGATTCTTCAGGGCCCTTAAACTATTGGCCTGACCTCTTCTTGTATGCCTTGGAGGTGCTGCCATGCCCTGCCGCAAGTATGTTGTCTGAGCGGGTTTTTAATTCTGCCAGCAGAATCATAAAGTATAGACGCACACACCTTTTAATGGAAAATACAGACAGTCTGATTCTACTAAAATTTAACAAGGGCTGAATTTCCTCCGACTTTGTAAGCCCCAGAGGTGACAGCAACCTAACATAAATGCAGCCCAAAAGTTCTTTTCTTAGAAATTGTCTTAACGTCCATGCCTTACCATACAAACCCATTTTGTTCAGGAAAATCATGTCCTACTCCTCCTGCTTCTGCAAAAAGTACTTAGTGGTCATATATGTATACCCCACGTGGGTAATGTTTTTAAATTTGTTGAAACCTTTGCACATTGTGCAATGGGGAAACCTGTACTCCCTATCTCTACCTATTCTAATAACTTTAAAATGTATTGTTAGGTCCACATCACGGACTCTTTTGGCTTGTATGATACAAACCCTTGGGTAATTTTTGTATAACTTTGCACATTGTGCAAAGGTGAAACTTGTACTTGCTATTTCTACCTATTCTAATAACTGCAAAATGTATTGAGAGGTCACCATCAAGGTCCTCTTTCAGCTTGTATGATACAGTCCCCTTGGGTAAGTTTTTGATAACTTTGCACTTTGTGCAATGGTGAAACTTGTACTCTTAATCTCTATATATTCTATTATAATTTTTTTTATTGTATTGCCCTTCTCACAGTCTCTTTAAGCAGGTTTAAGCCTTACACAGAATAATCATATGAGTAATTAAACATGCACTATATATATGCTGCTAGTTCATAAATCTTGCCCACATATCCCTTTATAAAGGGAAATTCAATATAATACCTCTGTTAGCATACAGCATATGTAGTGCTTAAATATGCAGCTCCCCATTAGGTGGGCTGGGCTTCCCGTCCGTCTTCAATAGTTCGCCCCCAGATGTTTGTACCCTTGTGGTTCATGAATTCCCTTCTGTCATCAATGTTATGTCCCCAGCAGTTCACCCCTGGCAGTTCGCCCCCGGATGTTTGCACCCTTGTGGTTCATGAATTCCAAACCATCATCAATGTTTCTCCCCGGCAGTTCGCCCCTGGATGTTTCGCACCCGGCAGTTCACCTCCGGCAGTTTGCCCCCGGATATTTGTACACTTGTAGTTAATGAATTCCTGTCCATTTAATATTTCGCCCCCAGCAGTTTGCCCCCAGCATTTCGCCCTCGGCAGTTCGCCCCCGGATGTTTGTTCCCTGTTTTACACGAAGAATTTTGTGCTTGGATTTTTCGCAAGTTTGTCCTTGTGGTTCATGAATTCCCTTCCGTCATCAATCCACATGCCACAAAAGTACTGTACAGAGTGCTGCACTTTTGTGACATGTTAAATCAATTGTTTCATCTGTAAACCTCAAAACTGATTGCATTAGTGTCAGAGCATTTTGCCCTCAATTTTAACAAGACATTTTCCAAAACTTTTGTAAAACGTTTTTGTGTTACAAAAACATAACACGAAAAAAATAAATGGATTAAAAAAATGTAATGTGAATGAGGCCTCATTTAGATGGGGAATGTAAATCACTCTAAAATCAAAACATTTTGTGAACTTTTACCTGACCCAACGCTGACCTGCTTGTTTGCAAGTTTTGTTGCAGATGCAACAATTTTCATGTCAGGTGTCCTGCAAGTTACATTAGACTAGCTCTTATTCCATCTTTACATCAGAATATAGCAGTGTCTAAAATCTCTACAAAGAAAGAGGTGTACTATCTATCTAGTGTTGAGCGATACCTTCCGATATCGGGAAATATTGGATCGGATTGGATCTGACTGATACCCAAAAAATATCGGATATCGCCGATTCCGATACCGGAAACCAATGCAAGTCAATGGGACACAAATATCGGAATGAAAATAAACCCTTTCTTTCCTTGTAGGTTAATTCTTCAAGAAGGAAGACAACTAAGAATAATGTAGAATGTATTGGGGGAGGTGGAGGAGACATTAAAGGCATAGAGGTTTAGCCCAATCAAATGGAATAGCAGGATTTTTTTTTTTAAGACGTTCGGAGTTACAAAGATATTGACTATGTTAAGCTTTTTTATATTTTGTCACATATTTATGTTTCACTACTTCCATGCTCTTCACCTTCTTTTTTACTTCTCCCACACTTTCTCCTTCATCATCCTCAGCAGCAGCATCTTTTTCATCAACTTCTTCTTCACCTTATTCATCTTCTTCTTATTCACCTTCTTCCTATTATTCTTTTTTTACATTCTTCATATTCTGACTAGTCAACTATTATTCTTCATATTCTACTTCTTCATCTTCATATTCTTCTTCTTCATCATATTCTTATTTATGACAGGCATTCCTGTAGTTGTTATCTATAAAAGTTTGAAGATTACACCTTCCGTTCTGCCTGTCACAAAATATTTACAACAGGATTTGTCCGCATTCAGTTTTGCCTGCAGCTGCAGGTATTTTCCAGGGGCACCACGAGGAGGAACGGACTTACCCCCATACACTGCTTAATCTTCTTCTGATTAAAATAATTTAGATAATATCTTTTGCACTGTTTTTTAGTCAAATGCTTAAGTTTCTTCTGCTTTTTGTTCTGCAGCTTCTTGTTCTTCTGCTTCTTGGTCTTCTGTCTCTTGTTCTTCTGTATCTTGGTGTTTGTCTTCTTGTTCTTTGTCTTCTTGGTCATCTTCTTCAGGGTCATCTTCTTGGAGATCTAGAGTGATTACCAAAAACCATTTCAAAAAGCTTGAACTTGGAAATGTAGCAGAAGGTACAAGAAGGCTGAGGAACTGCCGAGAACCAGCTGATGGTACTGGAACCCGGTTAATAAGCAGGAGGTACCTGTGCAAGAAAGCACTACCAAGGACCAGCAGACATTGGTGGAACTTGGATACCGAGAAAGAGGCACCTAAACCAAAGGCTCTGCCTGGAACCAGCTGACATTACTGGAACCCAGGGGGACATATTCAAGATTGACTTCCATAGAACCAGCTAATGGTACTGGATCTCAGATAGGCAGCAGAAGGTACACATGAAAAAAAAAGTTGCAAGGCCGCGAGCCGGCCGGAGTTGCCAAAACCCACAGTCCTACAGGGGGAGCTTGTCCTATTGGCACTGCGATACCAGCCTTCATTGCCTGATCCCGCAGACCACATAGGAAGCACATAAACTGCAGGTACCATAGAGTTAGCTAACCCGACCGCAACACATCAGGACAACGTATTGGAGGCAAAGTGACGTTGACACTACCCGGAAACAGCTGGCGTGCTGGAACCAGGCTTGCCAGGAGGAAGTACCCACACTAAAGACATTTCTAAACAGCAGGAGCCCAGGGTAAATACTAGAAACAGAGTGTAGCTAGAGGCCTAATTGGAGCAAGTTTAAAATCTGTAGTAGTGTGAATGTGGTCAGAGCAGGAGAAATTGCTGGACACACAGCAGGGAATCAGCTGACGTTACTGAACCCCAATAACACTGAAGCATGTGTTGACTGTGCAGACAGCACTTCTGAGCAGCAGCTAGCAGTGTTGGAGCTCAGGGTCAATGCTAGAAACAGAGTGTAGCCAGAGGCCTAATTGGAGCAAGTTTAATATCTGTAGTAGTGCGAGTGTGGACGGAGCAGGAGAAATTGCCGGACACACAGCAGGGGATCAGCTGACGTTACTGAACCCCAATAACACTGCAGCATGTGTTGACTGTGCAGACGGCACTTGTGAGCAGCAACTGGCAGTGTTTGAGCCCAGGGATTACAGGAGAAACAGAGTGTAGCCAGAGGAATAATTGGAGCAAATTTAAAATCTGTAGTAGTGTGAATGTGGACAGAGCAGGCGAAATTGCCAGACACACAGCTGGGGATCAGCTGACATTACTGAAACCCAATAACACTGGAGCATGTGTTGACTGTGTAGATGACACTTCTGAGCAACTACTGGCGGTGTTAGAGCCCAGGGATTACAGTTCAGGTAGTAGAAACATGAACACAACAGGAGAGCTGGATACTGTTGCCAACCAATTATTTAATCTGGAAGAGGACTGGCAAATTCCTACGAGATCCATGCCTTGTTCATTTTCAGAAAAGTAAGCCGGTCAACATTTTTGGAGGATAGTCACATGCGACGGTCTGTTAGTACACCACCTGCGGCACTAAAGACGCATTCCGATAATACACTAGCAGCAGGGCAAGCCAGCACCTCCAATGCATACTGGCTAAGGTCTGGCCATGTATCCAGCTTAGAGACCCAAAACTTGAAGGGGGAATAATAATAATAATAATAATAATCTTTATTTATATAGCGCCAACATATTCCGCAGCGCTTTACAGTTTAACAGTTTCAAACACAAAAGTCATAAGTAACAATGTTAACAATACAATAATTAAAGCAAAATAAGACGACCCTGCTCGTGAGAGCTTACAATCTACAATGAGGTGGGGGAGATACAAAGTACAGGTGTGTATTTACAATGATGTATTTACAATCATGGTGCAGCCATCTTCAGGGGTTGGGGAATAGATGGGGATAGTGAATGGGCTACACACAAACATAACATAACTTTGATTAGTGAACGTGATAGGCCGCTCTGAACAAATGTGTTTTGAGCGAGCGCCTAAAACTATGCAAATTATGGATGGTCCTAATATCTTGGGGTAGAGCATTCCAGAGGATTGGCGCAGCACGGGAGAAGTCTTGGAGTCGGGAGTGGGAGGTACGGATTAGTGCAGAGGTTAGCCGAAAGTCATTTGCAGAGCGCAGTGGTCTGTTAGGCTGATAGACAGAAATGAGGGAGGAGATGTAAGGGGGTGCCGCACTGTGGAGAGCTTTGTGGGTGAGAACAAGTACTTTGAATTGTATCCTGTAATGAATGGGCAGCCAGTGTAACGACTGGCGAAGACCGGACGCGTCCGAGTAACGATTAGCCAGATGGACGACCCTGGCTGCTGCATTAAGGATGGACTGGAGAGGGGAAAGTCGAGTGAGGGGGAGGCCAATTAATAGAGCGTTACAGTAGTCCAGGCGGGAGTGGATCAGGGCGACCGTGAGGGTTTTAGCTGTCTCCATGGTGAGAAAAGGGCGGATTCTAGAGATGTTCTTTAGGTGTAAGCGGCACGAGCGGGCAAGAGATTGTATATGGGAGGTGAAGGAGAGATCGGAGTCAAACATAACACCCAGACAGCGCGCCTGCTGCCGGGGTGTTATTATGGTGCCACCCACGGAGAGGGAAATGTCAGATTTAGTGAGGTTAGTAGATGGTGGGAGCAGAAGAAGTTCAGTTTTGGAGAGGTTGAGTTTCAGATAGAGAGCGGACATGATGTTGGAGACTGCGGACAGACAGTCAGTGGCATTCTGTAGTACAGCGGGGGTAAGGTCAGGGGATGACGTATATAGTTGTGTGTCGTCGGCATAAAGATGGTACTGAAAGCCAAATCTGCTGATGGTCTGTCCAATTGGGGCCGTGTAGAGAGAGAACAGAAGGGGGCCAAGGACTGAGCCCTGAGGTACCCCAACAGTGAGAGGAAGAGGAGATGAAGTGGAGCCAGAGAACAGAACACTGAAGGAGCGGTCGGAAAGATAGGAGGAGAACCAGGAGAGAGCAGTGTCCTTAATGCCTAGTGACTGGAGCCTAGAGAGCAGGAGAGGGTGGTCAACAGTGTCAAAAGCTGCAGAAAGGTCGAGAAGAATGAGCAGAGAGTGGTCACCATTACGTTTTGCTGTCAGAAGGTCATTGGTCACTTTGATGAGTGCAGTTTCTGTCGAATGTAGGGGGCGGAAACCGGACTGTGAAGGGTCTAGGAGGGAGTGAGTGGAGAGGTAACGGGTAAGGCGGGAGTATATCAGGCGCTCCAAGAGTTTAGGGATGAAGGGGAGATTGGAGACCGGTCTGTAGTTGTTTGTGCAGGATGGGTCAAGGGTGGGTTTCTTTAGTAATGGAGTAATGATAGAGTGTTTGAAGGAGGAGGGGAAAATGCCAGAGGAGAGGGAGAGATTAAAGATTGTAGTTAGGTGACTTGTGACAACTGGAGAGAGAGACTGGAGGAGATGTGAGGGAATGGGGTCGGTAGTGCATGTAGTCGGACGAGAAGAGGAGAGGAGCTTGGAGACTTCTTCTTCTGTGATGGGATCGAATGTGGAGAGTGAGCCAGGGGCAATGAGGGGAGGGATGGGAGTCACTGAACTTAGTTGTTGGGAGCGGATTTCCTGACGGATATTGTCTATTTTCTCTATAAAGTGGGAGGCCAGGTCACCAGCACAAATATCTGTGATAGGGGCTTGTGCTTTTGGCCTGAGGAGGGAGTGAAAGGTGTCAAAAAGTTTCTTGGGGTTGTTGGATAGTGAGGAGATCAGAGTGGTAAAGTAGGTCTGTTTAGCGAAGTGAAGGGCAAAGTTATAGGTCCTTAACATAAATTTGAAGTGTATGAAGTCTTCTGGTGTGCGTGTTTTCCTCCATAAGCGTTCAGCACACCTAGAGGATCGCTGGAGAAATCGGGTTTGCGATGTGAGCCAGGGCTGTTTTATTCTGTGTTTGGAGGTCCTGAGGGTGAGGGGAGCTACTTGGTCAAGGGTGCTTCTAAGAGTGTCATTGAAGTGATGTACCGCCAGATCAGGACAGGAAAAGGAAGAGATTGGGGACAATGATAAGCGTAGGGAGTCTGAAAGTGTAAGAGGGTTAATGGCTTGTAGATTTCTGACTGAATGGTGTGTAGGAGGGTGCTGGGGTGAGCGAGGATATGTGAGTGTGAAGGAGAGAATGTTGTGGTCAGAGAGGGGAAGCGGTGAGTTATCTATGTAGGAGATTGAGCAGAGCCGGGCAAAAACCAGGTCCAGGGTGTTACCGTCCTTGTGTGTCTCAGAGGTTGAGAGCTGTGAGAGGCCGAGAGAAGTGGTTAGTGACAGAAGCTGGGATGCAGATGTGGAAGTGGGGCTGTTAATGGGGATGTTGAAGTCTCCCAGGATAAGGGTTGGTAGTTCTGAGGACATGAAGTGCGGCAGCCAGGCAGAGAAATGGTCCAGGAAGCGGGTGGGTGAGCCTGGGGGCCGGTATATGACCGCTACTCTGAGGGAGAGGGGGCGAAAGAGCCTGATGGTGTGGACTTCAAAAGAAGGGAATGAGAGTGATGGAACTGAGGGGATGACCTGGAAAGTGCATTGTGGGGACAGGAGTATGCCAACTCCACCACCAGGTCTGTTTGTTGGTCTCGGGGAATGGGAGAATTGTAAGCCACCATGGGTAATGGCAGCAGGAGAGACAGTGTCAGAATCCTGAATCCAGGTTTCCGTGAGGGCCAGCAGATTCAGAGAGTTTTTCAGAAAGTAATTGTGTAGGAAAGGAAGCTTGTTACATACAGACCGTGGATTCCAAAGGGCACAATTAAAAGAAGGAGGGGATGAAGGAGTGCAATTAATATTAGTAAGATTAGTAAGGTTTCGATGTGAGGTAGGGTAGGGGTTGAGGTTGGTGGATGGTGGACCGGGGTTTGGGGAGATGTCTCCTGATATCAGCAGGAGTAGGAAGATAAAAAGCAAGTAGCTTTTGGGATTATATGAAGTTTTTTTATGCAGTCTGTTTGGGTAAGATGGACTGAGGTTTTTCAGGAAGGTGAGAAGTGCATGGGAGCTGTACATGGGAGAGGGAAGGAGAGAGGAGCTGATGTATACGAGTCGTGATGGAGGGGGGATTGGGCGGTGAATGTGGATTGCAAGGGAGCATAGCCGTGTGGGAGAACACTGAGAGGGCAAGACATGTAGTCTGTCACCATCTGATGGAAACATTGCCTCCTGCTGACTGGAGCCATCTGTGATGGTGTAGACATTTGTGGTGGGCACACAAAACTTTCCCACAGTTCGGCCATACTGGTCTTGCCATACTGCTTCTGCTCCCTCTTTGTGCAGCGCTTCCTCCACTGCCTCAACGCACTGAGCTGCTTTGTAAAGCACAAGTAGCACTGCTCTCGATTGGACTGGAGAAGATGATGGACTGCACCAGTGTGTCTTGGTACTCCTGCATTTTACACTCCCGGTTCAGCGGTGTTATGAGGCTTTGTAAGTTGTCCCGGTAGTGAAGATCTAGGAGGGTGTACACCCAATAATCAGCCGTGTTGAGAATGTGGGCGATGCGGTGGTCGCTTCTCAGGCACTACAGCATGAAATCAACCATGTGCTGCAGACTGCCATCTTGCCAAGAAATGCTGTCCCCTGCTTGAGGCGTCATCTCTGCCTGCTCGCTCTACATACTGACTACTAGAGCACTGTGCACCTCCCTACTCTGGACAGATGTCATCCTCCTCCATTGACTCCTCCTCATCCTCCTTACAAAGTGTCCCTGCCTAAGCCTTTGTGAGGAACCACGTTGCGCAGACTGTCCAGAAGCAGATAGCATTTGTGACTCCTCATCCTCCACCTCTTCCACAACCTCCTTCCTTGGCGCTTGCAGTGTTTTTTCAAGCTGGCAGATAAGGGGGATAGTCATGCTGACTAGTGCATCATCTGCACTCGCCTTCCACGTGGAATTATTATTATTATTATTAGGAATCATCGAAGGCACACAAAACATGTCAGATGTAGTGTTGAGCATTCCGATACCGCAAGTATCGGGTAGCGGCCGATATTTGCGGTATCGGAATTCCAATACCGAGTTCCGATATTTTTGTGATATCGGGAATCGGTATTGGGATTAAGATTAATGTGTAAAATAAAGAATAAAAATAAAAAATATTGATATATTTACCCTCTGACGCGCCCTGGTCGTCACCGCTGCAACCGCCTTGCTTTCATTCCGAAGAATGAGCGCGTAAAGAGCCTTCGATGACGTCGCGGCTTGTGATTGGTCGCTGAGCGGTCATGTGACCGCTCACGTGACCAATCACAAGCCGCGACGTCATCGAATGTGAGCGCATTAAGGACCTTCGATGACGTCGCGGCTTGTGATTGGTCGCGTGAACGGTCACATGACCGCTCAGCGACCAATCACAAGCCGCGACGTCATCGAAGGCCCTTAACGCGCTCATTCTTCGGAACGAAAGCAAGGCGGTTGCAGCGGGGACGACCATGGCGCGTCAGAGGGTAAGTATATCAATATTTTTTATTTTTATTCTTTATTTTACACATGAATATGGATCCCAGGGCCTGAAGGAGAGTTTTGCAATGCCAGCATTCAGAGCCTGTGCTCAGGGGTGGTTTTCCGAGTATGGGCGCCTTTTCTCCCATGCCTGTGCTACCGATGGCTGTAGACTGGCCTGGGAGTGTGAGGATGACAGGGAACGTGGTGCTGTGGGTGGAATGACACTGTGTCTCTGTACAACAGTGCCAGAGGTTCTTCCATGGCGATCCTGTGAGGAAGCCGAACCAGCTGTGTGTGAGCTGGAGGAAGGCTACAACATGAGTTGAAGAGGTGGTAGGTGGCGCTGTAGGTTGGCCTAGGTCTTCAGTGCGTCTTTGTAACTCCACCACGTGCTTGGTCCGCACATCTTTCTACATATTTGTGGTATTGAGGTTGCTGACACTTTCCCTCTTTTCACTTTCTGATTACACAGCTTGCATTTGACAAAGCAAATGTCATCTGCAACTGTGTCAAAAAAGGACCAGGCACTGCAAGTCTTGGGAGCGCCCGTTTTGGGTTTTGGAAGAGGCATGCTCCTAATGGGTACCAAAGTGGAGGCTACAGGCAACCGAGTCAAAACTGGTGGATGCTGAGTCACTGGTGCCCGCAGCAGGCACAGAATCCCCATATCCTCTCCCTGCAGAAACTCCACGCCCACAACCATGTGCCTTACTCCCTGCCTTCTTCATCTTGGTAGACTGATAAAGATAGGCAGAAAAGTACTAATGGCTTAATGTGCTTTTTCCTGACCAGCTGCTAACAGATATAAGAAACACTAATTTTATAAAGTGTGGACTAGACTTTAATATGAGCTAATGTGGCCTACACAACTGTAAAGAGGAGTATTTGTTGAACTTTATTAACTTTTTGTTTTTTTCACAAAAAGACACTGGATGTGCCCAAAGTTGTAAAACCGATAGTATCACAAACTTTTTGTAGCGATTACAATGCAGGAAGGTAACCTACAATGCAATAGATGAGGCACCAAAAAATAGGCTAAAACTAATCTGGCTGGGGCTGCAGGGCACAAGGCTGCAGAAAGGCTCCTCTATGTATTCATCCATAGTGTTTGAAAGCAATCTAGCTGGATACGGATGGAGGAACACTAATAGGAGAAATCAGGATAAATGAGCAGTACTAATGCAAAAAAGGACAATGTATGAGGCAGTGACGCACGCTGAGCGGACTACAACCAGAGGTGGCTGCACAACACACTACAGGGTGAGCTGCACTCACACACAGAGACCTCGCAGACAGCCGTGAACAGCGCTGCAAGGCAAAGGAAAGCTCACACAGCGGTTGCTAAAGTAGCCTGGGTAAAGCACAATAAAGCAAATCGCTAGCTCAAACTGTCCCTCAGAGTCAGAACAGCAGCGTCCTGTTCCTAAGTAAATTCACAGCAGAGTGAACCCAAAATGCCGGCGGCGGCGGGTTTTATAGTGCATCATGACATAATTTCAGCAGCCAATCACAGCCATGCCATTAGTTAACATGCCTAACATGCATAACAGGATATGACGACACTTCTTTGGATTCCTCATTGTAGCTGAATAAAATCAAACTGGCTCATTGCATTATGGGAACTTCCGATTCCGGTATTCAATATTCTAAAAGTATCGGAACTCAGTATCGGAACTCCGATACCGCGAATATCGGCCGATACCCGATATTGCCGTATCGGAATGCTCAACACTAGTACTAGCACAAAAAATCAGTCAGCTTCCACAGCAATT
The DNA here is from genome assembly GCF_032444005.1 of Ranitomeya imitator. Lineage (NCBI taxonomy): Eukaryota > Metazoa > Chordata > Amphibia > Anura > Dendrobatidae > Ranitomeya > Ranitomeya imitator. The sequence continues at coordinate 124,379,925 of NC_091285.1, forward strand.
CACTTTCTACAAGTACGGATTCAGTTCTATCCAAATGTGGGAAGAAGAATTTGGTCTGCGAGAATCACATTTAGGTATTTTCCAAACGAATGGCTGACAATGTCCATTCCATCTGGGTGTTTGAAAAACGGTCAACTTGCAAGGGATGTGTTTGGACCAATGAAGCATCTGGTGAAGTGGTGAAAGTAACCAATCCCCACAACCACGCAGCACAAACAGCAAGACCTGAAACAATCCGACTTGTCAATGAGGCTGTCACCAGGGCAAGGGCAACACAGGAGACAACACAACAGATTCTCACAGAAGTCATTTCTAATGTTGTAGCACTTCTCGCAAAGAAAGCATCACTGAAGAGAACAATACGATTATCAAGGCAGCTTGGCAATATTCCAAGGTTGCCCCAAACCCTTGATCAACTTGTTATTCCCCAGGAGTTTCAGGGGATCAATATTGATGACATTCAGCAGCAGTTCCTTTTGCATGACTTTGGTAAGCATTTAACATTTCCATTATGCAGAATTATTGCAAAGTTTATGTTGCACAAATGTGAAAAATTATATATTACAAAGTACTGATATAGAAAACTATGTGATTTTTTTGCCTTAAAGGGAAACTTTGAGGATAGTATAATGTAGGATGAGGTCTACTGATTCCAACTATGCCTTACTTGTTTAGCTGCAGTCTAATTCTCTGCTGAGCTTCAAAGTAGATGTCCTGCCTTTAAGTTACAGTTGTCTGCCATGTTCATAAGCAGAGTGGTAACCTTGTCCACCAACCATGATTTGCAGGTATCCAGCCATTGTCAATCACAGCCAGAGGACAAGGTTGTCGCATCAAACCCGCATCACTAGATGTCAATTTTAGTGTAGAATTTTCAGCTATAAACTAGCTGCAGATTGTCTGCTGCAACTACTTAGTGCATGTGAATGGACCTTAAAGGGACACTGTCACCTGAATTTGGAGGGAACAATCTTCAGCCATGGAGGCGGGGTTTTTGGGTTTTTGATTCACCCTTTCCTTACCCGCTGGCTGCATTCTGGCTGCAATATTGGATTGAAGTTCATTCTCTGTCCTCCGTAGTACATGCCTGCACAAGGCTCCACTGCGGCAGGAGAAGAATGGGAGACCGCAGCGGAGATGGCCCGAGATTCCCCCTGTGCAGAGGCAGGAACTCGACCCCTAACACATATGCCTTGCTGTATCACATTTAGCAAGTGAAAAAATAAGATTTAGAAATGTCTACTCATGCATGGAGCACAATCGGTGCAGTACATGACATACTTCTATGAAATGTGCCCTGTTCTCTTTGTGGACCTCAGTAATGGCACAAAATAAAAAATTCTGCTGGAAGGCCAATTTCACACAAAGGGCACTAACTGTCAATTTCCCACCACTGCACAGGGGGAATCTTGAACCATGTCCTCTGCAGTCTCTCATTCTTTCCCAGCCACAGAGAAGTCTGCTCAGCAGAGACGTTGGTCCCAGCGTCTGGCTCAAGCTAATACTGTGCATCTGGTTTCTGCTGTCATCCCAGGTTCAGCCATTGTAGTAAGCATTGATCAGCGGTGAGCAGACGCTCCAGGGACTAAGTCCTGCTTTTTGTCTACTGAGCATGCCCGTGGGACGACCTCTCATTGGAGGTCGGAGGTCACATGCTCAGGTCCTGTAGTGACACTGATTGGACCACTGGGAAGGTCCCAGAAGGCTGCATCTATAAAAGGTTTGCATGGCCGCTCAGCCATGCAATAGTATAAACCTAATTTCATGTGTATGTGGATGGATGTATGTTATCTGGTGAAAGTTCCTAATGATCCCGTTCCCTATTGTTTGTGGTTGGGTGTTTGGAGCTGACTAGCACCAGAGCACAAAATACTGCTTCATTTCAGCAGCGTTCTCCAGTGCGGTGCCGTGAGCAGTTAATGTACTTTCCAGGCCCTACATAGGGTGGTTAGTGGTGTTCGCCAAAGGGGCGCTGCGCACACCTAGTGCGCTAAATCTATTAGCATTTAGTTTTCCCCTGGCACCGCAGTTGCGACGCCGAGCACTAGTGGGTCTAGAGGGCTCTAACCCTGTGTCCTTGGGGTAGAGTCCTGTGACCAAACACTAGCATTAATTGCGGTATTGCAGCCCTGTAACAGAGTTCGCCTCCTTACAATACAGGTGAAGCTAACCTGTGTGTGTTCACATTAAACCGCCATATAGTCCGCCATTACCGAGCATCAGGTGTCATTTCTGCATGGAGGACCCTGTTCTGCAAAAGCACCTTATATCTTCCTTAACCCCTTAGCGACCGCCGATACGCCTTTTAACGGCGGCCGCTAAGGTTACTTAAACCACAGCGCCGTTAATTAACGGCGCTGTGGAAAAAGTCAATAGCGCCCCCCTGAGGCCGATTTTCTCCGGGGTCTCGGCTGCCGGGGGTAGCCGAGACCCCAGAGAACATGATTCGGGGGTTTTTTAACCCACCCCGCATTTGCGATCGCCGGTAATTAACCGTTTACCGGCGATCGCAAAAAAAAAACAAAAAAAAAACGCGATCTCTTTTTAATTTCTCTGTCCTCCGATGTGATTGCACATCGGAGGACAGAGAAAGGGGGTCCCAGGTGGCCCCCCAATACTCACCTAGCTCCCCCGATGCTCCTCGTGTCTCCCGGTGGGCGCCGCCATCTTCAAAATGGCGGGCGCATGCGCAGTGCGCCCGCCGGCCGGCACCGGGAGAATCTTTGGGGTCTCGGCTGCCAGGGGTAGCCGAGACCCCAAAGAGCATGATCGGGGTCGGTATTACCGACCCCTGTTTTGCGATCGCCGGTAATTAACTGTTTACCGGCGATCGCACATCAGAGGACAGAGAAATAGGGGGATTCGGGGACCCTAGCATACTCACCTAGGTCCCTGGATCCTCTTGCTGCTCCTCCTGGCCGCCGGCAGAAGAAAATGGCGGGCGCATGCCCAGTGCGCCCACCATCTGTCTCCATCTGCCGGCCGGCAGGAGAACAGCAGTTGGGGCTAAAATTAGGGTTAGGGTTAGGGTTAGGGGTAGGGTTAGGGGTAGGGTTAGGGTTAGGGGTAGGGTTAGGGGTAGGGGTAGGGTTGGGTATAGGGTTGGGGGTAGGGTTAGGGTTAGGGTTAGGGGTAGGGTTAGGGGTAGGGTTAGGGGTAGGGGTAGGGTTGGGGGTAGGGTTGGGGTAGGGTTAGGGTTAGGGGTAGGGTTAGGGTTAGGGGTAGGGTTGGGGGTAGGGTTAGGGGTGGGGTTAGGGGTAGGGGTAGGGTTAGGGGTAGGGTTAGGGCTAGGGTTAGGGCTAGGGTTGGGGCTAGGATTGGGGCTAAATTTAGGGTTAGGGTTGGAGCTAAATTTAGGGTTAGGCTTCTTTCACACTTACGTCGGTACGGGGCCGTCGCAATGCGTCGGCCCGACATACTGACGCACGTTGTGAAAATTGTGCACAACGTGGGCAGCAGCTGTAGTTTTTCAACGCATCCGCTGCCCAATCTATGTCCTGGGGAGGAGGGGGCGGAGTTACGGCGCGGTCTGAAATGGCGGATGCGACGTACAAAAAAACGTTTCATTGAACGTTTTTTTGTGCCGATGCTCCGCCAAAACACAACTGATCCAGTGCACGACGGACGCGACGTGTGGCCATCCGTCACGATCCGTCGGCAATACAAGTCTATGGGCAAACAACGCATCCTGCGGGCACATTTGCAGGATCCGTTTCTTGTCCAAAACTATGGATTGCAACGGATGCCAAACGACGCAAGTGTGAAAGTAGCCTTAGGGCTAGGGTTAGGGTTGGAGCTAAAGTTAGGGCTAGGGTTGGGGATAAAGTTAGGGTTAGAGCTGGGATTAGGGTTAGGGTTTGGATTAGGGTTGGTATTAGGGTTAGGGTTGGCATTAGGGTTACGCTTGGGATTAGGGTTAGGTTTGGGATTAGGGTTAAGGTTAGGGTTGTGATTAGGGGTGTTTTGGGATTAGGGTTAGGTTTGAGGTTAGGGTTGAGATTAGGATTAGGGGTGTGTTGGATTTAGGGTTTTGATTAGGGTTATGGTTAGGGTTGACATTAGGGTTGTTTTGGGGTAAGGGTTGTGATTATGGTTAGGGTTAGTGATTAGGATTATGGATCAGGTTGGGATTAGGGTTAGGGGTGTGTTGGGGTTAGGGTTGGAGCTAGAATTGGGGGGTTTCCACTGTTTAGGTACATCAGGGGGTCTCCAAACACGACAGCCAATTTTGCGCTCAAAAAGTCAAATGGTGCTCCCTCCCTTCTGAGCTCTGCCGTGCGCCCAAACAGTGGGTTACCCCCACATATGGGGCATCAGCGTACTCGGGATAAATTGCACAACAACTTCTGGAGTCCAATTTCTCTTGTTACCCTTGTGAAAATAAAACCTTGGGGGCTACAATATCTTTTTTGTGAAAAAAAAAAATATTTTTTATTTTCGCGACTCTGCATTCTAAACTTCTGTGAAGCACTTGGGCATTCAAAGTTCTCACCACACATCTAGATAAGTTCCTTGGGGGGTCTAGTTTCCAAAATGGGGTCACTTGTGGGGGGTTACTACAGTTTAGGTATATCAGGGGCTCTGCAATCGCAACATAATGCCCACAGACCATTCTATCAAAGTCTGCATTCCAAAAAGGCGCTCCTTCCATTCCGAGCTCTGCCGTGCGCCCAAACAGTGGTTTACCCCCACATATGGCGCATCAGCGTACTCGGGATAAATTGCACAACAACTATTGCAGTCCAATTTCTCCTGTTACCCTTGTGAAAATAAAAACTTGGGGGCTACAATATCTTTTTTGTGGAAAAAAAATTTTTTTTTATTTTCACGACTCTGCATTCTAAACTTCTGTGAAGCACTTGGGCATTCAAAGTTCTCACCACACATCTAGATAAGTTCCTTGGGGGGTCTAGTTTCCAAAATGGGGTCACTTGTGGGAGGTTACTACTGTTTAGGTACATCAGGGGCTCTGCAATCGCAACATAATGCCCACAGACCATTCTATCAAAGTCTGCATTCCAAAAAGGCGCTCCTTCCCTTCCGAGCTCTGCCGTGCGCCCAAACAGTGGTTTACCCCCACATATGGCGCATCAGCGTACTCGGGATAAATTGGACAACAACTATTGCAGTCCAATTTCTCCTGTTACCCTTGTGAAAATAAAAACTTGGGGGCTACAATATCTTTTTTGTGGAAAAAAAAATATTTTTTATTTTCACGACTCTGCATTCTAAACTTCTGTGAAGCACATGGGGGGTTCAAAGTGCTCACCACACATCTAGATAAGTTCCTTAAGGGGTCTAGTTTCCAAAATGATGTCACTTGTGGGGGGTTTCCACTGTTTAGGCACATCAGGGGCTCTCCAAACGCGACATGGCGTCCAATCTCAATTTCAGCCAATTCTACATTGAAAAAGTAAAACGGCACTCCTTCTCTTCCAAGCTCTGCGGTGCGCCCTAACAGTGGTTTACCCCCACATATTGGGTATCAGCGTACTCAGGAGAAATTGCACAACAACTTTTGTGGTCTAATTTCTCCTGTTACCCTTGTGAAAATAAGAATTTGTGGGCAAAAAGATCATTTTTGTAGAAAAAATGCGATTTTTTTTTTCACGGCTCTACATTATAAACTTCTGTGAAGCACATGGGGGTTCGAAGTGCTCACCACACATCTAGATATGTTCCTTAAGGGGTCTAGTTTCCAAAATGGGGTCACTTGTGGGGGGTTTTCACTGTTTAGGCACATCAGAGGCTCTCCAAACGCGACATGGCGTCCAATCTCAATTCCAGCCAATTCTACATTGAAAAAGTAAAACGGCGCTCCTTCACTTCCAAGCTCTGCGGTGCGCCCAAACAGTGGTTTACCCTCACATATGGGGTATCGACGTATTCAGGAGAAATCGCACAACACCTTTTGTGGTCTAATTTCTCCTGATACCCTTGTGAAAATAAGAATTTGTGGGCGAAAAGATCATTTTTGTGTAAACAAAAGCGATTTTTTATTTTCACGGCTCTACGTTATAAACTTCTGTGAAGCACTTGGGGGTTCAAAGTGCTCACCACACATCTAGATAAGTTCCTTAAGGGGTCTAGTTTCCAAAATGGTGTCACTTGTGGGGAGTTTCCACTGTTTAGGCACATCAGGGGCTCTCTAAACGTGACATGGCGTCCGATCTCAATTCCAGCCAATTCTACATTGAAAAAGTAAAATGGCACTCCTTCTCTTCCAAGCTCTGCGGTGCGCCCTAACAGTGGTTTACCCCCACATATGGGGTATTGGCGTATTCAGGAGAAATTGCATAACAAAATTTATGGTTACATTTCTGTTTTTATACTTGTGAAAATAAAAAAAATGGTTCTGAATTAAGATGTTTGCAAAAAAAAGTTAAATGTTCATTTTTTCCTTCCACATTGTTTCAGTTCCTGTGAAGCACGTAAAGGGTTAATAAACTTCTTGAATGTGGTTTTGAGAACCTTGAGGGGTGTAGTTTTTAGAATGGTGTCACACTTCATTATTTTCTATCATATAGACCCCTCAAAATGACTTCAAATATGATGTGGTCCCTAAAAAAAAATGGTGTTGTAAAAATGAGAAATTGCTGGTCAACTTTTAACCCTTATAACTCCCTAACAAAAAAATATTTTGTTTCCAAAATTGTGCTGATGTAAAGTAGACATGTGGGAAATGTTATTTATTAACTATTTTTTGTGACATATCTCTCTGATTTAAGGGCATAAAAATACAAATTTTGAAAATTGCAAAATTTTAAAAATTTTCGCCATATTTCCGTTTTTTTCATAAATAATCGCAAGTAATATCGAAAAAATGTTACCACTAACATGAAGTACAATATGTAATGAAAAAACAATCTCAGAATCAGCGGGATCCGTTGAAGCGTTCCAGAGTTATAACCTCATAAAGTGACAGTGGTCAGAATTGCAAAAATTGGCCTGGTCACTAAGTACCAAATTGGCTCTGTCACTAAGGGGTTAATACTATTTGGTGAGTTCTGCCAGCCCTAACACTAACTAACACTATCTAAATAGTTTGCCACACTTTTTACCGAATGTTTCCGATTTGTTCTGATTTTTTAAAATTGTGCTTGTGTTTCCGATCGCAAATCCGAATGTGCCATATTCGTGACGATATTGTTTGGCGATTGTTTATCAAAGAAATTTGCTAATCACTAAATATTAACAATTTAAATGTTCTAGACAAATTCTGAAACGTAATATGTCCAGCATACATACGTAACTCTGTTTTGAGTTTCACCCAGTCAATAAAATTTTACTAAGGTAATATTTTTTTCTTTTAATTTACTTATCTGAGGGAAGGCACCATGATGACCTTTATCAACTCTCTTAGCAATAACAGAAGTACTGGATACATCATTACAAGATATTGGAGTTTATTCTCTAATCTTCATTTACTTGTTATTCATTGTATTTTGTATGTTATATAGGATTTTGTGTTTTTTTTCTTTATGAGCAATGTGCTCATGTGTAATGTGTGAATTATATGTGCACATTTACATTATATATTTTCATTCAATTTATTTTTATGTACCTTAGCTCTTTTTTTCCATATGTTATTTTTCCTTTTTTATTTTTTGCTTGTCCATATTTATTTTTTATTTTTCCCCCTTATATTTCTCATTTTCTTTAATTATAATTTTTCCTAGCGTACTGTTCAGTACCACCCAACATGGTGGGTCTCATTATACGTACCCTTTATCATAAGGGCTGCTGGCACATAGACACTTTCAACTGGTTTTTTTGTTTTTTTTGTTTCTCCCCTGGACCGATATTTCTTTTTGCGCTTTCCATTGGCAGGTTTGAGCATATAGGGGGGTAAAAACCCACTATATGTTATATGGTTCCCCTTATTATAGGGGTTGTTGGTATATGGACACTTTTAAATGGCCACCCTTTACGCACACATATATATTTTTATTCTGCGCTTTCTATCAGCATAATGTGCCTCATGGCATAGGCGCCAGTCTACTAGCAAATATGGGCCCTCTGTTCAATGGTCTCTGAGCACTTGATATTTCTATATTCCTCCCACATGAAAGGGTTTTTTTTCTCTCTGCACATGCGTCTATCCTGGTCAGGATAGTCTTCCGGTTTTTCACCGCTCTGCTCTCCACACACCAGCCACATGTTATGCCTGATTGCTCCACTATTTAATGGGACTCTGTCACCTGAATTTAGTACACGCCTGCGCAAGGCAAGATTGCCTTATGCAGGCATGTACTACGGTGGACAGAGAATGGACTTCAATCCAATATTGCAGCCAGCATGCAGCCAGCGGGTAAGGAAAGGGTGAATCAAACACCCAAAACCCCCGCCCCTATGGCTGAAGATTGTTCCCTCCAAATTCAGGTGACAGAGTCCCTTTAACCCCTTCATGGCCTTGGGATTTTCCATTTTTCCGTGTTCGTTTTTTGCTCCCCTCCTTCCCAGAGCCATAACTTTTTTATTTTTCCATCAATTTGGCCATGTGAGGGCTTATTTTTTGCGGGACGAGTTGTACTTTTGAACGACATCATTGGTTTTACCATGTCGTGTACTAGAAAACGGGAAAAAAATTCCAAGTGCAGTGAAATTGCAAAAAAGTGCAGTCCCACACTTGTTTTTTGTTTGGCTTTTTTGCTAGGTTCACTAAATGCTAAAACTGACCTGCCATTATGATTCTCCAGGTCACTTCGAGTTCATAGACACCTAACATGTCTAGGTTATTTTTTACCTAAGTGGTGAAAAAAAATTCCAAACTTTGCTAAAAAAAAAAAAAAATTGTGCCATTTTACGATACTCGTAGCGTCTCCATTTTTCATGATCTGGGGTCGGTTGAGGGCTTATTTTTTGCGTGCCGAGCTGGCGTTTTTAATGATTTCAATTCGGTGCAGATACGTTCATTTGATCGCCCGTTATTGCATTTTAATGCAATGTCACGGCGACCAAAAAAAGCGTAATTCTGGGGTTTCGATTTTTTTTTTCTCGTTACGCCATTTAGCGATCAGGTTAATGCTTTTTTTTATTGATAGATCGGGCGATTCCGAACATGGTGATACCAAATATGTGTAGGTTTAATTTTTTTTTTATTGATTTATTTTGATTGGGGCGAAAGGGGGGTGATTTAAACTTTTATATTTTTTTTATTTTTTTCACATTTTTTTAACTTTTTTTAAAATTTTTGCCATGCTTCAATAGCCTCCATGGGAGGCTAGAAGCAGGCACAGCACGATCGCCTCTGCTACATAGCAGCGATCTGCTGTTCGCTGCTATGTAGCAGAATTGCAGGTGTGCTGTGAGCGCCGACCACAGGGTGGCGCTCACAGCTACCGGCGATCAGTAACCATAGAGGTCTCAAGGACCTCTATGGTTACAATGGAGAAGCATCGCCGACCTCCGATCATGTGACGGGGGTCGGCGATGCGCTCCTTTCCGGCCGGATGCGGTAGTTAAATGCCGCTGTCTGCGTTTGACAGCGGAATTTAACTAGTTAATAGCGGCGGGTGAATCGCGATTTCACCCGCCGCTATTGCGGGCACATGTCATCTGTTCAAAACAGCTGACATCTCCCGGCTTTGATGCGGGCTCACCGCGGAGCCCTGCATCAAAGCAGGGGAGCTGACCTCGGACGTACTATCCCGTCCGAGTTCAGTAAGGGGTTAAGGTAGGTTGATCCCCTTCCCCAGCACACTTTCCCTGACAAAGCTGCTGGTTGCAGCGATACGTGTGGGGCTCCCCACATCGCCTCAGTCCCTTGGCTATTGACCCCTGGACTTCATGCGCTGTCACCCATCTCACTGATTCATCTGGTAAATCGGATGGCTTTCTCATCCTGGACGTCCTCTTTTTTTTTTTCTCTTTTCCCCTCTCTTTTTGCAATTGTTTTCCTCCATTTCTACACATCCAGTGAACTGATTACTTTTCTACTTGCTAAGAGGGGTTTATAGTTCTATATCAGGATTTATTGTGATCTTGCATTCTCCCTGGAACGCCCGGTGTGAGACTTCATGTGATTTAAGATTTATTGGCATTGATACTGTTTTCCAGGGCTAATTATCCATGTGTGCACACATATATATGTTGCACTTTGCCTTGACATTGTATTGTATTGATATGTCATATGGGACTTCTGGTGATGTGTTTTGTCTTTTAATGGTTTTATTATGTCGACTAATAAATATTGCACAGAATTTCAACATTGTCTTGTGATTTTGGGTGTGCGCCTTGTATGCACGGATCTTTTTCTCCTTCTCTCCACATGTTTAGCCTCTCCGTGCACGAGGCAGCAGCCCCATTCATATTAGGCCTTATTTAGACATGCCCTATAGTAGTGCTCCCTACCTTTTTGTTCTCGTTATTCTCTAATCTGTAGACTTTTTTTAATTTAGTTTTTAACTTCTGTGATGAGCTGATATCTTCCTTAACATCTAATTGAGATTTTTTTCTGAAATGCATTCATAACTTTGCAATATTACTGTTCACAACCCTTGACTTTTCTACTGACCACTGTATCTGTAAACCAATCAGGTTCTACCTCATACTGTTACTGAGCCGTGGATTCTATGATTAGCCTATTACCTACTAACTCAATACCGCATATTTATCTGTTTATTACAATGCAATTAATGACTTAAAGGGCAGAAAAAAAATAATAAAATATAGGTGATGAATCAAAAATATTTCAGACTGCACAATAATTATCTTTGCAAGAGCCTAACCCTTGGAATATAGAGTTAATGGTACATTGAGGACAAAACAAAACACACCAAACAGAAAAGGAAAATACATTTTTTTTGTAGCTCATAGATGAACAATAATTTCAAAGGGTTCAGTTCAGAAACAATTTTGCTGTGCAATCGGTCTCACAAAAAAGTGTTCTTTATAGTATGCTTTCTTAGAGAAATGTTTGATTGCAGCACTCACAATGCAGGAAGCACATATTTGCAATCCTTTTTGTAGTGAAGTGCTTTAAGAGCTTTCATAGCAACTGTAGAATTTATTCTTTTTCAGGCACATATTCTATAGCAATATTGTTCTGACCAACAGTTTTCATTTTATTTATTTACTTAGTCTGAAAAGGAAAAAAACTAGTTGTGTACATTATTAAATAAAATTGATAATGCAAATTAAATGAAGCAAATGTGTAAAAATTAAATACTGATTATAAAAGAAGTAACAGATATTTCTTATATATAACAAACAAATTAGAAAAATAATTTATATTCTACATATTAACCTTTTCATTAAGTATACACAGTCATTTAAATTAATTAAGGACACAAGTTATGATTTGTAATGTAAATCTATGTTCCCTTAGTCACATCAGCAGTAAAACATGTGGGGAACTTCCCTATCCTGCGAACTGATAGGACACATGGAAATTTTAATTGATACCAGAAATCTGTGTAAAGCACCCCAAACTCAACCTTCATTGTGTAATTTTAACTTATTAAGCAGACGAAACATATTATATGGAGGAAGCTTTGTACTGCTAAGGCCGGTTTCACACGTCAGTGGCTCCGGTACGTGAGGTGACAGTTTCCTCACGTACCGGAGACACTGACTCACATAGACACATTAAAATCAATGTGTCTCTGCACATGTCAGCATGTTTTCATGGACCGTGTGTCCGTTTGGAAAACACGGAGACATGTCAGTGTTCGTGGGAGCGCACGTATTACACGGACCCATTAAAGTCAATGGGTCCGTGTAAAACACGTACCGCACACGGATGTTGTTCATGTGCAGTCCATGTGCCGTGCAGGAGACAGCGCTACTGTAAGCGCTGTCCCCCCGCGTGTGGTGCTGAAGCCCCATTAATTTCTTCTCTCCAGCAGCATTTGCTGGAAAGAAGGAATGAATAATCTTTTTTTTTTATTTATTTTTGTTTTTAAAATAAAGTTGCCGGTAATCTGCCCCCTCCCACCCCCTGTGCGCCCCCCGCTGGCATTAAAATACTTACCCAGCTCTCTCGGCGCTTACATCCTCTCAGCGTCGCTGCTTGTCCTGTATGAGTGGTCACATGGTGCCGCACATTAGTGTCATGAATATGCGGCTCCACCTCCCATAGCAAATGCTGCTGGAGAGAAGAAATGAATGGGGCTTCAGCACCGCACGCAGGGGACAGCGCTTAACTCTAGCGCTGTTTCCTGCACGGTCCATGTGGTCCTCAGTCGGCACATGGGCGGCACACGGCTGCCGCACGTGTGCCACACTGATGTTCAACGTAAGCACACGGACACCGTGAATTATCTGGACGTGTGAGACTGGCCTAACAGACTACAGAAAAACAGATTTAGATTCTAAATCATCACTTCTCAAATGTTTTCCTTGCAGCACAACATTCAGATGTAATGCGTACACCTTTTTCAAATAGTAAAGACTAAAAAAAGTAGTAGGAGCAGCCAACAAGAAAAAAGAGATTGACATTTCAGAGTGGACCGTGCTGCTGTATGAAAAAAGCAGCTCCTGAATGGAATAGGAATTTCGTAGCTTTTATTTTTAAGCATTTCGTACTCACACCAAGACCTTTTTAGAAAACAAACTACATAGCACAATCTGTTTGTGGTATATAGTTTGATTTTGAAAAAGGGCTCAGCGTGAGCACAACACGTGTAAAAATAAAATCTACAAAATTACTGTTCCATTCTGGAACTGCTTCCTCCATACAGCAGCATGGTCTACTCTGAAAAGTCAATCTCTTTTTTCTATTATTCCGTATGCAAAAGAGGGTTTACCTTAATTTGCTGATGGGACTGCAGCAGTTGTAATATTCATGGACAATTATTTGAGTTGTGACAATTACAACTTTCAAGGTAAGCAGCTCCATAACTCCCTCCTCGTGTGTACCTTACATTATCACCCTACGTGCACTTGTCTTCCCCCCCTTAGTTTTTCATATTTGTTTCTTAAATACAACTAACATTTACTTTTTTTTGTCCCAAGACCATCTTAGAAATTGCTTACTCTGGAGGGAACATAAAGTTGCAATGAATGACTTTCAGGTAGGGTGATTTCCTATATTAGTCAAAAAAAAAACATGATGGATCCCACTTGTGAGGAGATGGCCACTTATTAAAGATGATAGCACATACAGTATGGACATACGTAGAGCGGAGTTCACAACTCTAAGGATACAGACTTTTTCCAGCACAGAGCACCGGTTGCATCCATATTATTGTAATTTAATAGAATTTGCTTGCTGTGTTTAACCAGTGATTTGCTTGCTCGTCCGTTCATCCAGAGGAATCAATATTTCCATTCAGTGACAGCAGGCAGAGGAAGGTGTGCAAGTTGGATCTTATGTATACCTAGGGCCAGACAGGAGATTGCCAAAGGTAAATGTAAAGCAATCTTTCTTTTAATCTCATCTTTATTTTAAGGTCTCATGCCATTGTACTCCCAGTCCTAGGCCCATTATGTGGACGGGGATAGTAGATCCTGGGGAGCCGTCACCACAGGAGGTTTCACGTGCAGTCCAATGGGATAGAATATGCTTCATTCTTTGAGCTACAGGAAAATGTTTAAAGAGTAGGGAGAAAAAGACACATAGGTTTAGTCAGGCAGTTGGCGTGAAGTCGGAGAGGATTGAGGATGACGTCCTGAAGGACACATAAGGATGGATATGGAGTTTGGAGATGGGTTGTTGGCTGGGTGAACACACATGCTACCATTGAGGGATTTGTAGTCTGGATTTCAGGGACTGTCTTAACTGGAACTCTTTCTGCTGGATGCATAGGATCTGGTTGTGTTGCATGTCATTTGGAGTAGCATAGACTGTGACTACAGACTATCCTGGTGGGAGATACAAAATCTGTGGGCCAACTAAAAGTTGGGAGACAGTGAGTATCACCTGGTAAGGGGGCAGTGGGACGGGAAGGGAATCTTGTGTACTGAGGACACTGTATTTTGGCCATTTACCTGATTTTGTTGTAAAACCATGGACATATGGAATAAAAATAGCTGTCTTGTTAACCTGCTTAGGCAATTATTATAACCCACAACCACAGATCTTCACATTACACATAACAAGTTAGCTTGAGTTTGATAAATATTCTTATTGGAGTATCTTGAGTTATCTCAACTTCAAAATAAGGAACAACCTGTTTTTCAATTGTTGAGCTACTATAAACTTTCTTAAATCAATTCTATAAGGGATGCAAAATTTTGAGACACACATCATGCAAAGAATAATCCATTCATTCTGAAGAAGACTTTAGACAACTGTCCTCTTTCTGTAGGATAGAAAATAATGATGAACGAGCATGCTCGCCACTACTCAGTACTTGCCCGAGCATTTCATTGCTCGAGATGCTCGTGTTAAGGGGAGAATGTATGGCATATGAAGATATACTTAAATCAAACCAATATGGACGCTTTGCTTAACATTAGACTTGTGTAGCTTTAAGGTTTTCTGATTCACTGTCGCAAGACTAAATTCTGTTGATCACTCTGTACCAGGATGTACCAGGATACACCTAGTATCCAGATGGAATGGACTTTAAGAAAGGCTGTGTAAAACCCCTACCCTTATCTAGAGTAAATATATCTGCACAAAGGTGAATCGATCACCAATAAACCAAAGATAAGTAGAATACGTGCAGAGACAGATGTCAGCTTGACCCAAGAGGCGCCATTAGGGCGATAACGGTACAGGAATAGATTAAAAGTAATAATCATTAGAATTATGGTACTATAGTAATAAAGATAATAACATAGAACATGTAAGATCAAATGAGTTTTCTGATAAGTGTTAAGTTGGAAAAACCCATGATGTAATGTGCTGAGACTGCCCAATTTTTCCATAAAAGAGCGGTCCGACGAATAAAGAATCAGAAGTCTTTGAGAGACAATTGCTTGCATTTGTGTCCTGATTTCTCCGGCCGTAATATCTCACATCCAATTTGGCAGCAGACAACTAAGATGAGAACACACGCATCCCGTGTGCCCTAACATTTTGGCGTCCGAACGTGGGGCTAGGACGAGAGTTCGAACCTGACTAGCCGCGAAGAAGACCTCTAATCTTGGACCGGACCACTCGAGGGTGGAGAAGTGCACCTCCTACTAGGTAAGAAAATCATTCATCTTACCTATAACCCTCCAGTGTTTCCGTGCCGAGATAAAGGTCAGTCGGCTGTCAGACTCGGACATAGTGACCTAGCACCAAAAACCCACCCTGGTCACGATTTCCTTAATTGTCTGCCTTATCTGTTTTGCCTCTCTGCTTTGCTGTTTTGTTTGTTTGCATATGTGGTACTACCTCAGCCAGCCTGACAAAGATAGGGAGACGTACTGAGCAATTTCACTGTCACTCTGGTTCCGGTCCTGCTCTCAGCTTGACCGATGGTCGCAGAAGTCTGAACTGTGTCTCTCCCAGTGGGCAAGTGGGAGTAGCGGATTGATTACTCTGAGTGATTTTACAACCTCTAAGTGGTTGGTGACTTCTTGCGGATGCCCACCGGAGATCACCTGGCTATGGTGATGATGTTTTGGCTGCAGCGTAAGTTCATAGGTTTTATTCTATAAGGGTGGAAGGGTAATTACAATTACCGCATTGATGTGACTGAGTGATTGCTCTCTCCCTGTCTACCTAAAGTGTGTTCTGCCAAGGTATAGACTTTTTATCTCTACAGATCAGGCTGGCATATAGATTGATAAATTGTGAAGTGTTTTGTTGTCAGGGATTCACAGTATCTGACATCAGTGTTAGTTTAAGCTGTCTTTTGTCTGTTTGTATGGTATATGGTTTGCCGGCAGGAGGCGTACTAACATATGGTTAAAGTTTTGGATTCATTATATTATATATATGTTGTCAGATTAGAGAATTAGTCAACCGGTTTTGTTTTGCATACTTTAGAATTGTAAAGTCAGTTGTTACAATGTGTTCATGTAGGAAGAAAATTCCTTGAATGGTAATTGCTTTTACTTGTACAGATATCTCTGGTAGTGTGAGATCCAAAGTCCATTGTTACTCTTTAGTTAATGTTTGACTAACGTCACTGCATTTTTCTGTGAGATGGTTTTTTGAAATGATTTTTGTTAAAGTGAAAGTGTTATGGAAGCGGATATTCTAGCAATTTATCTGGCATTTTTAGACTACGCATTTTCTGGGTATAGAAGAATTGTTAAATACCCTGGTGGTAATTGTTAGCCAACTTCCTATATCACTGTGTTCAAAATACTAGACATCACAATATCACTGAAGACCTCTTTCCATTGACATATGGAGTACATACAGCTTTCACAGTCACATAAGCCAACTGTTCAAAACCCCGTAGGAACTTGTCTCAAGAGATAGACACACATGTCCCTCAGACGCACTAAAAATTCAGATGATAGAATGGGTGGGAGTAGTCAGTCAATACTCATAAGACAGACTCGACCCATAGGGGAGCAAGGAAAGAAAACGCATGTTAAGAAGAACCCTTCGACCCCAAAGGGGGGAGGATTAGATAAGAAGGTATGGAAGAATGTGTTAATGAGTAGAGAGCAGGGTCCTAGGCTTAGATATTATGAAATCCTACAGGACCCTGAAGAATTTTATAAGATGGTAAAGAAAGTCAGAAGACAGGCATGGAGAGAGGAATATGACAAGGATACTGAATTTTATGCCAGACAGGCGCCTACAGAAAATGTGTCAGTTGCAACATCCGCATTACAGTCATTGATACCGCCCATATACATTCCCGAGACTGGACATGTACCAGCTGTCAAACGCAGAATGCAGAATATCATGAGACTTGTTCTGACTGTCAGATGACCAACCCAAATAGCCCTACTTTCTATTCAACTATATATGTAGATGGAATACCTTATGCTGCATCCACTATAGCTCCATTAATTAATGCAGTCTATAAAAAGAATAAGGAAGGAGAAGATGAACATGACATGGAAGTACATGATCAAGCAGAAGAGGGAAGACAGGAATCAACAGCTCAGACTGATAATCCACAACATCCACCACTATATGGTGGGAGTACATCATCATCTTCTAAACCTCAAAGCTTATACTCTCGCACACAACCTACTCCACACTAGGACCCCTGGAAATACCAGGAGACAGACACTCTAGTGAGCAGCTTGCCAGACCCAGTGCAACATCCCATGCCATTTTATAAAAGGATGCATCAAATACAAAAGGCACACTCTGCCTCATGGACATATTTAGAAAGGCTCACTCAAATTGCAGCAGGATATTCCCTTTGGTCAAGGATGCGACCAGCCCTTGAGCCTGACAACCTCCATGTAGAATGGCTTGAGTCACCTATATCCGGAGAATATTTCCTCCATAAGCTTTACGTCTGGGCTAAGAACCGCCTGCCAGCCCAGACCCCCACTCTCCAGGATGTCATGCAGGGGAAAGGAGAACCTGTGGATAGTTTCTTCCATCGATGTAATCAAAAGTTTCAGGATCTCAGATTTGAAATGCAAGTTAATAAATTAGAAGGAACTGTGATACCCACCACTACCAAGCTCCAGACCCTAATAGGGTATTGGCATACTGAATCCGCAATATATGAAAGTACGTATACCCTTACAGTCCACAAAAATACCCGAGAGAAGCGTAATCAGGAACATTGACTTACCAGACCCAGACTTTCTCACGGATGCAGTAGTGCCTTTTGTGGGGGTGGATGGTAACACACGGTACACTCCAAGAATCAGACCCCTACACAAAGGCCTACAACCTGCAGAGTATGCTGTCTCAATTGGTTGTCTCATCCACCTACCCTGTCAGTTTTACTAGGATCAGATCTACCACCAAAAATCCAAGCCAGCATTCAGTTTCATAAGGACGAACTGTCACTTTCACAGGAGCAGTCTGCATCTGCAGAAGTGTATGGTCTCTTCACTTTACAGGACACACCTGTAGATCATGTGGACATTGAACTGATGGCATTGATCCCAGACTCACTGCGGACACGAGGCCCGGAAGAAATTTGCAGGCTCAAAGTACAGCCTATGAAGATGGAACTGGAGTCAGGAGCCCTGCTGCCATGGAAACTGCAATGCCCACCTTCCATTTCGTAATCTGCCTCCATTATAACAACAACTGGGAATATACCTGGAGCCCTGGAAGATGACACATCCCACTGAAGACAGGAAAGGAGCTGTCCAGCACATACCTCTGGCAGCCAAGCCAACACAGCTACAGTCCTTTATTGAACTAGTTTCCTGCCATCCCTGGAGCCTTGATGCCTCAAGGACACTCTTCAGTTCAACCAAGGAAGCCATCGATGGGGTTGACATGCTAATCTGCACTCACATCCTCTCTTGCTCTAGGACTGCCAGACTATAATAAACTGTTCTGCCTGTTTTGTCATGGAGAAGCAAGGTATGCAACTGGAGTCCTGACAGAGCTTCACGGAAGGAGACAATGCCCTCCTGGGTACTACTCTTAACCCAGTGGCCCGTGGAGTCCCAACCTGCATGAGAACCACGTTGCAACCCACCTGTACTGGACAAGGCTTCTGACATCATTATGGGTCACCAGTTGAAGATCCTGGCCCATAGCACCTGTCTGCCATAGAACCTGCTACGTCTGCCCAATGCCCTATTCTGCTCAACGTCACTGTCTCCAGATGTGCTGTTCATAACCCAGCTACTCTCCTACCTCTGCCAAGGGGGGAAAAGGTGAAGATCACATCTCTGACACATCAGTGGAAGAGGTAGTCGACTCTGAAATGGCTCAACGCGATTGTCTCACTGTCATGAGACAAGAAGACCTCTGGAAGATCCTGACCTGACACTCTTTGTGGTTTGACCAAGGTATGCAGACCAAGAAGGCCGTTCGCACACTGGTATAGCAGTAGTTACAGAAGATACCTGCTGCCAGCAAAACCGCTGCCTCCACCCAAAGGCAGGACTGCGGGCCTTGATAGAAGCATGCAACAGGTCCATTCAACACACAGCCACGACCAATCTGGAGGGAAAGAGACTTCATCATGGCTAATGGAACGCCGGTCAGAGACAGCCAAAGGCATACAAGAACGAATGGAGTCCTCGTTGATGCCCGGAAGAGTTGCGGTGGTAAAAGGTGAAGACGCACACACACTGGAGACACCTCAAGAGAAGCAGTGGGCAGCAGACTAACTGAAGCAACAGCAAAAGAAGCAGCAATGATACTACTTGACACAGAAACATCTCATCTGTACTGTAATATGGATCCAGAAATGGAGGAAAAAGGGCTATCCTTGGAAAAAGATGTCCTAACATTCCAGAAGCAAGCATCCAAAGAAGAGAAGAAGAAAAGAGACCAAGATGGAACCACACCGATGAAATACGCCTAAGGATGAACAAGGAATACTATAAAGGCACTTATTGACCCATTAAGTTTGCAATAACTATTCTATCTATTTTAACTATATTAAGCCTTAATTCTCTACCTGCATAGCTTCACGCCTTAAGACAATGATGATGAGGACCATGGAAACCAAAGTGATGACGACCATACATGCTGATTTCAAAGATCCCCTAGATGAAAAAAGCTGCTGTGAAAACCATGAGAGGATCCACATCCTCCGGAATACGTCTGCCTGAAGCACACCGATGAGGGAGGGACTAGGATCTGACTCCTCCTGTGCAAAGTCCATTAGGAGGGGGTCCATCTACTAGAGATGGACTGTCTCGTTTATACGGTGAAAATTAGTTAGTTAGATAGGCTTCAGATTAGGCGCAGAGGAGCAGATCGATAGGCTCGACGAGATCAGAGTTTTGATTTTGCATATCTCCAAAGGGAGGACTGTTAAGGGGAGAATGTATGGCATATGAAGATATACTTAAATCAAACCAATAAGGACGCTTTGCTTAACATTAGACTTGTGTAGCTTTAAGGTTTTCTGATTCACTGTCACAAGACTAAAT
Source organism: Ranitomeya imitator (assembly GCF_032444005.1). NCBI lineage: Eukaryota > Metazoa > Chordata > Amphibia > Anura > Dendrobatidae > Ranitomeya > Ranitomeya imitator. Next base: position 124,399,800 of record NC_091285.1, read on the forward strand.
TCTGTTGATCACTCTGTACCAGGATGTACCAGGATACACCTAGTATCCAGATGGACTTTAAGAAAGGCTGTGTAAAACCCCTACCCTTATCTAGAGTAAATGTATCTGCACAAAGGTGAATCGATCGCCAATAAACCAAAGATAAGTAGAATACGTGCAGAGACAGATGTCAGCTTGACCCAAGAGGCGCCATTAGGGCGATAACGGTACAGGAATAGATTAAAAGTAATAATCATTAGAATTATGGTACTATAGTAATAAAGATAATAACATAGAACATGTAAGATCAAAAGAGTTTTCTGATAAGTGTTAAGTTGGAAAAACCCATGATGTAATGTGCTGAGACTGCCCAATTTTTCCATAAAAGAGCGGTCCGACAAATAAAGAATCAGAAGTCTTTGAGAGACAATTGCTTGCATTTGTGTCCTGATTTCTCCGGCCGTAATACCTCACATCCAATTTGGCAGCAGACAACTAAGATGAGAACACATGCATCCCGTGTGCCCTAACACTCGGAGCTTTCTGAGTATTTGTGCGGTTGCTCGGCGGGAGCTTGGGTCCACTCCCAGCATGTTTGGTGCTCTTTAGAGAGCCAACTAACATGCAGGGATTGTCAGCCACACACTGTAATGCCACAGCCATATTGGTTGTGGCATTACAGTGATTGTTTGGCCGCACAGCATCATCAGGTCTATATCAGATATCAGACCTGGCACCACCTTGCTCGTCACAGTCTTCTCCAGAACCAGGCAGTGTAGGGAGAGGTGCTGCTGACTAGGGAGAGATTTGCTTGTTTCTTAGTTGGTGTAGATATACCACAACATATTATACACATATCCATCCAAACTAACAGTCATTCTGAGGACTTATCCATCTGCATAGATATCAGTGCTGGGCAGGCAGGCAGTGTATGTGGCAGACTGCAAAGCATATAGCAGGAGGGTCATTCCAGTTCTGTCTACTGCTGCTGCTTTTACAGATATTTCTACCCATAGCCCCAGGTATTAAGGGCCTGGTCTTAATCCTGATTATTTGTTTAAAATGCAATCCAAAGAACACAGATTTTCTGCTCCATTTGCTTGTTGGCACTGCAGAATACAGCTAGATCCTTTTCATATTACAGCGCTAAAAATCCAGCTATTTAAAACTGTGGTTTGTCCATCACATGGATCACATATAAGTGTGTTCATAATTCTGCCATTTCTGTCCTCCATTTAAATTTTGTTGGAGTGTATCAGTGAAGTTAGTGACACCAGTTTGCTACTAAAAATAGTTACCTACACTCCAGCTATTTAAAACTGAGGTTTTCCATCACATGGATAACATATAAGTTCGCTCCAAATTTGGCCATTTGTAGTGAACGTGGAAATTATTGTCCTCCGTTTAAAATGGGTAAGGCATGTGGCAACGGATGTGGAACTGGATGTGATGGTGATGGGTCATGCCGAGGTCGAGACCATGTGAAAGCTGGAATTGTGCCAAAACAAACAAACATCTTCTCGCCCAACATTCCTGTCCAAATTACTAGGGGACTACAGCACACCCCTGTTGAACCCAGAACAGTGTCAACAGGTTGTTGGTTGGATAGTGGATAATGCTTCCATTTACTTTGCCACCATCACACCACACCTTCCACATGGTCAAGTCTCAGTAGTCACGTGTCTGGACGGCATATTCCTCACCCTGATCATGCTTCCTCCCACCATGCCGAGTGCCTGGAGAAAACTGATCCCACACTTGGACACTCTGAAGAGCTGTTCACTTTTCCATTTATAGATTCGGGCCTCTAGTTCGATCCACTTGAAGCGGAGCAAGAGGAGATCGCATGTAGCGATGCCCAAATATTTGAGCAGCCACGTTCACACAAAGGCTACTGTGGGAAAGTGCCACAAGAGGTGGACAACGATGAGACACAATTGCCAGAAAGTCAGGAGGAGGACCAGGGTGCGAAAGTGGAAGATGAGGTGGTGGATGATATAGTAACTGACCCAATCTGGGCTGAGGACATGCAGAGCGAGGACAGCAGCACCCCAACAGGCAGGAAGAATCAGTGTGGTGGCAGCAGACATAAGGTGGGCAACCATTCTTCGTAACACCAACACACTGTTAGGGCTGGCGGAACGCACCTAGTAAATGAAGATATAGTATAAGTGTGTTCGAAGTCCGGGGGTCTACCGTGCAGGAGTGGAACCTGATGCTAGTAAATAGCAGCACTATATGGCGGTACTACACCTGAATAGACTTGAGCACCGTCACCCGGTCTGAATAGGAGTGAACCCTGTTGCTTCACAGAGTCACCGGGATTAAAGATAATGCTGCGCCCTGTTAGCATTCACAGGGCGCATCAAATGGATACAAGTGGGATCCCTGAAACTCACCCCCACTATGCTGGTGGTTGATCCCGCTCTGACCCTCGGTGGCTTTTGAGCCCACGCCTGAGGACGCCCTGAGTCAGATGCTGGGATCAAATGGGAGTTCCCACACTACACTGACGGATTGTCAGGAGACGCTATAGAGAGCTGCACTGAGTGCATACAGTACTGCAGCGGCGGTCACTGCAGGATTGACGCAGTATATTTTGTGCCTGGTGCTGGATGGCACTATCTGGTGCTAGACAGCTACAACACTCGCGAGCATTCAATAACTCTAGGGATGGGAATGATTCGGAGCTTTCACCAGAACAGGTATACATCCACACACACAAATCCATGCGGCCATGCAAACCTTTATAGCTGTAGCAGTTAAGGACCTTCCTAGTGGTCCAATAGGAGCTGCTACAGGACCTGAGCATGTGATCCCTGACCTCCAATGGGAGGTCGTCCTGTGGGCATGCTCAGTATGCCAGGACAGCAGCAGCATGGGTAGCGAACTACCAGCCTGAACATCAGCATAATCAGGCACATGGCAGCAAAGCACTCAAGTTCATGGGCCGATCCCCAAGGTCCACAAACAGTGTCTGCGGGTGACACCAGTGTTTCTTCCGCTGTTGTGCATGCAAGCAAATCTCCTGCCCATGGTGCATGCCAAGGTGCCTACTGTCCTGCACCTGTCGTTGCACACACTCAACTAGCACAATCAACAAACACGTCCACGACCTTGTCCCAGCGCATCATTTAGTTGTTCATACCCCAGTCCATGGAACACAAGCGCAAATAAGCAAACATTGCCCCACAGGCCACACTACTAAATTCCCACATTTTGCAACTGCTTGCGCTCGAAATGTTGCTGTGACGGGGTGTACGGCAGAGCAAGAAGGGACAACAGGCCGAGGGATGATTCAACAGATTTATTATCAAGAATGCTGGAACAACACATGCAGGTAGATCTACAGAGTCCACAATTAGTCCAATGGAACAGGTTCGGGGGCACCTCCCGATAATCCTTGTGCCAGCTAACAAAGCAATAGTCCACACGAGTCCAAGGGATCCCAAAACAATCCCACGAATGACGAGATATGTCCTCAGCTCAAGTCTCGCCCCGTTCGCTTCCGCAGTCACAGATGGACATGGGGTCTTGCCTCAGCTAAGAATCCCCACTCCTTCTCCTTCAAGGATCAACTCACATCTGATCTCAAAATAAGAATGGATTGTCTGAGCTCCTGGGATCCGCCCATGAAGGGGTAGAGGTTACACCTTCTATTCAATGGTTGGGTCCCAGAAGATTCTAGACTGGTGGGCTCCAGGCAGTCTATGTAATATGTACATTTGACTAGCCACCTGCTGTGAGGAAGAATGGCTATTCCTCCACTAGTGATGTTGACAAAGCTTAATTACATTAGAAGTTAGGGCTGCAAGTATTGGGGGAAGGAGACATATTGTTACAGGTGAACTCCCAGCCAAGAAAATACATGAATTACAGCTAATAGAAACCAGAGAACAGTTACATACATCAAATGGCATATTATTCAAATACAGGACAGGGCAAAAGTACATATCATGACAATCCCTTCCCCTCCCAATTTGTGTACGTACCAGGGACCTCTACAGGTCGCTGGTTAAGTACACACAGGCATAGCGTAACTTACATGTGGCTTCGTGCAGCCACGAATTGGCATCGTAGCTCTCCCACATCATTGCCCAGGAGAACATCTGCAGGCAGACCACCCATCACCCCAACCACACATCGCCTGACCCCAAAACCAAAGTTCAGATCCACAGTGGCTGTGGGAATAGTCCTCCATTGTCCACCAGCCAGTTCAATGACAATCCCAGGTCCTCGATGGATTGCCTCAGGCCGAACCACTCGGGGATCAGCCAGTGTGAGGAAAGCCCCTGAGTCACAAAATCCAATAAGTCTCTGTCCATCCAGCACGACCTCCTGCAAGTGCTTACCTCGATGAGCAGAAGTCATCATAGCTGCGGGTCGCACACCATAAACTCCTAGTGGTGCAACATGGGTGGGTGAGGCACTAGGCCAGTCCTCACGTAGTGGTGACACGTCGTCCTCCATGGCACTTGGGTGTACATAATTAATAATACGACTGGGTACAGGATTAATCCTCATTTGAACAGCTGGGCAGGAGGCTTGCAGATGCCCCGGCTGTCCACATCGATAGCATCTCTGCTGGGTCTCACTCCATCCAAGGCGTCCTCTTGGGTGAGGGGTAAGGGAACCTGGAGGCCGGCTTCCACCTGAAGGTGCTGTAGGGGTTTGAGGACGACTTCTCCATGAGCTGGCTGGGCATGAGGCCTGCAGATGCCCCAGATGCCCACAACCATAACACTTGTGCTCTGCTACTTCCTCTCCTCGTCGTATTCCAGAAAACGCAGTAAAAGCAACTGGAGGCACATTTACACGGGTATCAGCATGAGGTGGTGGCTTAGAGGAACGGGGAACAATGGGGACAGAAGAACAGGGGGCCACCGTTGTTGTGGAGCTGGTAGGCCTCTCTCCATCCTCCAACAGAACCCTCCACTGAGGCTTGATTGTGAGAGCCTCATCAGCTAGAGCTACAGCTTCCTCCACAGTGGCTGGTCTCCTCTCACGCACCCATTCCCGGATCTCAGCAGGGCACTTGAAGTAAAACTGCTCTTTTAGGATAACCTGGAGGAAGGTCTCCCAGGTTAAGGCCTCATCTGCCTCCAGCCAGCGATGACATATCTGTTTGAGTCTGTGGGCATACATCTTGAAAGACACTTCCTCATCACAGGCTAAAGTACGGAACTGAGTCCTGTTAGTGTCTGGGGTAACAGAATAATGTTCTAGAATAGTCCGTTTAATCTCCGCATACTCACAGTTCCCCTGAGGGTCCATAGCTCTATAGGCTGCGGCAGCTCCACCCTCTAAGAGCCCCACCAGATGTCGGACTCGGTCCCTTTCCGGGACTTCCATTAATCGACACTGATGCTCAAAGTCCTGGAAGAAGCCCTCAATGTCGCCTGCAGCCTCATTAAAGGGCTTGAAGTCTTTGCGGGACACTCTGGGGAGTTCCTTCATGGTGGGTGCTGGGGTTAGAGTCTGTCTGGAGCTTCTAGCTGCTTCCAAAGCGATCTGCCTCTCCAGCAATGCCATCTCCTGAGCTCTGTCCTCGGCTCTGTGAATGGCCTCCCTCTCCCTCTCCTCGGCTCTGTGAATGGCCTCCCTCTCCTCAGCTCTGTGAATGGCCTCCCTCTCCTCGGCTCTGTGAATGGCCTCCCTCTCCTCGGCTCTGTGAATGGCCTCCCTCTCCTGAGCTCTGTGAATGGCCTCCCTCTTATCGTCCATGGTGGCCTCTTCTCCCAGCAATGCCAACTCCTCCTCGTACCACATAACCCACTGACTTTTTTGGGTATTTACCTCCGGCTGCAGTCTTTCCTCCATTTGCTGTGAGGGTCCTTCCTCAGCGTCATCTTGCAGGCGAACTCCTTCCAAAGCCTCAATAAGCTGCTCCTTAGAGAGTCCCTTAAAACGGACTCCTACTTCACGGGCCTTTGATTGTAGGCTCCCCAAAGTCCAGTTCTTGTACTCTGCGGTGTTGGTTCCCGATGTTGGGCCATTGTCCTCCATTCCTTCTGCTCTGATCCCACTGCTTGCCATCAGTTTGTGACGAGGTGTACGGCAGAGCAAGAAGGGACAACAGGCCGAGGGATGATTCAACAGATTTATTATCAAGAATGCTGGAACAACACATGCAGGTAGATCTACAGAGTCCACAATTAGTCCAATGGAACAGGTTCGGGGGCACCTCCCGATAATCCTTGTGCCAGCTAACAAAGCAATAGTCCACACGAGTCCAAGGGATCCCAAAACAATCCCACGAACGATGAGATATGTCCTCAGCTCAAGTCTCGCCCCGTTCGCTTCCGCAGTCACAGATGGACATGGGATCTTGCCTCAGCTAAGAATCCCCACTCCTTCTCCTTCAAGGATCAACTCACATCTGATCTCAAAATAAGAATGGATTGTCTGAGCTCCTGGGATCCGCCCATGAAGGGGTAGAGGTTACACCTTCTATTCAATGGTTGGGTCCCAGAAGATTCTAGACTGGTGGGCTCCAGGCAGTCTATGTAATATTTACATTTCCTAGCCACCTGCTGTGAGGAAGAATACATGCATCAATGGCATATTATTCAAATACAGGACAGGGCAAAAGTACATATCATGACAGTTGTCTTTTAGGCTCAAGGAGACAGAAGCTTTCCGCAACCTGATGGCAGCGGTCGTTTCTAGGTACTCGGTTCCCAGCCACCACTATTTCTCCCTGTGTGCCATCCCCACATTACACAAGCACATGTCCCACAACATTAGCAATGCCCTAAACATTACAGTTACTGGGAAAGTCCAACTAACCACGGATACATGGACAAGTACTTGTGGGCAGGGATGGTACATCTCTGGTTTAACATATCGAAAGCTGGGACCCAGTCACACCTTGGAATGGAACACGTCCTCCTGATGCCGAGGATTGTGGGACCTAGGTTAATCAGTTTTGCCCCAACAGTCTACAGCTCCTGCACCTCAACCTCCTCCTCCTCTTCAGCCTCCATCTCCGAAATGACCACATCAGTCACAAGCTGGAAGCAGTGCAGCACTGCCTCAGCCAAGCAGCAACAGGCTGTGCTGGATCTAATATGCTTAGGTGAAAAACCACAAAATGCTGAAGAGTTTTGAACAGCTCTGAAAGAGCAGGTAGATCTTTGGCTGACACCCCTGAACCTACAGCCAGACATACTCGTGTGTAAAAATGGCTGGAACCTAGTGGCAGCTCTGAGGTGAGCTCACACACGTAGCATGCCTGGCCCATGTGCTTAACCTCGTGGTTCAGTGGTTTCTCAAAACCTACCTGGGGCTGCTGGTTCTCCTTGTCAAAGTACGCTACATGTGTGCCCATTTTAGAAAGTCAACTACAGCTTCTGCTGCCCTTGCCATGCTCCAGCAGCGTTTGCAGATTCCGACTCACTGTCTGGTGTGTGATGTTCTCACGCATTGTAACTCTACACTGCAGATGTTGGGATGGATTTGTGAGCAGAAGAGAGCAGTTGTTGACTACTAGCATCAACAAGGCCATCGGTATTCAGTTTAGACTCCACACATAAGACCTCAGGAGTGGACAAAATTGGCGTGGGCTCACGCACAATTTTCTCCGCCAGAGTGGGAAAGCCAGTGACTGAGGGCAGATATTAATAGCCTAGAGAGGGACCATGGTTATAGGACCCCCCTTGCTAAAAACATCTGCCCCCTGTCACCCCAGAAAAGGCACATCTGTAAGATGCGCCTATTCTGGCACTTAGCCTCTCTCTTCCCACTCCCGTGTAGCAGTGGGATATGGGGTAATGAAGGGTTAATGAACAAACCAACAATATCCTATACCTTCTGTTGTTCAGTCTTGTCCCACGCTGTAAATCCATCTGAAGCGGTTAAATAATTTTACAAGCAGGAGCCTGCTAATGCAGCCGCCCCTGCCTGTAAAAACCCGGGAATGAATGTATCCGAAGGACAGAAGAGAGGTAACATCTGGGCCAGCGAGGTAGATTTGAGTGTAATCAACATATAGAAGATACTGGATGCCATGGGTCTTTATGAATTGTCCAAGGCTAAAGATGTAGATGTAGAAGAGTAAGGTTATCAGGACAAAGAATTAAGAGACATCAACAGAGAGTGTGGGTGGGATGTGGATGCAGTATGGGAATGGGAGATGCTATGAGTGTGGTTAGTGAGCTATGAGGAGATCCAGGAGAGAGTAAGGTATTTGATGTCAAGGGAATAGAGGATCTGTAGTAGTAAAGAGTGGTTGATGACAAAAGACACATCTAAAAGCAGAAGTATAGATAATTGTCTGTTAGCTTTGGCAGTAAGCTATTAGAATTTTGGGATAGAGCAGTTTCAGTGGAGTGGTGGGGATAAAATGTAAATTGTAGTTTGTGAAAGAGTGAGTTGGATTGGATGTGAAGTGTGAAAAAAGTTCAATGTGGACATGCTGCTTGAGGAATTTGGAGGTGAAGAGAAGTAGGGATATCTGGCAATAGCTGGATAAAGAAGTTGGGTCAATGGATGGTTTCTTTAGAATACAAGTGATTGTTGTATGTTTTAAAGCAGAAGGGAAGACACCAGTGATTAATGATAGGCTGAAGAAATGAGTTAGGGCTGGGATGAACAATGTGGTGAGGTTGTTGAAGACATGGGATAAGATGGGTTCAAGAAAACAAGTGGTGAGACATGATTTGTAGAGAAGATAAGCAAACTTTCCTTCAGTGATGGTGGGAAACAAGGTTATGGGAGAAGGACATTGATCTGTCATGTGAAGGGGTTGTGGTGGTTGAACAGCAAAGATTTATCTGGTTAGTCTTATTTTTGAAATGTGCTGCAAAGTCATCTGGGCTATGGGAAAGAAAATATGTGAGAGATTAAGTGATAAGACTGGTGAACAGTGAGGTATTTTTTGTTGTTTTTAAACCTTTTTTCTTTACAGTTCAGAAAAAGAGTGGTTGTAGTTCTCTGCCACTTTTTGTTGTAAGTGCATGCAGAGTAAAAAATTAATAACCCCTAGCTTTGATGCAGGCTCCGGTTGTGAGCCCACATCAAAGACGGGGCATGACAGCTGTTATAAACAGCTGACATGTGCTCACAATAGGCGCTGGCAGAATCTCCATCCGCTCGTGCCTATTAACTAGTTAAATGCCGCTGTCAAACTCTGACAGCAGCATTCAACAAGCGCTTTCGGCCATCTGGCCAGAAATGCGCTCACCGCTGACCCCCGTCACGTGATCGGGGATCATCGGTGTGTCAGCATAACAACCAGAGGTCTCCTGCAGACCTTTATGGTTGGTGATGCCGGATTGCTGTGAGCACCATCCAGTGGTCGGCGCTCATATCAATGCAGTAATTTTGATACATAGGGGCGATCTGAGCATCGCTCCTATGTGGCAGAGCCGATCAGGCTATGCCAGCTTCAAGTTTGTAGGCTATTAAAGCATAGCAAAAGTAAAGAAAAATGTATTTAAAAAATGCCTCATTCAAAATAAAACAATAAAAAAATCAAACATACACATATTTGATATTGCCACATTCAGAATCGCCAATCTATCAATAAAAAAAGGATTAACCTGGTCGCTAAACAGGGTAGCGATAAAAATATTCAAAACACCGGAATAACGCTTTATTGGTCGTAGCAACATTACATTAAAATGCAATAATGGTCGATCAATAGAGCTTATCTGCATCAAAATGGTATAATTAAAAACATCAGGTCGGCATGATCACGAAAAATGGAGACGATACCGGTATTGGAAAATTGCGCAATTTATTTTTTTTAGCAAAGTTTGGAATTTTTTTTCAACACTTAGATAAAATATAACCTATACATGTTTGGTGTCTATGGACTCATAATGACCTGGAGAATCATATTGGCATAATGGTCAGTTTAAGCATTTAGTGAATCTAGCAAAAAAGCCAAACCAAGAACATGTGCCGGATTGCACTTTTTTGCAATTTCACCGCACTTGGAATTTTTTCCTATTTTCTAGTACACAACATGGTAAAACTAATGGTGACATTCAAAAGTAAAACTTGTCCCACAAAAAATAAGCCCTCACATGGCCCTATTGAAGGAAAAATAAAAAAAGTTATAGCTCTAGGAAGGAGGAAAGCTAAAAATGAAAATGCAAAACCGAAAAAAGCTCTGTTCATTAAGGGATTAATAATGAAAAGTACAGGAAAAGCTTTGCAATTTTATTCTTTCTTACTGATAGTAATTATGGACACATGGATGATACACTGATGCAAAACACTAATGGCACCAGTACTGATTTTTCATGTAAGTGTTTAAAAATGAATGTGTGAAAAAGAGCTAAAACTGTTTCTCGAACTGCATGAAAAACTGAACGTGATTCAAGCCTAACTGTTCTACTGCTATGCACTACAACGCTGAAACAAGAAGTTAGAAGACAATTGAATTAATTGCTGGATTCCTGGAAAAAAGTAAAATCCTTGTACCTACATCAGTACTCGGTAAGTAACAACATGTTTATGCATGTTAAAAAATTGACAAACTACTCCCTGCTATAAAAGCATCCTCCTGGTTTCCATAGCACATCGTCAGTAGAGCCTGACAGCATTTGACTCATTCCTGCTTCTGAAAAAATGTGAGCAGCCGGGGAACCCAGCAAGCGGATACCTTATGCATCTGAAGATGGTCTTGGATAATTTTTTTCCACAGACCCCACACTAATCTTGACATTTTGGGCTAGGTAGAAAATGATTACTCAGTGATTTTGGCGACCTCCACATGCTGGATGTGTGATCATCAATAGCAGAGTTGGGTCACACTGGAATTGGAACTGTTTGCACTGAAGTCCAAGCACATTTGAATTGACAATGCCTTTTTTTTGACTACATCATATGATGGGCAATTATCATCATAAAGCTCTTTCATCTCATCGAACTTCTCCATTGGTGTGTGGCCTTTCAACTAAAGGAACTTGATGACTGCTCTTTATTCCACAGGATCAATTATCAAACCTCACACCACTTCAGCACCTGGAAAATTAATACCATTATCAGTTCTGAGTTGCAAATTGGCATGTAACCTATAGACACTTATATCATTACGCATGTGCAGTTACAGAGTCCTGTGAAAAATAGAAGTGGGTCAGGGGAAATCTTGAATGAACGCCCCTTTTATCAGGTTTTTAAGATTGCACATGGGATCTTTTTTTCCTGGAACCCAATACCTTTACATTTACCTGTTTTGCAGTCTTGTGTATGCAAAACTTTTTCATCTCCTCCTGCTGCTTTGTCATTCTAGCCAGCTCGCTGTGCCTATGTTTAGACTCATTTCAATTTTTCTCTAATAAAGATTTATAATTATTTACTATATTTTGGGTAAATAATTTTGCTTATAGGTTGTTCTAGTATTCATGTATAGCTTTTCTTACCATTTGTTTTGTTAGATTAGCGGTTTATATTTTATACTGTTATATATTACTTTCTTATACCACTCTGTCTTGGCTTATATATGTTTCTACTGCCCTCTCCTTCTCACAAAGCCTCATCAATATATGTAACTTTAAGTTCCATTGAGTGGTGATATCACACACCAGTCAGTGAGCTGGAAGTTGCAAACACTGCTGCAGCACTGTCAGGGCAGCATCAGCTGTAGCTGACTTGTGGAAATTGGCACACATTTTCACATTACTTTAACAAGTAGCTCAAGCAGATTTGGGTGGGTTTTGAGGAATTGCTGAACCAATTAGTTAAGTATGTGGTATGGAAATGGTACATGTGTGAGGTTGCCAAGCTTCAGAGCTGCCACCAGGTTATGGTCATTGTCACACACAACCATTCCTGGTTGTAGGTACAGGGGAGAGAACCACAGATCAGTCTGGTGTTTTAGACCTTTCAACAGTTCCATGGCGGTGTGTAGTTTGTCACCTAAGCAGATTAGCTTCAGCAGAGCTTGTTGCCATTTGGTTGAGGCAGTGCTGCTGTGCTTCAAGCCTTCGATCGATGTTGACATTTCTGAGATGGAGGGTAAGTTGGACGTGCAGGAACTGCTGTAGAAGGTGGGTGAAAACCCTGACTGAACCAAGGCCTGGAATCCTTGGTGTCGGTAGCACGTGTTTGATTGGATCTCGTGTGGGTCCAGGCTTCTACAAAGCTCACCCAGTGTGCCATCAGGGAAATGCAGCATCTCTGGCCATAAGCACTTGTCCCGGTGTCCATGGTTATGTGGACCTTCCCAGTAACAGTATTGGTCAGGGCACAGCTGATGTTATGGTACACGTGCTTGTGTAAGGTGGGGATGGCACAGCAGGATAAATAGTGGAGGCTGAGGACTGAGTACCAAGGGACACCCAAGGACATGAGGTTGCGGAAAGCTTCTGTTTCCACAAGCCTAAACATTTCTAGGGCAAGTAGTCTTGAAATGTGGCTGTTTAGATTTGTGGCCTGTGGGTTGGTGGCTGCATAATTAAGCTTGTGTTCCAAGGATTATGGTAGTGACAACTGAATGCTGTGCTGGGACAAGGACGTGGACATAGCTGCTGATGGTGTTTGCAAGTATGCAATGACAGGTTCAGGGTGGGAGGCATCTTCGCCTGAGCCATGTACAGATGATTGAATATATCTAGGAGGAAAAAGACAGTGCAAAAGGGTTTTATCCAAGGGAAATAAAGGTGTTTAAATAACATTATGCTAAATTGAATAGGCATCCCATTTATCTCTTTACCTATTCACCTAAAAACTCGCCTATAACATGTCAGCTTAAATCCTTCAGCATATATTCTGCAGAAAAGCCACTTATGGGTTTTTAGATCATGGAGGAAACCAATCTCCATGACATGTGACTCCTTTCACATATCGTGCCAGTGACCTTGTCACATATTCCCCCCCTCTGCTCAAAGCCGGGGGCTTTGGCATCTTCAGACACCAAACAGGGAATTCTAGAGAGGGCATATGTGTTCCCGTGTGACTTCCTGTGTTTTCCACATGGAACTATAAATCCTGGAGGCCTTAGAACCACCTAGTCACCCAGGCATTCTTACCTTTTTTCTCCCTTAACCATCTCAGAGGGACATGATTGGACATAAGTTTGAACCTCCGGCCTAGTAGATAGGATCTCAATGTATCCACTGCCATTTTATGGCTAGACACTCCTTCTCGATGATGGCGTAGCTCTTCTCACATGACGAGAGCTTCTGGCTCAAATACAGGATTGGATGTTCTTTTTCTTTAATTACTTGAGACAGCACTGCCCCCAAGAAAACTTCTGATGCATCTGTCTGGACTACAAACTCTTTGCTGAAGTCTGGTGCGACCAGAACGGATGTTTACACAGAGCTCTCTTCAGTCCCTGGAACACCATCAGACCAGTATTGTCGATTTCGTGCCTTTAATTAAGAAGATCTGTCAATGGCATGGCGATCATAGCAAAATTCAAAATGAATCGCTGATAGTACCCCACAATTCCAGGAAACATCCTCACTTGCTTCTTGGAAGGCGGTTTCGGCCACACTTGGATCACCTTGATCTTGTTGATTTATGGCTTAATTTCACCCCTCCCGACAACATAGCCTAGGTACTGGGTCTCTTCCTTCCCTCTGGCACATTTTTTTCAGATTTATCGTGAACCCCACATTTTTTAAAGCATCCAGAATCGCCTGTACTTTTGGTAAATAACTAGCCCAGTCAGGGCTAAAGACTACTATGTCATCGAGGTACGCTGCGGCATACTTTTAATGCAGAGCCAGGATCCAATCCATTGCCCTATGGAAGGTCGCCAGGGCCCCATGCAGACCGAAGGGCAACCTGGTGTATTGAAAACACCCATCAGGCATTGAGATTGCTGTCTTCCTTTGGCACTCTGGGACATAGGGATCTGCCAATAGCCCTTCGTCAGGTCCAGTGTTGTAATATATCTTGCAGGTCCAAGTCTCTCAATGAGTTCATCCACATGAAGCATCGGGTAAGCCTCAAAACTAAAGACTTCATTCAGCTTTCAGTAGTCCTTGCAGAACCACCACTCACCGTCAGGCTTTGGTACGAGGACAATAGGACTCTACCATCCACTTTTCGACTCCTCTATCACCCCAAGGTCTAGCATCCTCTTCACCTCATTGAATATCACTTCTTTCCATGCTTCCAGAATTCTTTAGGGCTTGTGGTTCACCCTTACATATGGCTCTGTCAACACATCATGCTCGACTACCTGCGCATGCCCCGGCAACTCTGAGAATAAATCCCGGATTCGCTACAACAGCTCCCAACACTGTTGCTTCTGGGCCAGTGTCAGAGTCTCTGCAATGGTGACATCTTCCATGGTGACTTTGGGACTGTCTCCTAAGCTAGGGGTGTCCATCGATTCTCGGTCTCTGCAGGGTTTTAGCAAGTTCACATGATGGAATAGACCTAGTGCGGCTTCCTTCACCCTGGCTGGTGTACCTTGTAATTAACTTCGCCCATATTTTCCACCACCTCATCTGGGCCTTGCCACTTGGCTAGGAACTTGGTCTCCATCATGGGGATAAGCACTAGCATGTGGTCCCCTCGCTGGAACTGTCTCAGCCTCGCTGATCAGTTATACACCCTTGCCTGTGCCTCCTATGCCTGGAGAAGATGCTCCTTCACAATAGGCATCACCTTCACCATCCTCTCCTGCAGCTGGGTGCCATGCTCTATAATTCTCCTGTGTGGCGTGAACTCAGCTTCCCACGTATCCTTGGCGATGTCCAGGAGCCCTTGTAGATGTTGACCATACAGGAGCTCAAATGGTGAGAAGCTAGGATAGGCCTGGGGAACTTCCCTGATGGAGAAGAGCGGAAACGAAAGCAGGATGCCTCAGTCTCCACCATAGTCCACAATGCAGGCTGGGTAGGCATAATACGAGCAGCACCTGCTCAGGCTGCAATCCATCAGCTCCGCAGATATAGGACAACAGGCTGCTATGTGTTCATTACCATGGCACTGCCAGAGGATCACGTCTTTGGCAGCACCACAAAATGCCCAATGATGATCCCTTTGGGCTCTGACAGACATAGTGACCCCTGAGCCTGCCAATATCTCCATTTTCTATTTGGCATATTCCCGGGCATCCTGCAAGGCCAAATCAAAATAGGTTTTCTGGGGCTCACCTGTCAGAAAGGGGCTACCACCTCCACCCACTGCTCTGGGGGCAGCCTCTCCCGCTCTGCAACCCGTTCAAAAGCAGTAAAAAATGAATCTATATCATCCCCTGGGGTCATCTTTTGCATGGCTCATCTTACCGCTTTCCGGACACACGAGTCATCACCTTGATGTTTCTCTGCTGCGGACCTCTCCCATCAGGAGTTCCAACTGCCTTTGCTGTTGCTGAATCTGTTTCATTAGGAGCTTCCAAGTCTCCTGCTGTACCTGGGGCTATTGCTGCTGGCTCAGGTGCTTGAGTAGCTCATCCATTTTGTCCTACCACTGTTCCATCTCCGTAGCTGCCTTAATCCAGGACATGCAATTTGTCCACTGCTGCTACACGTGTTCCTGGAATGTGTTTCCCGCATCCAAAACACCACTTATAGAAGATTGGCTCACTTAGCTGCTCCTAGAGGTAGACACATGTACACATGGATTAAAGTCTCTAGGTGGTTTATTGCATCATAAACCTAAAATGGTAACAGAAAAACAGCCTTCCTGGCATAAAAGGAAATAAAAAGTTCATATACAGTCCTGCCCAGCACTTCTGGGCCAACACATTTAGCAGCTCTCACAGGAGCTTCAGCCTAGGGTTTGCTTGCCTCTACACAACACAGACCACAGAAAAAAACTGGCTGGACATTTTTCCCCTGCCACACCCTTGAGGTGGAGATATGGTGAGTAGGCATCCCGCCCATCTCTTCTCCTACTCACTTAACCCCTTTCTGCCATTGGATGTACTATTCCATCCATGTGGGGTGGGCCCTACTTCCCAATGACGGAATAGTACGTCCAGCGCGATCGGCCACGATCACGGGGGGAGCGCGGCCGATCGCGGCCGGGTGACAGCTGCTTATCGCAGCTGACATCCAGCACTATGTGCCAGGAGCGGTCACGGACCGCCCCCGGCACATTAACCTCCGGCACACCGCAATCAAACATGATCGCGATGTGCCGGCGGTGCAGGGAAGCATCGCGCAGGGAGGGGGCTCCCTGCGGGCTTCCCTGAGACCCCCGCAGCAACGCGATGTGATCGCATTGCTGCGAGGGTCTCCTACCTTCCTTTCTGCAGCAAGTCCCGGATCCAATATGGCCGCGGATCCGGGTATTGCAGGGAGGGAGGTGCCTTACCAAGTGCCTGCTCAGAGCAGGCACTTGGTAACGCTGCAGCGCTCTTTGACAGATCAGTGATCTGACAGAGTGCTGTGGAAATTGTCAGATCACCGATCTGTATTGTCCCCCCCTGGGACAAAGTTAAAAAGTTAAAAAAAAAAATTCCAAGTGTGTAAAAAAAAAAAAAAAATCCTAAATAATGAAAAAAATATATATATATTATTCCCATAAATACATTTCTTTATCTAAATAAAAAAAAAACAATAAAAGTACACATATTTAGTATTGCCGCGTCCGTAACAACCCGACCTATAAAGCTGTTCCACTAGTTAACCCCTTCAGTAAACACCGTAAGAAAAAAAAAAAAAAACGAGGCAAAAAACAACGCTTTATTATCATACCACCGAACAAAAAGTGGAATAACACGTGATCAAAAAGACGGATATAAATAACCATGGTACCGCTGAAAACATCATCTTGTCCCGCAAAAAACAAGCCACCATACAGCAACATGAGCAAAAAAATAAAAAAGTTATAGTCCTCAGAATAAAGCGATGCAAAAATAATTATTTTTTCTATAAAATAGTTTTTATCGTATAAAAGCACCAAAACATAAAAAAATTATAAAAATGAGGTGTCGCTGTAATCGTACTGACCCAAAGAATAAAACTGCTTTATCAATTTTACCAAACATGGAACGGTATAAACGCCTCCCCCAAAAGAAATTCATGAATAGCTGGTTTTTGGTCATTCTGCCTCACAAAAATCAGAATAAAAAGCGATAAAAAAATGTCACGTGCCCGAAAATGTTACCAATAAAAACGTCAACTCGTCCTGCAAAAAACAAGACCTCACATGACTCTGTGGACTCAAATATGGAAAAAATATAGCTCTCAAAATATGGTAATGCAAAAAATATTTTTTGCAATAAAAAGCGTCTTTCAGTGTGTGACGGCTGCCAATCATAAAAACCCGCTAGAAAACCCGCTAGAAAAGTAAATCAAACCCCCCTTCATCACCTTTTTAGTTAGGGAAAAATTAAAAAAATTTAAAAATGTATTTATTTCCATTTTCCCATTAGGGTTAGGGCTAGGGTTAGGGCTGAGGTTAGGGCTAGGGTTAGGGCTAGGGTTAGGGCTAGGATTAGGGTTAGGGCTAGGGCTAGGGTTAGGGTTAGGGCTAGGGTTAGGGTTAGGGCTAGGGTTAAGGCTAGGCTTAGGGCTAGGGTTAAGGCTACAGTTAGGGTTAAGGCTACAGTTAGGGTTGGGGCTAAAGTTAGGGTTTGGATTACATTTGCGGTTGGGAATAGGGTTGAGATTAGGATTAGGGGTGTGTCTGGGTTAGAGGTGTGGTTAGGGTTACCATTGGGATTAGGGTTAGAGGTGTGTTTGGATTAGGGTTTCAGTTATAATTGGGGGGTTTCCACTGTTTAGACACATCAGGGGCTCTCCAAACGCGACATGGCGTCCGATCTCAATTCCAGCCAATTCTGCGTTGAAAAAGTAAAACAGTGCTCCTTCCCTTCCGAGCTCTCCCGTGTGCCCAAACAGGAGTTTACCCCAACATATTGGGTATCAGCGTACTCAGGAGAAATTGGACAACAACTTTTGGGGTCCAATTTCTTGGGAAAATACAAAACTGGGGGCTAAAAAATAATTTTTGTGGGAAAAAAAAGATTTTTTATTTTCACGGCTCTGCGTTATAAACTGTAGTGAAACATTTGGGGGCTCAAAGTTCTCACAACTAGAGTTGAGCGACCTTGACCTTTTTAGAGTCGAGCCGGGTTTTGCGAAACCCGACTATCTCAAAAGTCGGGTCGAGTGAAATCGGCCGATTATGACGTAAAGTCGGGATCGACCGAAACACGAAACCCAATGCAAGTCAATGGGGCAGCATAGTCGGCAGTGAGTGGGGGCCAGGAAAACACCTAGAGTGCCCATTTTAATGTAAAAACCATCCATTCTTCTTAATGAAGCTTACCTTATAATAATTGGAAGGCATTTGAAATTGGGGGTCATTTGGCTAAAGTTGTGTGGGGTAGGGCTGGTTCAAGTAATTAGTGGGCCCAGGAAATCTGGACCACGTCACGGCAGTGGAGCAGGGAGAGGTAAGTATTTCAACTTTGCAAGTGCTGTGATCGTGAGCAAGCAGGGGGGGCCCACTTGTTGGCATTGGCACTGGCACAGGGCCCCTCAAAGTACAGCGGTGTGTTTGCACGGCGGGGGCACCTCCCACCGGCAGCAACACTTTTGCGTACTATGAGAGGCCCTGTGCCAGTGACGTCGCCAACTAGTATTCCTCCCCCCACCTGATGAAGGAACCTGCACTTTCATCTGCACCTTCCTCTTTGTCCCCGTGTAAGGTGGTATGGTATGCGGGAAGAGCAACCTGACTTTCAGCAGGGTCACAATGTTGTTGTGTAGCATGCACGGGGAATGTTGCGTTATGGGTCAATGTACCAGCAGACTCATCTATCACTGGCTGGGCAATGGGCAGGATGAGGAGGAAACACAGATATAGGCCCAAAGAATAAAGTGGGCTAAATGCAGTTCAAAATTGGTAACACAGGAATAACCAGGGGGCATTGCAGTGGAGGACAACTGGAATGAGAGGCTGACACAGAGAGTAGGGCCAAATCAGTAAGTAGTCGAAATGCAGTTCAAAATTGGCAACCGTAGTAAACAGGCGGCACAGCTTTGTTCAGTGGAGGAGAACAGCAAGGAGTGGCAGACACCGATAGTAGGCCCCAACCCAACTAGTAGGCCAAATGCAGTCTAACATTAACAACTACTTAACGAGAGCCTGAAAATGGAATTTCAGGACAGGAAACCAGGAGAACAGCAAGGAGTGGCAGACACCGATAGTAGGCCCCAAACCAACTAGTACGCCAAATGCAGTTGTTCCATTTAACCACAATTTAATGAGAGCCTGAAGATAGAAGCTCAGGAAAGGCAACCTGGGGAACACCTTGGAGTGTAACACACCATCTCTCTCCACCCCATACCCATTTTGTAGGCCTAATGCAGTGTACTTTTCTACAACTACTAAACGAGAGTCGGAAGACCGAAGCAATGGCAAGGAAACCTGGGGAACACCTTGGAGTGTAACACACCATCTCTCTCCACCCCATACCCAATTTGTAGGCCTAATGCAGTGTAGTTTCCAAGAACTACTAAACGAGAGCCGGAAGATCGAAGCTCAGGAAAGGCAACCTGGGGAACACCTTGGAGTGTAACACACCCTCTCTCTACACCCCATACCCAATTTGAAGGCCTAATGCAGCGTAGTTTCCAACAACTACTAAACGATAGCCGGAAGATCGAAGCTCAGGAAAGGCAACCTGGGGAACACCTTGGAGTGGAACACACCCTCTCTCTACACCCCATACCCAATTTGAAGGCCTAATGCAGCGTAGTTTCCAACAACTACTAAACGAGAGCCGGAAGATCGAAGCTCAGGAAAGGCAACCTGGGGAACACCTTGGAGTGTAACACAACGTCTCTCTACACCACGGAAGGGCTGATTCTTAGGAAGGAAGGCTGTTGGAAATAAGCATTGCGCGTCCGAGGGTGATTATATTCTTATTAAGTATATACTCACCCTCGGACGCGCCCTGCTTCTTTATTTGGAATGAATGTTTATTTGCAATGTGGTGTTGACTTTCTCTATTATTTTGGTAATTAATGATTTTATTATTTTCATTGTTTTGCATCTTCTCGGCAATAATATAAAGAAGACGCGACAGGACAACACTCGGTGGATGCCATATGTGTGTTTTCAATTGAAAAAACCTTTCAGTTAACTACTTGCAGGAGAAAGTAATTGTAGCTGGTGGCCATTTTTAGTACTGTACCAGATTTTAGTTGTGTGTTTGTTTTTAATGTTAAAATGTCTGCATTTGATATCTCACCAGTATTTTCTTTTTTATAAGCAAAATACTTTTTTTTTATTTTATGATGTTGGTTCAAGGGGTACACGGGCAGCAGTAGACAGGTCAGTGGAGGCCTAGTGGAAGGAGGGACCGCAGACAGGCTTCGAAGCCCTAACATAATAAATTGGGCTGCCTGTAGGCAATTTAAAATTGGTTCCAGGGGAACACAGGCAGCAGTAGACAGGTCAGTGGAGGCCTAGAGGAAGGAGGGACCGCAGATGCGCCAATGTTTCCCCCATACCAAATTTGTAGGCCTAATGCAGTGTAGTTTCCAACAACTACTAAACGAGAGCCGGAATATCGAAGCTCAGGAAAGGCAACCTGGGGAACACCTTGGAGTGTAACACACCCTCTCTCTACACCCCATACCCAATTTGAAGGCCTAATGCAGTGTAGTTTCCAAGAACTACTAAACGAGAGCCGGAAGATCGAAGCTCAGGAAAGGCAACCTGGGGAACACCTTGGAGTGTAACACACCCTCTCTCTACACCCCATACCCAATTTGAAGGCCTAATGCAGTGTAGTTTCCAAGAACTACTAAACGAGAGCCGGAAGATCGAAGCTCAGGAAAGGCAACCTGGGGAACACCTTGGAGTGGAACACACCATCTCTCTACACCCCATACCCAATTTGAAGGCCTAATGCAGCGTAGTTTCCAACAACTACTAAACGAGAGCTGGAAGATCGAAGCTCAGGAAAGGCAACCTGGGGAACACCTTGGAGTGGAACACACCATCTCTCTACACCCCATACCCAATTTGAAGGCCTAATGCAGCGTAGTTTCCAACAACTACTAAACGAGAGCCGGAAGATCGAAGCTCAGGAAAGGCAACCTGGGGAACACCTTGGAGTGGAACACACCATCTCTCTACACCCCATACCCAATTTGAAGGCCTAATGCAGCGTAGTTTCCAACAACTACTAAACGAGAGCCGGAAGATCGAAGCTCAGGAAAGGCAACCTGGGGAACACCTTGGAGTGTAACACAACGTCTCTCTACACCACGGAAGGGCTGATTCTTAGGAAGGAAGGCTGTTGGAAATAAGCATTGCGCGTCCGAGGGTGATTATATTCTTATTAGGTATATACTCACCCTCGGACGCGCCCTGCTTCTTTATTTGGAATGAATGTTTATTTGCAATGTGGTGTTGACTTTCTCTATTATTTTGGTAATTAATGATTTTATTATTTTCATTGTTTTGCATCTTCTCGGCAATAATATAAAGAAGACGCGACAGGACAACACTCGGTGGATGCCATATGTGTGTTTTCAATTGAAAAAACCTTTCAGTTAACTACTTGCAGGAGAAAGTAATTGTAGCTGGTGGCCATTTTTAGTACTGTACCAGATTTTAGTTGTGTGTTTGTTTTTAATGTTAAAATGTCTGCATTTGATATCTCTCCAGTATTTTCTTTTTTGTAAGCAAAATACTTATTTTTATATTTTCTGATGTTGGTTCCAGGGGTACACGGGCAGCAGTGCCCTGGTCAGTGTAGTAGTAGTTGAAAGAATGGACCGCAGACAGGCATCGAAGGCCTAAAATAAAAAAACTGGGCTGGCTGTAGGCAATTTTAAATTGGTTCCAGGGGTACACGGGCAGCAGTGGTGTGGTCAGTGGAGGCCTAGTGGAAGGAGTCACCGCAGACAGGCATCGAAGGCCTAAAATAATAACACATGGCTGTAGGCAATTTTAAATTGGTTACAGGGGTACACGGGCAGCAGTGGTGTGGTCAGTGGAGGCCTAGTGGAAGGAGTGACCGCAGACAGGCATCAAAGGCCTAAAATAATAACACATGGCTGTAGGCAATTTTAAATTGGTTCCAGGGGTACACGGGCAGCAGTGGTGTGGTCAGTGGAGGCCTAGTGGAAGGAGTCACCGCAGACAGGCATCGAAGGCCTAAAATAATAACACATGGCTGTAGGCAATTTTAAATTGGTTCCAGGGGTACACGGGCAGCAGTGGTGTGGTCAGTGGAGGCCTAGTGGAAGGAGTGACCGCAGACAGGCATCGAAGGCCTAAAATAATAACACATGGCTGTAGGCAATTTTAAATTGGTTCCAGGGGTACACGGGCAGCAGTGGTGTGGTCAGTGGAGGCCTAGTGGAAGGAGTCACCGCAGACAGGCATCGAAGGCCTAAAATAATAACACATGGCTGTAGGCAATTTTAAATTGGTTACAGGGGTACACGGGCAGCAGTGGTGTGGTCAGTGGAGGCCTAGTGGAAGGAGTGACCGCAGACAGGCATCGAAGGCCTAAAATAATAACACATGGCTGTAGGCAATTTTAAATTGGTTCCAGGGGTACACAGGCAGCAGTGGTGTGGTCAGTGGAGGCCTAGTGGAAGGAGTCACCGCAGACAGGCATCGAAGGCCTAAAATAATAACACATGGCTGTAGGCAATTTTAAATTGGTTACAGGGGTACACGGGCAGCAGTGGTGTGGTCAGTGGAGGCCTAGTGGAAGGAGTGACCACAGACAGGCATCGAAGGCCTAACATAACAAAAATGTCAATACAATGGTATTGTCAGTGGCAGGCATTGAAGGATGTCAGCGCATAGACTAAACATTGGTGGAGCTGTGAGATAATTTTGCAAGTGGTAGAGCACTGTTTGAGCTGGGGTGGGGGGAAACTGTCTTGTGGCCGGCGGTACAGGCCCAGGGCCCCTCATATTACAACGGTGTGTCTGACGTTGGGTGTGCACCACCACCGCCAGAGACACTTTATTGTACTAGGAGGGACCCAGTGGCAGTGCCGTCGACCAAAAGCGGGCTCACCCACCTCTTCAGACAAACTGCACTCTCACGGGTGCTGTCGCCAAGTGTCGATACCACGGCCCCGTGTGGGGAGTTTGGCCATTTAGTGAGGTGTAAACATGTCGTATGCTGGACAGTCAGGTGCTGAAAATTTCGAGATTGGAAAAGGCATTCAGAATAGTCCACAGGCAAGACCTTTTCATAGGAAAGCTAGGTGTCAGCCGGGCAAGGTGGGGCAAAAGATTTCGAAATCCAGTTGTGGTTCATTTTAATGAAGGTTAGATCATCTACATTTTGGGTAGCCAGACGAGTCCTTTTTTCTGTTAGTATTGAACCTGCAGCACTGAATACTCTTTCTGATAGGACACTAGCTGCCGGGCAAGCAAGCTCCTGCAATGCATATTCTGCCAATTCTGGCCAGGTGTCTAATTTTGATGCCCAGTAATCAAATGGGAATGACGGTTGAGGGAGAACATCGATAAGGGATGAAAAATAGTTTGTAACCATACTGGACAAATGTTGTCTCCTGTCACTTTGAATTGATGCTGCAGTACCTGTCCTGTCTGCGGTCATAGCAAAATCACTCCACAACCTGGTCAGAAAACCCCTCTGGCCAACGCCACTTCTGATTTCTGCCCCTCTAACTCCTCTGGTCTGCTGGCCCCTGCAGCTCGTGTGAGAACGATCACGGGCGCTGTGTGCAGGGAATGCCAGAAGCAAACGGTCAACAAGAGTTGATTGTTTGGTTGCTAATATTAGTTCCAAGTTCTCATGTGGCATTATATTTTGCAATTTGCCTTTATAGCGAGGATCAAGGAGGCAGGCCAACCAGTAATCGTCATCATTCATCATTTTAGTTATGCGTGTGTCCCTTTTGAGGATACGTAAGGCATAATCCGCCATGTGGGCCAAAGTTCCAGTTCTCAAATCTGCGGTTGTGCTTGGTTGAGGGGCAGTTTCAGGCAAATCCACGTCACTTGTGTCCCTCAAAAAACCAGAACCCGGCCTTGCCGCGCCACCAATTTCCAGTGGCCCCGGAAAAGCTTCCTCATTAAAAATATAATCATTCCCATCATCCTCCTCGTCCTCCTCTTCGCCCGCTACCTCGTCCTGTACACTGCCCTGGCCAGACAATGGCTGACTGTCATCAAGGCTTTCCTCTTCCTCAGCTGCAGACGCCTGATCCTTTATGTGCGTCAAACTTTGCATCAGCAGACGCATTAGGGGGATGCTCATGCTTATTATGGCGTTGTCTGCACTAACCAGCCGTGTGCATTCCTCAAAACACTGAAGGACTTGACACATGTCTTGAATCTTCGACCACTGCACACCTGACAACTCCATGTCTGCCATCCTACTGCCTGCCCGTGTATGTGTATCCTCCCACAAAAACATAACAGCCCGCCTCTGTTCACACAGTCTCTGAAGCATGTGCAGTGTTGAGTTCCACCTTGTTGCAACGTCTATGATTAGGCGATGCTGGGGAAGGTTCAAAGAACGCTGATAGGTCTGCATACGGCTGGAGTGTACGGGCGAACGGCGGATATGTGAGCAAAGTCCACGCACTTTGAGGAGCAGGTCGGATAACCCCGGATAACTTTTCAGGAAGCACTGCACCACCAGGTTTAAGGTGTGAGCCAGGCAAGGAATGTGTTTCAGTTGGGAAAGGGAGATGGCAGCCATGAAATTCCTTCCGTTATCACTCACTACCTTGCCTGCCTCAAGATCTACAGTGCCCAGCCACGACTGCGTTTCTTTCTGCAAGAACTCGGACAGAACTTCCGCGGTGTGTCTGTTGTCGCCCAAACACTTCATAGCCAATACAGCCTGCTGACGTTTGCCAGTAGCTGCCCCATAATGGGAGACCTGGTGTGCAACAGTGGCAGCTGCGGATGGAGTGGTTGTGCGACTGCGGTCTGTGGACGAGCTCTCGCTTCTGCAAGAGGACGAAGAGGGAGAGGAGGGGTTGCGAACGGCTACAGCTAATTGTTTCCTAGACCGTGGGCTAGGCAGAACTGTCCCAAACTTGCTGTCCCCTGTGGACCCTGCATCCACCACATTTAACCAGTGTGCCGTGATGGACACGTAACGTCCCTGGCCATGCCTACTGGTCCATGCATCTGTTGTCAGGTGCACCTTTGTGCTCACAGATTGCCTGAGTGCATGGACGATGCGCTCTTTAACATGCTGGTGGAGGGCTGGGATGGCTTTTCTGGAAAAAAAGTGTCGACTGGGTAGCTCGTAGCGTGGTACAGCGTAGTCCATCAGGGCTTTGAAAGCTTCGCTTTCAACTAACCGGTAGGGCATCATCTCTAACGAGATTAGTCTAGCTGTGTGTGCGTTCAAACCCTGTGTACGCGGATGCGAGGCTAAGTACTTCCTTTTTCTAACCATAGTCTCATGTAGGGTGAGCTGGACTGGAGAGCTGGAGATCGTGGAACTAGCGGGGGTGCCGGTGGACATGGCAGACTGAGAGACGGTGGGAGATGGTATTGTTGCCACCGGTGCCCTAGATGCAGTGTTTCCTACTACGAAACTGGTGATTCCCTGACCCTGACGGCTTTGGCCTGGCAAAGAAACCTGCACAGATACTGCAGGTGGTGCGGAAAATGGTGGCCCTACACTGCCGGAAGGGATGTTGCGTTGCTGACTAGCTTCATTGGCCGAGGGTGCTACAACCTTAAGGGACGTTTGGTAGTTAGTCCAGGCTTGCAAATGCATGGTGGTTAAATGTCTATGCATGCAACTTGTATTGAGACTTTTCAGATTCTGTCCTCTGCTTAAGGTAGTTGAACATTTTTGACAGATGACTTTGCGCTGATCAATTGGATGTTGTTTAAAAAAATGCCAGACTGCACTCTTTCTAGCATCGGATACCTTTTCAGGCATTGCAGACTGAGCTTTAACCGGATGGCCACGCTGTCCTCCAACAGGTTTTAGCTTTGCCACGCGTTTTGGGCAAGATACGGGCCCGGCAGATGGAACCTGTTGCGATGTTGATGCCTGCTGCGGCCCCTCCTCCTCCGCTTCAGAACTGCTGCCGCCTGCACCCTGTTCCCCCAATGGCTGCCAATCGGGGTCAAGAACTGGGTCATCTATTACCTCTTCTTGTAGCTCGTGTGCAACTTCGTCTGTGTCACCGTGGCGGTCGGTGGTATAGCGTTCGTGATGGGGCAACATAGTCTCATCAGGGTCTGATTCTTGATCAGCACCCTGCGATGGCAATGTTGTGGTCTGAGTCAAAGGACCAGGATAGTAGTCTGGCTGTGGCTGTGCATCAGTGCACTCCATGTCAGATTCAACTTGTAATGGGCATGGACTGTTAACTGCTTCACTTTCTAAGCCAGGGACGGTATGTGTAAAGAGCTCCATGGAGTAACCCGTTGTGTCGCCTGCTGCATTCTTCTCTGTTGTTGTTTTTGCTGAAGAGGACAAGGAAGCGACTTGTCCCTGACCGTGAACATCCACTAACGACACGCTGCTTTGACATTTACCAGTTTCACGAGAGGAGGCAAAAGAGCTAGAGGCTGAGTCAGCAAGATAAGCCAAAACTTGCTCTTGCTGCTCCGGCTTTAAAAGCGGTTTTCCTACTCCCAGAAAAGGGAGCGTTCGAGGCCTTGTGTAGCTAGACGACGAACCTGGCTCCACAGCTGCAGACTTAGGTGCAATATTTTTTTTCCCACGACCAGCTGATGCTCCACCACTACCACTACCCTCATTACCAGCTGACAATGAACGCCCCCGGCCACGACCTCTTCCACCAGACTTCCTCATTGTTTTAAAAACGTTAACAAACGAACGGTATTTGTTGCTGTCACACAACTTACACGGTGAGCTATAACTTCAGTATGATTTAGCTACCCTTTTACAGGTGGGTGAGACCACAACGAAAATCAGCCACAATGTTACACACTCTGTTGTTGTTGGCAACAAATGAGATGGCACACACGCAGGACTGTCACTGAAGCGCAAATGTAAATATTTATCTCCCACTGATTTGTGTTTGTTTTATTTAAAAGGGAGACTTCAGAAAAAAAAAAAAATTAAAAAAAAATTATTTTTTACAGAAGAATTTATAAAACAAATAAAATGAAATGATTGTTTCAGGGAGAATTTAGGAAAAAAAAAAAAAAAAAAAGGCTTTGTAGGGCCCACTGAGTGAGAGAGGACGCACACAGGAGTCAGGAGTGGCACACAAGCCCAGAGGCCAATATTAATCTCCCACCGATTGATTTAGTTATTTTTTTTGGTAGATTTTGGAACCCAAATCAAGCAAAAAAATTAATAGGCTTTCTATGGCCCACAATTGGGGAGAGAGAGAGAGATGGCACACCCAGGAGTCAAGACTGGCACACAAGCAGAAGGGGCAATATGAATCTCCCACAGATTTTTTTTTTTTTTTTTTTTTTCAGGGAGACTTGAGAGAAAAAAAAATACCAAAAAAATGATTTTTTTCAGGAATAATTTAGAAACCAAAGAAAATAAAATGATTGTTTCAGGGAGAATTTAGAAAACAAATAAAACAAAAAATAGGCTTTCTAGGGCCCACTGAGTGACAGATGACGCACACAGGAGTCAGGAGTGGCACACAAGCCCAGAGGCCAATATTAATCTCCCACTGATTGATTTAGTGGTTTTTTTCAGTTAGATTTTGGAACCCAAATCAATCAAAAAAATTAATAGGCTTTCTATGGCCCACAATTGGGGAGAGAGAGAGAGATGGCACACCCAGGAGTCAAGACTGGCACACAAGCAGAAGGGGCAATATGAATCTCTCACAGATTTTTTTTTTTTTTTTTTTTTTCAGGGAGACTTGAGAGAAAAAAAAATACAAAAAAAATGATTTTTTTCAGGAATAATTTAGAAACCAAAGAAAATAAAATGATTGTTTCAGGGAGAATTTAGAAAACAAATAAAACAAAAAATAGGCTTTCTAGGGCCCACTGAGTGACAGATGACGCACACAGGAGTCAGGAGTGGCACACAAGCCCAGAGGCCAAAATTAATCTCCCACTGATTGATTTTAGTGATTTTTTTCGGTAGATTTTGGAACACAAATCAAGCAAAAAAATTAATAGGCTTTCTATGGCCCACAATTGGGGAGAGAGAGAGAGATGGCACACCCAGGAGTCAAGACTGGCACACAAGCAGAAGGGGCAATATGAATCTCCCACAGATTTTTTTTTTTTTTTTTTTTTTCAGGGAGACTTGAGAGAAAAAAAAATACAAAAAAAATGATTTTTTTCAGGAATAATTTAGAAACCAAAGAAAATAAAATGATTGTTTCAGGGAGAATTTAGAAAACAAATAAAACAAAAAATAGGCTTTCTAGGGCCCACTGAGTGACAGATGACGCACACAGGAGTCAGGAGTGGCACACAAGCCCAGAGGCCAATATTTTTCTCCCACTGATTGATTGATTGATTTTTTCAGGTAGAATTAGGAACCCAAATCAACCCAAAAAATAAATAGGCTTTCTATGGCCCACTATTTGTGAGAGAGATGGCACGCTCAGGACTGGCACACAAGCCCAGAGGCCAATATTAATCTCCCACTTTTTTTTTTTTTCCAGGGAAAATTTATAAACCCAATAAAAAAAATAATAATAAATAGGCTTTCTATGGCCCACTATCTGAGAGAGAGAGATGGCACGCTTAGGACTGGCACACAAGCCCAAAGGCCAATACTAATCTCCCACTGATTGATTGATTGATTTTTTCAGGTAGAATTATGAACCCAAATCAACCAAAAAAATAAATAGGCTTTCTATGGCCCACTATTTGTGAGAGAGATGGCACGCTCAAGACTGGCACACAAGCCCAGAGGCCAATATTAATCTCCCACTTTTTTTTTTTTCCAGGGAAAATTTATAAACCCAATAAAATAATAAAAAAATAGGCTTTCTATGGCCCACTATCTGAGAGAGAGAGAGATGGCACGCTTAGGACTGGCACACAAGCCCAAAGGCCAATATTAATCTCCCACTGATTGATTTATTGATTTTTTCAGGTAGAATTTAGAACCCAAATCAAGCAAAAAAATTAATAGGCTTTCTATGGCCCACTGAGTGAGAGATGGCACACACAGGAGTAAGGAGTGGCACACAAGCCCTGAGGCCAATATTTTTCTCCCACTGATTGATGTTGTGATTTTTTCTGGTAGATTTTGGAACCCAAATCAAGCAAAAAAATAAATAGGCTTTCTATGGCCCACTGAGTGAGAGATGACACAGACAGAGATGGCACTCTAGCAGAAATGTCAATCTTAATCTCCCACAAAAAAAAAAAAAAAAAGGAACTGTCCTTCAATTACTATCTCCCTGCAGTAATCTCAGCCAGGTATGGCAGGCAGCAATAAGGAGTGGACTGATGCACAAATTAAATAAAAAGTGTGGACAAACAAACAAGATAGCTGTGCAGAAAGGAAGGAACAAGAGGATTTGTGCTTTGAAAAAAGCAGTTGGTTTGCACAGCGGCGTACACACAGCAATGCAGCTATCAGGGAGCCTTCTAGGGCAGCCCAATGAGCTACAGCGCTGAGGAAAAAAAAAAAAAAAAGGAGCTTCCACTGTCCCTGCACACCGAAGGTGGTGTTGGGCAGTGGAAATCGCTACAGCACAAGCGGTTTTG
Organism: Ranitomeya imitator; assembly: GCF_032444005.1. Lineage (NCBI taxonomy): Eukaryota > Metazoa > Chordata > Amphibia > Anura > Dendrobatidae > Ranitomeya > Ranitomeya imitator. Next base: position 124,429,308 of record NC_091285.1, read on the forward strand.
TGGTTAATGGACCCTGCCTAACGCTATCCCTGCTTCTGACGAAGCGGCAGCAACCTCTCCCTAAGCTCAGATCAGCAGCAGTAACATGGCGGTCGGCGGGAACTCCCCTTTCTAGCCCCTGTGACGCCGCAGACAGCAAGCCAATCACTGCAATGCCCTTCTCTAAGATGGTGGGGACCAGGACCTATGTCATCACGCTGCCCACACTCTGCGTTTACCTTCATTGGCTGAGAAATGGCGCTTTTTGCGTCATTGAAACGCGACTTTGGCGCGAAAGTCGCGTACCGCATGGCCGACCACGCACAGGGGTCGGATCGGGTTTCATGAAACTCGACTTTTGAAAATGTTCGACCCGTTTCGCTCAACCCTACTCCCATGCGCTCAAACGGTGGTTCCCCCCCACATATGCGGTATCAACGCACTCAGGACAAATTGGACAACAACTTTTGGGGTCCAATTTCTCCTTTTACCCTCGAGAAAATACAAAACTGTGGGCTAAAAAAAAATTTTGAGGGGAATTTTTTTTTTTTCATGGCTCTGCGTTATAAACTGTAGTGAAATACTTGGGGGCTCAAAGTTCTCACATCACATCTCGATAAGTTCCTTGGGGGGTCTAGTTTCCAATATGAGGTCACTTGTGGGGAATTTCTATTGTTTAGGTACATTAGGGGCTCTGCAAACACAATGTGACGCCTGCAGACCATTCCATCTAAGTCTGTATTCCAAATGGCGCTCCTTCCCTTCCGAGCCCTCCCATGCGCCCAAACGCTGGTTCCCCCCCACATATAGGGTATCATTGCACTCAGGACAAATTGCACAACAACTTTTGAGGTCCAATTTCTCCTGTTACCCTCAGAAAAATACAAAACAGGGGGCTAAAAAATAATTTTTGTGGGAAAAAATTTTTGTTTTATTTTTACGGCTCTGCATTATAAACTTCTGTGAAGCACTTGGTGGGTCAAAGTGCTCACCACACCTCTAGATAAGTTCCTTAGGGGGTCTACTTTCCAAAATTGTGTCACTTGTGGGGGGTTTCAATTTTTAGGCACATCAGTGGCTCTCCAAACGCAACATGGCGTCCCATCTCAATTCCAGTCAATTTTGCATTGAAAAGTCAAATGGCGCTCCTTCCCTTCCGAGCTCTGCCATGTGCCCAAACTATGGTTAACCCCCACATATGGGGTATCGGTGTACTCAGGACAAATTGTACAACAACGTTTGGGGTCCATTTTCTCCTGTAACCCTTGGTAAAATAAAACAAATTGGAGCTGAAGTAAATTTTTTGTGAAATAAAGTTAAATGTTAATTTTTATTTAAACATTCCAAAAATTCCTGTGAAGCACCTGAAGGGTTAATAAACTTCTTGAATGTGGTTTTGAGAACCTTGAGGGGTGCAGTTTTTAGAATGGTGTCACACTTGGGTATTTTCTATCATATAGACCCCTCAAAATGACTTCAAATGAGATGTGGTCCCTAAAATAAAATGGTGTTGTAAAAATGAGAAATTGCTGGTCAACTTTTAACCCTTATAACTCCCTACCAAAAAAAATTTTGGTTCCAAAATTGTGCTGTTGTAAAGTAGACATGTGGCAAATGTTACTTATTAAGTACTTTGTGTGACATATCTCTGTGATTTAATTGCATAAAAATTCAAAGTTGGAAAATTGCGAAATTTTCAAAATTTTTCGCCAAATTTCCGTTTTTTTCACAAATAAACGCAGGTAATATCAAAGAAATGTTACCAATATCATGAAGTACAATATGTCACGAGAAAACAATGTCAGAATCACTGGGATCTGTTGAAGCGTTCCAGAGTTATAACCTCATAAAGGGACAGTGGTCAGAATTGTAAAAATTGGCCCGGTCCATAACGTGCAAACCACCCTTGGGGGTAAAGGGGTTAAAAACCCGCCCATAACATGGCCGCTTAACTCCTTCATGCTGAAAAGACACTTATGGGTTTCTAGGTCATGAGGAAAGCAGTCTCCATGACACATTTCTCCCCCGACATATCATGCCAGTGACCCTGTCACACTATTCTTGATTATATTAGATACTCACATAGATTTGGCTATTCGGAATTCTAAATAAGGAATTTCTGTCACATCAAAAAAGAGTCTTTCTTTTCTAGGTCATTTTCCTGACCAGGAAATCAGTGCGGAAGGATACCTTCCTCCCATCATTGTATTCCTGGAGCCCCTAGAGAGCTGATGCTACCGTTCTCCACGGGAGATCGTCCTGGGACACTCGTGGATTTCTGCAGATCGGGGAGTATATTGGTTGTTTGTTATTTTAATCTTTTTTACAGAGGACACTGGCTTTGGGGATAAAAATGACAAGTGATGGTGAGTATGTACTCTGTTATATGTACTGTATGTCTGTATGTATGTAATGTATGAATGTATTGTATGTAGTATGTATGTTGTATGTATGTAGTATGTATGCATGTATGTAGTATGTATGTACTATGTATGTATGTTGTATGCATGTAGTATGCATGTAGTATGTATGTAGGTTGTATGTATGTAGTATGTATGTATGTTATATCTATGTTGTATAGATATATGTAGTATGTTGTATGCATGTTGTATGTATGTTGTATGTATGTATGTAGTATGTATGTATTATGTTGTATGTATGTATTTAGTATGTATGTAGTATGTTGTATGTATGTTGTATGTATGTATGCATGTATGTAGTATGTAGTATGTTGTATGTAGTATGTTGTATGTATTTAGTATGTATGTAGTATGTATGTATGTGTGTGTAGTATGTATGTAGTATGTATGTAGTATGTTGTATGGATGCATGTAGTATGTTGTATGTATGTAGTATGTATGTATGTATGTATGTATGTTGTATGTATGCATGAAGTATGTATGTTATATGTATGTATTTAGTATGTATGTTGTATGTATGTTGTATGTATGTAGTATGTTGTATGTATGTAGTATGCATGTCATATGTATGTATGCATTATGTATGTAGTATGCATGTAGTATGTATGTATGCATTATGTATGTAGTATGTTGTATGTAGTATGTATGTAGTATGTATGTAGTATGTATGTAGTATGTAGTATGTTGTATGTAGTATGTTGTATGTAGTATGTTGTATGTATTTATGTAGTATGTATTTAGTATGTAGTATGATGTAGTATGTATGTAGTTTTTTTCTTTTACATTCAACACATTAGCCCGATGATGGGACTACTACTGTCCCATCATTGGCTAATGTGTCAATCACTGCCATTGTAGCAGGCATAGCCTGATGGGACTTGTAGTCCCATCGGACGATGCCTGCACACAAACACAATGACCCCCGGCAGGCCGCACAGACCCCCGAGAGGCCCGTACAGACCCCCCACGGTCCCACACAGACACGCAGTCTCTGCCCACGCACCGCCTACACATTTTCCCCCTCCGGAACAGGATGTACAAGGACAGAAAGGGCTTATTTTCATTCCGATATTTGTGTCCCATTGACTTGCATTGGTTTCCGGTATCGGTATTGGCAATATCCTATATTTTTGCGATATCGGCCAATACAATTTGATCCCAATATTTCCGAATATTGGAAGGTATCGCTCAACATTAGTGTCGAGATATTGCAACTAAATCTTAAGAAAGATTACAAGAATTCTGGCACGATTAGTCTTTCAGCAACATTTCGGTGAGTGGATTTTTTAAAGGCAGTTTTGTTCTGGTTGCATTGCAGTTGTTTGCTGCAGATTTATAAAAGTGCGGAATGATGTTTGACAAATTTGGTGTATTTTTAGATATCTCTAGGAAGTGAGCTGATTTTTGACTTTTTACTCCAACATCATACATGAGGTATTTTACAACTTTTTGTGCCACTTTTTAAAGATGCAGTTCATAAATCTGGCTTATATCTTAATTTTAATGCTAGCCACTCCCAGATTTAGACCACTTTTTTAAAGTGGTTAGAATGGCTAAAAAACCTTAAAATAAAATGCATGCAAGATTATTTGCAACTTTTTAAAGAATAGAACTGTTAAAATACCATTATATATTGCCTGCAATAAGTGCATAGGTCATTATCCAACAAATTTATTATTATTATTATTATTATATATTTTTAGCGCTTTACATGTGCAAAGGGGGCAAATGTAGACAAATACAATTAAACATGAGCAAAAAAACAAATAAAATTGTACCTTTTGTGTAGCAATCTTAGGATATTGTGGAGAAATCACCTTTTGTATTAAAATTAGTGATGAGCGAGTGTACTCGTTGCTCGGGTGATCTCCGAGCATTTATGAGTAGAGTTGAGCGACCTTGACCTTTTTAGAGTCGAGCCGGGTTTTGCGAAACCCGACTATGTCCAAAGTCGGGTCGAGTGAAATCGGCCGATTATGACGTAAAGTCGGGATCGACCGAAACACGAAACCCAATGCAAGTCAATGGGGCAGCATAGTCGGCAGTGAGTGGGGGCCAGGAAAACACCTAGAGTGCCCATTTTAATGTCAAAACCATCCATTCTTCTTAATGAAGCTTGTCAAGCGTAATTTACCTTATAATAATTGGAAGGCATTTGAAATTGGGGGTCATTTGGCTAAAGTTGTGGGGGGTAGGGCTGGTTCAAGTAATTAGTGGGCCCAGGAAATCTGGACCACGTCACGGCAGTGGAGCAGGGAGAGGTAAGTATTTCAACTTTGCAAGTGCTGTGAACCTGAGCAAGCAGGGGGGGCCCACTCGTTGGCATTGGCACTGGCACAGGGCCCCTCAAAGTACAGCGGTGTGTTTGCACGGCGGGGGCGCCTCCCACCGGCAGCAACACTTTTGCGTACTATGAGAGGCCCTGTGCCAGTGACGTCGCCAACTAGTATTCCTCCCCCCACCTGATGAAGGAACCTGCACTTTCATCTGCACCTTCCTCTTTGTCCCCGTGTAAGGTGGTATGGTATGCGGGAAGAGCAACCTGACTTTCAGCAGGGTCACAATGTTGTTGTGTAGCGTGCACGGGGAATGTTGCGTTATGGGTCAATGTACCAGCAGACTCATCTATCACTGGCTGGGCAATGGGCACGATGAAGTGGAAACACAGATATAGGCCCAAAGAAGAAAGTGGGCTAAATGCAGTTCAAAATTGGTAACACAGGAATAACCAGGGGGCATTGCAGTGGAGGACAACTGGAATGAGAGGCTGACACAGAGAGTAGGGCCAAATCAGTAAGTAGTCGAAATGCAGTTCAAAATTGGCAACCGTAGTAAACAGGCGGCACAGCTTTGTTCAGTGGAGGAGAACAGCAAGGAGTGGCAGACACCGATAGTAGGCCCCAAACCAACTAGTACGCCAAATGCAGTTGTTCCATTTAACCACAATTTAATGAGAGCCTGAAGATAGAAGCTCAGGAAAGGCAACCTGGGGAACACCTTGGAGTGTAACACACCATCTCTCTCCACCCCATACCCATTTTGTATGGCCTAATGCAGTGTACTTTTCTACAACTACTAAACGAGAGTCGGAAGACCGAAGCAATGGCAAGGAAACCTGGGGAACACCTTAGAGTGTAACACACCCTCTCTCTACACCCCATACCCAATTTGAAGGTCTAATGCAGTGTAGTTTCCAAGAACTACTAAACGAGAGCCGGAAGATCGAAGCTCAGGAAAGGCAACCTGGGGAACACCTTGGAGTGTAACACACCCTCTCGCTACACCCCATACCCAATTTGAAGGCCTAATGCAGCGTAGTTTCCAACAACTACTAAACGAGAGCCGGAAGATCGAAGCTCAGGAAAGGCAACCTGGGGAACACCTTGGAGTGTAACAAACCCTCTCTCTACACCCCATACCCAATTTGTAGGCCTAATGCAGCGTAGTTTCCGACAACTACTAAACGAGAGCCGGAATATCGAAGCTCAGGAAAGGCAACCTGGGGAACACCTTGGAGTGTAACACACCCTCTCTCTACACCCCATACCCAATTTGTAGGCCTAATGCAGCGTAGTTTCCGATAACTACTAAACGAGAGCCGGAATATCGAAGCTCAGGAAAGGCAACCTGGGGAACACCTTGGAGTGTAACACACCCTCTCTCTACACCCCATACCCAATTTGAAGGCCTAATGCAGTGTAGTTTCCAAGAACTACTAAACGAGAGCCGGAAGATCGAAGCTCAGGAAAGGCAACCTGGGGAACACCTTGGAGTGGAACACACCATCTCTCTACACCCCATACCCAATTTGAAGGCCTAATGCAGCGTAGTATCCAACAACTACTAAACGAGAGCCGGTAGATCGAAGCTCAGGAAAGGCAACCTGGGGAACACCTTGGAGTGTAACACAACGTCTCTCTACACCACGGAAGGGATGATTCTTAGGAAGGAAGGCTGTTGGAAATAAGCATTGCGCGTCCGAGGGTGATTAGATTCTTATTAGGTATATACTCACCCTCGGACGCGCCCTGCTTCTTTATTTGGAATGAATGTTTATTTGCAATGTGGTGTTGACTTTCTCTATTATTTTGGTAATTAATGATTTTATTATTTTCATTATTTTGCATCTTCTCGGCAATAATATAAAGAAGACGCGACAGGACAACACTCGGTGGATGCCATATGTGTGTTTTCAATTTAAAAAACCTTTCAGTTAACTACTTGCAGGAGAAAGTAATTGTAGCTGGTGGCCATTTTTAGTACTGTACCAGATTTTAGCTGTTTGTTTGTTTTTAATGTCAAAATGTCTGCATTTGATATCTCACCAGTATTTTCTTTTTTATAAGCAAAATCCTTTTTTTTTTATTTTATGATGTTGGTTCAAGGGGTACACGGGCAGCAGTAGACAGGTCAGTGGAGGCCTAGTGGAAGGAGGGACCGCAGACAGGCTTCGAAGCCCTAACATAATAAATTGGGCTGCCTGTAGGCAATTTAAAATTGGTTCCAGGGGAACACGGGCAGCAGTAGACAGGTCAGTGGAGGCCTAGAGGAAGGAGGGACCGCAGATGCGCCAATGTTTCCCCCATACCAAATTTGTAGGCCTAATGCAGTGTAGTTTCCAACAACTACTAAACGAGAGCCGGAATTTCGAAGCTCAGGAAAGGCAACCTGGGGAACACCTTGGAGTGTAACACACCCTCTCTCTACACCCCATACCCAATTTGAAGGCCTAATGCAGTGTAGTTTCCAACAACTACTAAACGAGAGCCGGAATATCGAAGCTCAGGAAAGGCAACCTGGGGAACACCTTGGAGTGTAACACACCCTCTCTCTACACCCCATACCCAATTTGAAGGCCTAATGCAGTGTAGTTTCCAAGAACTACTAAACGAGAGCCGGAAGATCGAAGCTCAGGAAAGGCAACCTGGGGAACACCTTGGAGTGTAACACAACGTCTCTCTACACGACGGAAGGGCTGATTCTTAGGAAGGAAGGCTGTTGGAAATAAGCATTGCGCGTCCGAGGGTGATTAGATTCTTATTAGGTATATACTCACCCTCGGACGCGCCCTGCTTCTTTATTTGGAATGAATGTTTATTTGCAATGTGGTGTTGACTTTCTCTATTATTTTGGTAATTAATGATTTTATTATTTTCATTATTTTGCATCTTCTCGGCAATAATATAAAGAAGACGCGACAGGACAACACTCGGTGGATGCCATATGTGTGTTTTCAATTTAAAAAAACTTTCAGTTAACTACTTGCAGGAGAAAGTAATTGTAGCTGGTGGCCATTTTTAGTACTGTACCAGATTTTAGTTGTGTGTTTGTTTTTAATGTTAAAATGTCTGCATTTGATATCTCACCAGTATTTTCTTTTTTATAAGCAAAATACTTATTTTTATATTTTCTGATGTTGGTTCCAGGGGTACACGGCCAGCAGTGCCCTGGTCAGTGTAGTAGTAGTTGAAAGAATGGACCGCAGACAGGCATCGAAGGCCTAAAATAAAAACACATGGCTGTAGGCAATTTTAAATTGGTTCCAGGGGTACACGGACAGCAGTGGTGTGGTCAGTGGAGGCCTAGTGGAAGGAGTGACCGCAGACAGGCATCGAAGGCCTAAAATAATAACACATGGCTGTAGGCAATTTTAAATTGGTTCCAGGGGTACACGGGCAGCAGTGACCTGGTCAGTGTAGTAGTAGTTGAAAGAATGGACCGCAGACAGGCATCGAAGGCCTAAAATAAAAAAATTGGGCTGGCTGTAGGCAATTTTAAATTGGTTCCAGGGGTACACGGGCAGCAGTGGTGTGGTCAGTGGAGGCCTAGTGGAAGGAGTGACCGCAGACAGGCATCGAAGGCCTAAAATAATAACACATGGCTGTAGGCAATTTTAAATTGGTTCCAGGGGTACACGGACAGCAGTGGTGTGGTCAGTGGAGGCCTAGTGGAAGGAGTGACCGCAGACAGGCATCGAAGGCCTAAAATAATAACACATGGCTGTAGGCAATTTTAAATTGGTTCCAGGGGTACACGGGCAGCAGTGACCTGGTCAGTGTAGTAGTAGTTGAAAGAATGGACCGCAGACAGGCATCGAAGGCCTAAAATAAAAAAATTGGGCTGGCTGTAGGCAATTTTAAATTGGTTCCAGGGGTACACGGACAGCAGTGGTGTGCTCAGTGGAGGCCTAGTGGAAGGAGTGACCGCAGACAGGCATCGAAGGCCTAAAATAATAACACATGGCTGTAGGCAATTTTAAATTGGTTCCAGGGGTACACGGACAGCAGTGGTGTGGTCAGTGGAGGCCTAGTGGAAGGAGTGACCGCAGACAGGCATCGAAGGCCTAAAATAAAAACACATGGCTGTAGGCAATTTTAAATTGGTTCCAGGGGTACACGGACAGCAGTGGTGTGGTCAGTGGAGGCCTAGTGGAAGGAGTGACCGCAGACAGGCATCGAAGGCCTAAAATAATAACACATGGCTGTAGGCAATTTTAAATTGGTTCCAGGGGTACACGGACAGCAGTGGTGTGGTCAGTGGAGGCCTAGTGGAAGGAGTGACCGCAGACAGGCTTCCAAGGCCTAACATAACAAACTTGGGCTGGCTGTAGGCACTTTTAAATTGGTTCCAGGGGTACACGGGCAGCAGTGGTCTGGTCAGTGGAAGTCTAGTGGAAGGAGTGACCGCAGACAGGCTTCCAAGGCCTAACATAACAAACTTGGGCTGGCTGTAGGCACTTTTAAATTGGTTCCAGGGGTACACGGGCAGCAGTGACCTGGTCAGTGTAGTAGTAGTTGAAAGAATGGACCGCAGACAGGCTTCGAAGGCCTAACATAACAAACTTGGGCTGGCTGTAGGCACTTTTAAATTGGTTCCAGGGGTACACGGGCAGCAGTGGTCTGGTCAGTGGAAGTCTAGTGGAAGGAGTGACCGCAGACAGGCTTCCAAGGCCTAACATAACAAACTTGGGCTGGCTGTAGGCACTTTTAAATTGGTTCCAGGGGTACACGGGCAGCAGTGGTCTGGTCAGTGGAAGTCTAGTGGAAGGAGTGACCGCAGACAGGCTTCGAAGGCCTAACATAACAAAATTGGGCTGGCTGTAGGCACTTTAAATTGGTTCCAGGGGTACATGGGCAGCAGTGTATGGTCAGTGGAAGTCTAGTGGAAGGAGTGACGGCAGACAGTCTTCGAAGGCCTAACATAACAAAATTGGGCTGACTGTAGGCACTTTTAAATTGGTTCCAGGGTAACACGGCCAGCAGTGCCCTGGTCAGTGTAGTAGTAGTTGAAAGAATGGACCGCAGACAGGCATCGAAGGCCTAAAATAAAAACACATGGCTGTAGGCAATTTTAAATTGGTTCCAGGGGTACACGGACAGCAGTGGTGTGGTCAGTGGAGGCCTAGTGGAAGGAGTGACCGCAGACAGGCATCGAAGGCCTAAAATAATAACACATGGCTGTAGGCAATTTTAAATTGGTTCCAGGGGAACACGGACAGCAGTGGTGTGGTCAGTGGAGGCCTAGTGGAAGGAGTGACCGCAGACAGGCTTCCAAGGCCTAACATAACAAAATTGGGCTGACTGTAGGCACTTTTAAATTGGTTCCAGGGTAACACGGCCAGCAGTGCCCTGGTCAGTGTAGTAGTAGTTGAAAGAATGGACCGCAGACAGGCATCGAAGGCCTAAAATAAAAACACATGGCTGTAGGCAATTTTAAATTGGTTCCAGGGGTACACGGACAGCAGTGGTGTGGTCAGTGGAGGCCTAGTGGAAGGAGTGACCGCAGACAGGCATCGAAGGCCTAAAATAATAACACATGGCTGTAGGCAATTTTAAATTGGTTCCAGGGGTACACGGACAGCAGTGGTGTGGTCAGTGGAGGCCTAGTGGAAGGAGTGACCGCAGACAGGCTTCCAAGGCCTAACATAACAAACTTGGGCTGGCTGTAGGCACTTTTAAATTGGTTCCAGGGGTACACGGGCAGCAGTGGTCTGGTCAGTGGAAGTCTAGTGGAAGGAGTGACCGCAGACAGGCTTCGAAGGCCTAACATAACAAAATTGGGCTGGCTGTAGGCACTTTAAATTGGTTCCAGGGGTACATGGGCAGCAGTGTATGGTCAGTGGAAGTCTAGTGGAAGGAGTGACGGCAGACAGTCTTCGAAGGCCTAACATAACAAAATTGGGCTGACTGTAGGCACTTTTAAATTGGTTCCAGGGTAACACGGCCAGCAGTGCCCTGGTCAGTGTAGTAGTAGTTGAAAGAATGGACCGCAGACAGGCATCGAAGGCCTAAAATAAAAACACATGGCTGTAGGCAATTTTAAATTGGTTCCAGGGGTACACGGACAGCAGTGGTGTGCTCAGTGGAGGCCTAGTGGAAGGAGTGACCGCAGACAGGCATCGAAGGCCTAAAATAATAACACATGGCTGTAGGCAATTTTAAATTGGTTCCAGGGGTACACGGACAGCAGTGGTGTGGTCAGTGGAGGCCTAGTGGAAGGAGTGACCGCAGACAGGCATCGAAGGCCTAAAATAAAAACACATGGCTGTAGGCAATTTTAAATTGGTTCCAGGGGTACACGGACAGCAGTGGTGTGGTCAGTGGAGGCCTAGTGGAAGGAGTGACCGCAGACAGGCATCGAAGGCCTAAAATAATAACACATGGCTGTAGGCAATTTTAAATTGGTTCCAGGGGTACACGGACAGCAGTGGTGTGGTCAGTGGAGGCCTAGTGGAAGGAGTGACCGCAGACAGGCTTCCAAGGCCTAACATAACAAACTTGGGCTGGCTGTAGGCACTTTTAAATTGGTTCCAGGGGTACACGGGCAGCAGTGGTCTGGTCAGTGGAAGTCTAGTGGAAGGAGTGACCGCAGACAGGCTTCCAAGGCCTAACATAACAAACTTGGGCTGGCTGTAGGCACTTTTAAATTGGTTCCAGGGGTACACGGGCAGCAGTGACCTGGTCAGTGTAGTAGTAGTTGAAAGAATGGACCGCAGACAGGCTTCGAAGGCCTAACATAACAAACTTGGGCTGGCTGTAGGCACTTTTAAATTGGTTCCAGGGGTACACGGGCAGCAGTGGTCTGGTGAGTGGAAGTCTAGTGGAAGGAGTGACCGCAGACAGGCTTCCAAGGCCTAACATAACAAACTTGGGCTGGCTGTAGGCACTTTTAAATTGGTTCCAGGGGTACACGGGCAGCAGTGGTCTGGTCAGTGGAAGTCTAGTGGAAGGAGTGACCGCAGACAGGCTTCGAAGGCCTAACATAACAAAATTGGGCTGGCTGTAGGCACTTTAAATTGGTTCCAGGGGTACATGGGCAGCAGTGTATGGTCAGTGGAAGTCTAGTGGAAGGAGTGACGGCAGACAGTCTTCGAAGGCCTAACATAACAAAATTGGGCTGACTGTAGGCACTTTTAAATTGGTTCCAGGGTAACACGGCCAGCAGTGCCCTGGTCAGTGTAGTAGTAGTTGAAAGAATGGACCGCAGACAGGCATCGAAGACCTAAAATAAAAACACATGGCTGTAGGCAATTTTAAATTGGTTCCAGGGGTACACGGACAGCAGTGGTGTGGTCAGTGGAGGCCTAGTGGAAGGAGTGACCGCAGACAGGCATCGAAGGCCTAAAATAATAACACATGGCTGTAGGCAATTTTAAATTGGTTCCAGGGGTACACGGACAGCAGTGGTGTGGTCAGTGGAGGCCTAGTGGAAGGAGTGACCGCAGACAGGCTTCCAAGGCCTAACATAACAAAATTGGGCTGACTGTAGGCACTTTTAAATTGGTTCCAGGGTAACACGGCCAGCAGTGCCCTGGTCAGTGTAGTAGTAGTTGAAAGAATGGACCGCAGACAGGCATCGAAGGCCTAAAATAAAAACACATGGCTGTAGGCAATTTTAAATTGGTTCCAGGGGTACACGGACAGCAGTGGTGTGGTCAGTGGAGGCCTAGTGGAAGGAGTGACCGCAGACAGGCATCGAAGGCCTAAAATAATAACACATGGCTGTAGGCAATTTTAAATTGGTTCCAGGGGTACACGGACAGCAGTGGTGTGGTCAGTGGAGGCCTAGTGGAAGGAGTGACCGCAGACAGGCTTCCAAGGCCTAACATAACAAACTTGGGCTGGCTGTAGGCACTTTTAAATTGGTTCCAGGGGTACACGGGCAGCAGTGGTCTGGTCAGTGGAAGTCTAGTGGAAGGAGTGACCGCAGACAGGCTTCCAAGGCCTAACATAACAAAATTGGGCTCGCTGTAGGCACTTTAAATTGGTTCCAGGGGTACATGGGCAGCAGTGTATGGTCAGTGGAAGTCTAGTGGAAGGAGTGACGGCAGACAGTCTTCGAAGGCCTAACATAACAAAATTGGGCTGACTGTAGGCACTTTTAAATTGGTTCCAGGGTAACACGGCCAGCAGTGGCCTGGTCAGTGTAGTAGTTGTAGAAAGAAGGGACCGCAGACAGGCTTCGAAGGCCTAACATAACAAAAATGTCAAAACAATGGTATTGTCAGTGCCAGGCATTGAAGGATGTCAGCGCCTAGACTACACATTGGTGAAGCTGTGAGAGATAATTTTGCTAGTGGTAGAGCACTGTTTGAGCTGGGGGGGGGAACTGTCTTGTGGCCGGCGTTACAGGCACAGGGCCCCTCATATTACAACGGTGTGTCTGACGTTGGGTGCGCACCACCACCGCCAGAGACACTTTATTGTACTATGAGGGACCCAGTGGCAGTGCCGTCGACCAAAAGCGGCCACACCCACCTCTTCAGACAAACAGCACTCTCAAGGGTCCAAGCGCAAAGTGGCGATAGCACGGCCCCGTGTGGGGAGTTTGGCCATTTCGTGAGGTGGAAACATGTCGTATGCTGGACAATCAGGTGAAGAAAATTACGAGATTGGAAAAGTCATTCAGAATAGTCCACAGGCAAGACCTTTTCATAGGAAAGCTAGGTGTCAGCCGGGCAGGGTGGGGCAAAAGATTTTGAAATCCAGTTGTGGTTCATTTTAATGAAGGTTAGATCATCTACATTTTGGGTAGCCAGACGAGTCCTTTTTTCTGTTAGTATTGAACCTGCAGCACTGAATACTCTTTCTGATAGGACACTAGCTGCCGGGCAAGCAAGCTCCTGCAATGCATATTCTGCCAATTCTGGCCAGGTGTCTAATTTGGATGCCCAGTAATCAAATGGGAATGACGGTTGAGGGAGAACGTCGATAAGGGATGAAAAATAGTTTGTAACCATACTGGACAAATGTTGTCTCCTGTCACTTTGAATTGATGCTGCAGTACCTGTCCTGTCTGCGGTCATAGAAAAATCACTCCACAACCTGGTCAGAAAACCCCTCTGGCCAACGCCACTTCTGATTTCTGCCCCTCTAACACCTCTGGTCTGCTGGCCCCTGGAGCTCGTGTGAGAACGATCACGGGCGCTGTGTGCAGGGAATGCCAGAAGCAAACGGTCAACAAGAGTTGATTGTTTTGTTGCTAATATTAGTTCCAAGTTCTCATGTGGCATAATATTTTGCAATTTGCCTTTATAGCGAGGATCAAGGAGGCAGGCCAACCAGTAATCGTCATCGTTCATCATTTTTGTAATGCGTGTGTCCCTTTTGAGGATACGCAAGGCATAATCCGCCATGTGGGCCAAAGTTCCCGTTGTCAAATCTGCGGTTGTGCTTGGTTGAGGGGCAGTTGCAGGCAAATCTACGTCACTTGTGTCCCTCAAAAAACCAGAACCCGGCCTTGCCACGCCACCAATTTCCCGTGCCCCCGGGAAAGCTTCCTCATTAAAAATATACTCATCCCCATCATCCTCCTCATCCTCCACCTCCTCTTCGCCCGGTACCTCGTCATGTACACTGCCCTGACCAGACAATCGCTGACTGTCATCAAGGCTTTCCTCTTCCTCTGGTGCAGACGCCTGATCCTTTATGTGCGTCAAACTTTGCATCAGCAGACGCATTAGGGGGATGCTCATGCTTATTATGGCGTTGTCTGCACTAACCAGCCGTGTGCATTCCTCAAAACACTGAAGGACTTGACACATGTCTTGAATCTTCGACCACTGCACACCTGACAACTCCATGTCTGCCATCCTACTGCCTGCCCGTGTATGTGTATCCTCCCACAAAAACATAACAGCCCGCCTCTGTTCGCACAGTCTCTGAAGCATGTGCAGTGTTGAGTTCCACCTTGTTGCAACGTCTATGATTAGGCGATGCTGGGGAAGGTTCAAAGAACGCTGATAGGTCTGCATACGGCTGGAGTGTACAGGCGAACGGCGGATATGTGCGCAAAGTCCACGCACTTTGAGGAGCAGGTCGGATAACCCCGGATAACTTTTCAGGAAGCACTGCACCACCAGGTTTAAGGTGTGAGCCAGGCAAGGAATGTGTTTCAGTTGGGAAAGGGAGATGGCAGCCATGAAATTCCTTCCGTTATCACTCACTACCTTGCCTGCCTCAAGATCTACAGTGCCCAGCCACGACTGCGTTTCTTGCTGCAAGAACTCGGACAGAACTTCCGCGGTGTGTCTATTGTCGCCCAAACACTTCATAGCCAATACAGCCTGCTGACGTATGCCAGTAGCTGCCCCATAATGGGAGACCTGGTGTGCAACAGTGGCAGGTGCGGATGGAGTGTTTGTGCGACTGCGGTCTGTGGACGAGCTCTTGCTTCTGCAGGAGGACGAGGAGGAGGAGGAGGAGGGGGTGCGAACGGCTACAGACAACTGTTTACTAGACCGTGGGCTAGGCAGAACTGTCCCAAACTTGCTGTCCCCTGTGGACCCTGAATCCACCACATTTACCCAGTGTGCCGTGATGGACACGTAACGTCCCTGGCCATGCCTACTGGTCCATGCATCTGTTGTCAGGTGCACCTTTGTGCTCACAGATTGCCTGAGTGCATGGACGATGCGCTCTTTAACATGCTGGTGGAGGGCTGGGATGGCTTTTCTGGAAAAAAAGTGTCGACTGGGTAGCTCGTAGCGTGGTACAGCGTAGTCCATCAGGTCTTTGAAAGCTTCGCTTTCAACTAACCGGTAGGGCATCATCTCTAACGAGATTAGTCTAGCTATGTGGGCGTTCAAACCCTGTGTACGCGGATGCGAGGCTAAGTATTTCCTTTTTCTAACCATAGTCTCATGTAGGGTGAGCTGGACTGGAGAGCTGGAGATCGTGGAACTAGCGGGGGTGCCGGTGGACATGGCAGACTGAGAGACGGTGGGAGATGGTATTGTTGCCGCCGGTGCCCTAGATGCAGTGTTTCCTACTACGAAACTGGTGATTCCCTGACCCTGACTGCTTTGGCCTGGCAAAGATACCTGCACAGATACAGCAGGTGGTGCGCTAAATGGTGGTCCTACACTGCCGGAAGGGATGTTGCGTTGATGACTAGCTTCATTGGCCGAGGGTGCAACAACCTTAAGGGACGTTTGGTAGTTAGTCCAAGCTTTCAAATGCATGGTGGTTAAATGTCTATGCATGCAACTAGTATTGAGACTTTTCAGATTCTGACCTCTGCTTAAGGAAGTAGAACATTTTTGACAGATGACTTTGCGCTGATCAATTGGATGTTGTTTAAAAAAATGCCAGACTGCACTCTTTCTAGCATCGGATACCTTTTCAGGCATTGCAGACTGAGCTTTAACCGGATGGCCACGCTGTCCTCCACCAGGTTTTGGCTTTGCCACGCGTTTTGGGCAAGATACGGGCCCGGCAGATGGAACCTGTGGCGATGTTGATGCCTGCTGCGGCCCCTCCTCCTCCTCTGCTTCAGAACTGCTGCCGCCTGCACCCTGTTCCCCCAATGGCTGCCAATCGGGGTCAAGAACTGGGTCATCTAATAACTCTTCTTGTACCTCCTGCGCAACTTCGTCTGTGTCACCGTGTCGTTCGGTGGTATAGCGTTCGTGATGGGGCAACATAGTCTCATCAGGGTCTGATTCTTGATCAGCACCCTGCGAGGGCAATGTTGTGGTCTGAGTCAAAGGACCAGCATAGTAGTCTGGCTGTGGCTGTGCGTCAGTGCACTCCATGTCAGATTCAATTTGTAATGGGCATGGACTGTTAACTGCTTCACTTTCTAAGCCAGGGACGGTATGTGTAAAGAGCTCCATGGAGTAACCCGTTGTGTCGCCTGCTGCATTCTTCTCTGTTGTTGTTTTTGCTGAAGAGGACAAGGAAGTGACTTGTCCCTGACCGTGAACATCCACTAACGACGCGCTGCTTTTACTTTTACCAGTTTCACGAGAGGAGGCAAAAGAGCTAGAGGCTGAGTCAGCAAGATAAGCCAAAACTTGCTCTTGCTGCTCCGGCTTTAAAAGCGGTTTTCCTAATCCCAGAAAAGGGAGCGTTCGAGGCCTTGTGTAGCCGGACGACGAACCTGGCTCCACAGCTCCAGACTTAGGTGCAATATTTTTTTCCCCACGACCACCTGATGCTCCACCACTACCACTACCCTCATTACCAGCTGACAATGAACGCCCCCGGCCACGACCTCTTCCACTAGACTTCCTCATTGTTTTAAAAACGTAACCAAACTAACGTTATTTGTTGCAGTCACACAACTTACACGGTGAGCTATAACTTCAGTATGATTTAGCTACCCCTTTACAGGTTGGTGAGACCACAGCGAAAATCAGGCCCAATGTTACACACTCTTTTTTTGGTGGCTGCAAATTAGAGAGATGCCCCACACGCAGGACTGTCACTGAAGCACAAATGTTAATATTAATGTCACACTATTATTTTTTTTTTATTTTTATTTTTTTCAGGAACACTTTAGAAACCCCCCCAAAAAAAAAAAAAAGATTTTTGCAGGGAGAATTTAGAAAACAAATGTAACAAACTATATGCTTTCTATGGGCCACTGAGTGAGAGATGACGCACACAGGAATCAGGAGTGGCACACAAGCCCAGAGGCCAATATTTTTCTACCAATGATTGATGGAGTTATTTTCTCTGGTAGATTTTGGAACCCAAATCAAGGAAAAAAAATGTAGGCTTTCTATGGACCACAATTGGAGAGAGAGAGAGAGAGAGAGAGATGGCACACCCAGGAGTCAAGACTGGCACACAAGCAGAAAGGCCAATATTAATCTCCCACTGTTTTTTTTTTTTTTTTTTTTTTTTCAGGGAGACTTTAGAAAAAAAAATAATAAAAAAAATATGATTTTATCAGGAAGAATTTAGAAACCAAATAAAATAAAATGATTTTTTCAGGGAGAATTTATAAAACAAATAAAAACAAAAATAGGCGTTCTATGGCCCACTGACTGAGAGATGACGCACCCAGGAGTCAAGACTGGCACACAAGCAGAAAGGCCAATATTAATCTCCCACTGTTTTTTTTTTTTTTTTTCAGGGAGACTTTAGAAAAAAAAATAATAAAAAAAATGTGATTTTATCAGGAAGAATTTAGAAACCAAATAAAATAAAATGATTTTTTCAGGGAGAATTTAGAAAACAAATAAAACCAAAAATAGGCGTTCTATGGCCCACTGACTGAGAGATGACGCACCCAGGAGTCAAGACTGGCACACAAGCAGAAAGGCCAATATTAATCTCCCACTGTTTTTTTTTTTTTTTTTCAGGGAGACTTTAGAAAAAAAAATAATAAAAAAAATGTGATTTTATCAGGAAGAATTTAGAAACCAAATAAAATAAAATGATTTTTTCTGGGAGAATTTATAAAACAAATAAAACCAAAAATAGGCGTTCTATGGCCCACTGACTGAGAGATGACGCACCCAGGAGTCAAGACTGGCACACAAGCAGAAAGGCCAATATTAATCTCCCACTGTTTTTTTTTTTTTTTTTCAGGGAGACTTTAGAAAAAAAAATAATAAAAAAAATGTGATTTTATCAGGAAGAATTTAGAAACCAAATAAAATAAAATGATTTTTTCAGGGAGAATTTAGAAAACAAATAAAACCAAAAATAGGCGTTCTATGGCCCACTGACTGAGAGAGAGAGAGAGAGAGATGGAACGCTTAGTACTGGCACACAAGCCCAAAGGGCAATATTAATCTCCCTTTTTTTTTCCAGGGAGAATTTCTAAAACCCAAAAAAAAAAAAAAATAGGCTTTCTATGGCCCACTATTTGTGAGAGAGATGGGACGCTCAGGACTGGCACAGATGGCACGCTCAGGACTGGCACAGAAGCCCAGAGGCCAATATTAATCTCCCTTTTTTTCTGGTAGAATTTATAAAACCAAAAAAAAATTTAAATAGGCTTTCTATGGCCCACTATTTGTGAGAGAGATGGCACGCTCAGGACTGGCACAGATGGCACGCTCACAACTGGCACACAAGCCCAGAGGCCAATATTAATCTCCCTTTTTTCAGGGAAAATTTATAAAACAAAAAAAAAAAATAAATAGGCTTTCTATGGCCCACTATTTGTGAGAGAGATGGCACGCTCAGGGCTGGCACAGATGGCACGCTCAGGACTGGCACACAAGCCCAGAGGCCAATATTAATCTCCCTTTTTTTCAGGGAGAATTTATAAAACCCCCAAAAAAAATAAAATAGGCTTTCTATGGCCCACTATTTGTGAGAGAGATGGGACGCTCAGGACTGGCACAGATGGCACGCTCAGGACTGGCACAGAAGCCCAGAGGCCAATATTAATCTCCCTTTTTTTCTGGGAGAATTTATAAAACCAAAAAAAAATTTAAATAGGCTTTCTATGGCCCACTATTTGTGAGAGAGATGGCACGCTCAGGACTGGCACAGATGGCACGCTCACAACTGGCACACAAGCCCAGAGGCCAATATTAATCTCCCTTTTTTCAGGGAAAATTTATAAAACAAAAAAAAAAAATAAATAGGCTTTCTATGGCCCACTATTTGTGAGAGAGATGGCACGCTCAGGGCTGGCACAGATGGCACGCTCAGGACTGGCACACAAGCCCAGAGGCCAATATTAATCTCCCTTTTTTTCAGGGAGAATTTATAAAACCCCCAAAAAAAATAAAATAGGCTTTCTATGGCCCACTATTTGTGAGAGAGATGGGACGCTCAGGACTGGCACAGATGGCACGCTCAGGACTGGCACAGAAGCCCAGAGGCCAATATTAATCTCCCTTTTTTTCTGGGAGAATTTATAAAACCAAAAAAAAATTTAAATAGGCTTTCTATGGCCCACTATTTGTGAGAGAGATGGCACGCTCAGGACTGGCACAGATGGCACGCTCACAACTGGCACACAAGCCCAGAGGCCAATATTAATCTCCCTTTTTTCAGGGAAAATTTTTAAAACAAAAAAAAAATTTAAATAGGCTTTCTATGGCCCACTATTTGTGAGAGAGATGGCACGCTCAGGGCTGGCACAGATGGCACGCTCAGGACTGGCACACAAGCCCAGAGGCCAATATTAATCTCCCTTTTTTCAGGGAAAATTTATAAAACAAAAAAAAAAATTAAATAGGCTTTCTATGGCCCACTATTTGTGAGAGAGATGGCACGCTCAGGGCTGGCACAGATGGCACGCTCAGGACTGGCACACAAGCCCAGAGGCCAATATTAATCTCCCTTTTTTTCAGGGAGAATTTATAAAACCAAAAAAAAAAATAAATAGGCTTTCTATGGCCCACTATTTGTGAGAGAGATGGCACGCTCAGGGCTGGCACAGATGGCACGCTCAGGACTGGCACACAAGCCCAGAGGCCAATATTAATCTCCCTTTTTTTCAGGGAGAATTTATAAAACCCCCAAAAAAATAAAATAGGCTTTCTATGGCCCACTATTTGTGAGAGAGATGGCACACTCAGGACTGGCACACAAGCCCAAAGGCCAATATTAATCTCCCACTGTATTTTTATCAGGGAGAATTTATACACCCCACAAAAAAAAATACAGAAAAATGAAAAGGCTTTCTATGGCCCACTATGTGAGAGAGATGGCACACACAGGGATGGCACTCTAGCAGAAATGCCAAATTGCCAATCTTAATCTCCCACCAAAAAAAAAACAAAAAAAAAAACAGGGAATGTCCTACAATTACTATCTCCCTGCCTGCAGTAATCTCAGCCAGGTATGGCAGGCAGCTACTATCTCCCTGCCTGCAGTAATCTCAGCCAGGTATGGCAGGCAGCAATAAGGAGTGGACTGATGCACAAATGAAATAAAAAGTGTGGACAAACAAAAAAGATAGCTGTGCAGAAAGGAAGGAACAAGAGGATTTGTGCTTTGAAAAAAGCAGTTGGTTTGCACAGCGGCGTACACACAGCAATGCAGCTATCAGGGAGCCTT
This sequence comes from Ranitomeya imitator, assembly GCF_032444005.1. Lineage (NCBI taxonomy): Eukaryota > Metazoa > Chordata > Amphibia > Anura > Dendrobatidae > Ranitomeya > Ranitomeya imitator. The sequence continues at coordinate 124,449,961 of NC_091285.1, forward strand.
CTAGGGCAGCCCAATGAGCTACAGCGCTGAGGGGAAAAAAAAAAAAAAAAAAACTTCCACTGTCCCTGCACACCGAGGGTGGTGTTGGACAGTGCAAATCGCTGCAGCACAAGCGGTTTTGTGGTTAATGGACCCTGCCTAACGCTATCCCTGCTTCTGACAAAGCGGCAGCAACCTCTCCCTAAGCTCAGATCAGCAGCAGTAAGATGGCGGTCGGCGGGAACGCCTCTTTATAGCCCCTGTGACGTCGCAGACAGCAAGCCAATCACTGCAATGCCCTTCTCTAAGATGGTGGGGACCAGGACCTATGTCATCACGCTGCCCACACTCTGCGTTTACCTTCATTGGCTGAGAAATGGCGCTTTTCGCGTCATTGAAACGCGACTTTGGCGCGAAAGTCGCGTACCGCATGGCCGACCCCGCACAGGGGTCGGATCGGGTTTCATGAAACCCCGACTTAGCCAAAAGTCGGCGACTTTTGAAAATGTTCGACCCGTTTCGCTCAACCCTATTTATGAGTGTTCGGAGATTTAGTTTTCCTTGCAGCAGCTGCATGATTTGCGACTACTAGATTCCCTAGCAACCAGGCAACCCCCACATGTACTCTGCCTGGCTAGTAGCCATAATTCATACAGCTGCATCAACAAAAACTAAATCACCGAACACTCACAAATACTCGGAGATCACCCGAGCGTGCTGGGGAAAATCCGAGCAACGAGTATACTCGCTCATCACTAATTAAAATGCATTAAAATGCCATCTATGTTGCACAGACAGCTATAACATAAATGAAAATGGGAGCACATAAATGAAAGCGTTTTTACTTCTACGAAAAAAATCCTTTAAATGAGACCTAATTCTTTGTTTCCCAGGAAAAGATAATAGTACACAGTGGCTTATTTACATTCCCTCCTTCAAATTGAAATAATCATTAATGCTTGACCAATCTGGGACAGTTATGACTGAACCAAACAGATATAGCTTTTGATTATTTCATGTGTGAGTGCTGTCTAATCCTTCTTTCTTAAAAAGTAGCATACTAGTACAACAAAGAGTAAGACAAAAGGCCTAAATCAACATTTCTGATTTTAAGTCATATTTTTTTAAACATCTTATGGTATTTGCTAATATTTTTTGCCAAATACATCAAAATGATGCACAAAGATCAAACATTTTCAGAAAGTCAAAAAATGTTCTTTATTTTTATCATAAAACCTTTGTTATGCACAATTTGAATCAAATTTCCTGAGAAACATTGCTACTTTTAGAAAAGTCAAAAACTTGAATGAAGTGAAAATATCTGGAAAACCTAAACTCCGCCCACAGAACCCAAATGAAAAAACAGGTGACAAACACCCAAAACATGACAAAAACACATATTTGCAATAATGAATCGGACCCATAAAGTTTATTGTAGGAAGAATTTCTGAATATTGCCATTTGCAGTGTTTTTTTTAATGAAACATCCTCGTTTCTTAATTTTGCTTAAAGAATAACTACAATAAGAAAACTATTATCTCCATATCTCTATATGCACTGCTAGAACAAAATGAACATGAAATCAAACCATTAACATGATTCTTTATTTTACATTATGGTCATGTTTTTATTTTGAGATTAGAGTTAACCTGCATAGACTTGTCTAAGATATGGGGCCTTAGGGAAATTAGGAAACAAACTGAAAAGATAACTGACTGAACAAATAAATTGTTCTTATAAAGAAACACATCATTTTGCAGTGCTTAAAGAATACTGTACCTCAAGGGAGAAAATGTTGAGTAAATCTCTCAGTATGGGTATTTAAATGTTGAGTTAAAGAAATTCATTAGGTATGAAATGAAAGCTCTGCAGAATTGTAATCAGAGGATAAATGTTTGTCTTCAGGACACTGGAAATAGCTAAATAAAATGAAAGTAAATGAGGCAAATAAAAATGTTTTAGTGTGGGAAATCATTTTTTTTTATATAATTAAATTTTCACTACATGGTAACTACAAAGCAGTATTGAGACCTGACCAACAATTCTGAGGCGCAAACAAGCCTCTTAAATATTGCGACAGCATATTGTTGCATTGGCACAATATATTATGGCAACATTGTGTAAAATTAGCCCACATCGTAGCACCACTTTAAATTTATGTTATGTATAGTGATGAGATAAAAGTAAAATATTCGGATTGGGAAAATCGGCTCAAATATTTTGCAATATTCGTGTATTCGTAAAGAAAAATGATTCCAATGCAAGTCAATGTAAAAGCCGAATATTTTTCTGCTGGGATTGGGAGTCCCCTCTGTAGCACAGACCAAAAACTCCTGTTCCTCCTCTTCCTCCTGTTCCTCGTCATCACCCAATATGGCCTGAAAATATTGTTTGAGGCTGGGCTGTGTGGTATCAGCCACTGAAAAAATCTTGCTCCACAGCCAACTGCTCGGCATTCAAAGCTTCCTCTTTGAGATTCTGCAGAGAATGATTCAATAGACAGAGCAGAGAGATGATTACCCTGAAAATAGCATCATAAGCGCTCACCACCTTGGTACAGTACTCAGTTTTGAAGAACCTCACATATGTCAGCGATTTACACGCACTCGGCAGTTGTTATGTGTGGGGGCTGAGTGCTACTCTGAAGGGCATTGAGAAGCTGGAATTCAGACACTACCCTCTGCTGCTCACTTAGCCTTGCCAACTTAAGAAAGGTCAAATTCCAGCATGCGGGCAGATCACAAATCAGTTGGTGAGGAGGCAAATTAAAGCACTGCTCCAGCAAAGCTAGACCAGAGAAAGCCTGAGATGACTTTCGGTTATGTGCGCTGATATGGCATACCTTGGAAAATAGGTCCAGCAAGTCTGGGTTTGTTTTTTAAAACCACTGTACAACCAATTTCAGCAAGTGGGCCGTGCATGGAAGGTGTACTAGCTTGCCGGGCTTTACAGCCACCAATAAGTTACACCCATTATTGCACACAACCAGACTTGGTTGGAGGTCCAGCAGGGAGAGCCACTGATCAGTCAGTCCATTTATCTCTTTCAAAAGCTCTGCTGCATTGTGAGCTTTATCACATAAACAGATGAGCTTCAGAAGAGCATTCTGCCACTTTGCCAAAACAATGCTGCACACCTAACAGCTGGGGAATGATAGGGAGGCTAGTTTTGCTGCCGATGAAGAGGATGAAGAGACAGGAGGAGGAGAGACAGGAACTGGAATACGAGGAGATTGAAACCCTGATGGAAGTTGGGCCCGCTATTCTTGGTGTGGGTAAGATGTGTGATGTCCCACCCTCTGACTCTGTCCCAGACTCCACCAGTTTCACCCAGTGTGGCGTCAAAGAAATGCAAAGACCCTGTCCACAAGAACTTGTCCATGTGTTTGTGGTTAGGTGGACCTTCCCTGTAACTGCGTTGGCTAGAGCATGGCTGATATTTTGTAACCCGTACTTTTACAACACAGGAATGGCCCTCTGGGAAAAATAGTGGTGGCTGGGAATCGAGTACCGCGGTTTCCGTCACTACCAAGAGGCCAAAATGGCAACATTTCCATGGATAGCAATCTGGCAATGTAAGTGTTTAGCATTTTGGCCTGTGGGTGGATATTTTTGCTTCCTGTGAAACATCTGTGGAAGGGACAACTGAACGCTGTGCTGGAACTGGACATGGTTGCTGACTGTTGTGTCTGTGCAATCGCAGGTAGTGGGCAGGAGGCATCAGCACCTGCTTTCTGGACAGCAGACTGGAAGGCCATAACACAGGGGAAGAGGCAGTGGTTCCACCTTCAGACACAGATTTTGTACTCTGGTATTCCACCCATCTACTTGGGTCCTTGGCTGCTATGTGGTTTTGCATGCTGGTGGTACTCAGGTTGACAGTGTTCTTGCCTCTTCTTAGCTTGCTATGTCAGATGCTGCAAATTACAGTTGTTTTGTCTGAAGGACTTTCAGAAAAAACTGCCATACAGGGGAACAACGTACCGTTGGCCTGTAATCTTGCCAAGTGGGGGGGGTCTGTGGAACAGTTGACCCAGTTCTCCCTTTGATCAAACCACTAGCTCTTCTTGCCTGTTTTTGTGCTAAGGATCCAACCCTCTCTGCACTGTTGTGCTTGTTAGGCATGCCACTGTGCCAGGTTGGATCAGTAGCCTCATCTACCATGTAGTCTTCCAATTAATCAATTTGATCCTACTTCTGAGTTGCAATTTGAGGCTGACCTGATGACAACTGTGCGTCATGATTATCCCCCCACCTCTTCAGACATGAATTGACCTTCAAAAAAACTCATCATAAAAAAATAGCCTCACCAAAACCTTTTGATGAGGCTATTTTTTTTTTTTTAGTTTCTCTATGTTAGGTGTTAAGAATTGACCTTCCGCAACGTGGCTTTCTCCTGGTTGTGGGTGCTCAAATGTTTGGGCATCACTGCACTCCACCCCCTCGTGTCCCTCCTTTATGGTGCATATTGAGAGGCCTGAATATGAATATATCTCCTGTGAATCTTGATAGTGGGAGGAAGGTGGACCAGGTTGAGGATTTCGAGTCCCAGCCACTTGGCTACTGAGACTGGACCATGTGGAAGATTTCATGGTGCTGCTTATTAACACACTGGAGTTTTTGTCTGCCATCCAACCCACAACATCCTTGCTCTTGTCTGGGTGTAGAGAGCTGATCAAATTTTGACAGGAAGCTAGAACGAAATACAGTCACCTTCTGATCTGTCACACGGCCTTGGTAGGCACCACCACATCCACGTCCCTTAATGTCACCCTTTCTGATATTGAATGAGCTATGAGAAAAAAAAATTCCTGGCTTTATTTTTCACCAGTACCCTCACAGAGGGGCTTTGTACAAATTCCCTGTATTTAGTAATGTGAGGCTATTTATTGTTTTCAGATATACAGTGGGGCAAAAAAGTATTTAGTCAGTCAGCAATAGTGCAAGTTCCACCACTTAAAAAGATGAGAGGCGTCTGTAATTTACATCATAGGTAGACCTCAACTATGGGAGACAAACTGAGAAAAAAAAATCCAGAAAATCACATTGTCTGTTTTTTTAACATTTTATTTGCATATTATGGTGGAAAATAAGTATTTGGTCAGAAACAAACAATCAAGATTTCTGGCTCTCACAGACCTGTAACTTCTTCTTCAAGAGTCTCCTCTTTCCTCCACTCATTACGTGTAGTAATGGCACCTGTTTAAACTTGTTATCAGTATAAAAAGACACCTGTGCACACCCTCAAACAGTCTGACTCCAAACTCCACTATGGTGAAGACCAAAGAGCTGTCAAAGGACACCAGAAACAAAATTGTAGCCCTGCACCAGGCTGGGAAGACTGAGTATGCAATAGCCAACCAGCTTGGAGTGAAGAAATCAACAGTGGGAGCAATAATTAGAAAATGGAAGACTTACAAGACCACTGATAATCTCCCTCGATCTGGGGCTCCACGCAAAATCCCACCCCGTGGGGTCAGAATGATCACAAGAACGGTGAGCAAAAATCCCAGAACCACGCGGGGGGACCTAGTGAATGAACTGCAGAGAGCTGGGACCAATGTAACAAGGCCTACCATAAGTAACACACTACGCCACCATGGACTCAGATCCTGCAGTGCCAGACGTGTCCCACTGCTTAAGCCAGTACATGTCCGAGCCCGTCTGAAGTTTGCTAGAGAGCATTTGGATGATCCAGAGGAGTTTTGGGAGAATGTCCTATGGTCTGATGACACCAAACTGGAACTGTTTGGTAGAAACACAACTTGTAGTGTTTGGAGGAAAAAGAATACTGAGTTGCATCCATCAAACACCATACCTACTGTAAAGCATGGTGGTGGAAACATCATGCTTTGGGGCTGTTTCTCTGCAAAGGGGCCAGGACGATTGATCCGGGTACATGAAAGAATGAATGGGGCCATGTATCGTGAGATTTTGAGTGCAAACCTCCTTCCATCAGCAAGGGCATTGAAGATGAAACGTGGCTGGGTCTTTCAACATGACAATGATCCAAAGCACACCGCCAGGGCAACGAAGGAGTGGCTTCGTAAGAAGCATTTCAAGGTCCTGGAGTGGCCTAGCCAGTCTCCAGATCTCAACCCTATAGAAAACCTTTGGAGGGAGTTGAAAGTCCGTGTTGCCAAGCGAAAAGCCAAAAACATCACTGCTCTAGAGGAGATCTGCATGGAGGAATGGGCCAACATACCAACAACAGTGTGTGGCAACCTTGTGAAGACTTACAGAAAACGTTTGACCTCTGTCATTGCCAACAAAGGATATATTACAAAGTATTGAGATGAAATTTTGTTTCTGACCAAATACTTATTTTCCACCATAATATGCAAATAAAATGTTAAAAAAACAGACAATGTGATTTTCTGGATTTTTTTTTCTCAGTTTGTCTCCCATAGTTGAGGTCTACCTATGATATAAATTACAGACGCCTCTCATCTTTTTAAGTGGTGGAACTTGCACTATTGCTGACTGACTAAATACTTTTTTGCCCCACTGTAAGCATTATTACACATTGCAACAGCAGACTCAGGAAAATTGCAGGTCACATTTGAGTATCTCAGCAGGCGTTTTGGCAGTCATACAACTGCTAGACAAATATACGCTATATATTAAACTACTAGAAAATTAGTATTATTTTTATATCGCCTTGCTGACACACGGCAACAGCAGACTAAGGAAAATTATCGACACTGGTAAATTGATGTTTGCTTATCTCTACAAGGATTGCACCAGTCGCACAACTGCTAGATAAAGATTGCTATATGCTATCTACTTAACCATTAGAATTTCTTTTATTTTTTATATCGCCTTTATGAGACACGCCAACAGCAGACTAAGGGAAGTTAATGGTAAAAAGTGACGTTTCCGTATCTCAGCAGGTTTTGTGCCAGTCAAACATCTGCTAAATATTAGCTATTTCAGCTACAGGAGAGGAATATTATTTAGCAATTACCGAATATACTCGAGTATAAGCTGACCCGAGTATAAGCCGACCCCCCTAATTTTGCCACAAAAAACTGGGAAAACTTATTGACTCGAGTATAAGCCTAGGGTGGGAATGCAGCATTTGCCGGTGAATTTCAAAAATAAAAATAGATCATTATTTCCCCATAGCTGTGCCATATAGTGCTCTGCACCGTTCATTATTTCCCCATAGCTGTGCCATATAGTGCTCTGCATGTTCATTATTTCCCCATAGCTGTGCCCCATATAGTGCTCTGCACTGTTCATTATTGCCCCATAGCTGTGCCATATAGTGCTCTGCACCGTTCATTATTACCCCATAGCTGTGCCATATAGTGCTCTGCACCGTTCATTATTGCCCCAAAGCTGTGCCATATAGTGCTCTGCACTGTTCATTATTGCCCCATAGCTGTGCCATATAGTGCTCTGCACCGTTCATTATTACCCCATAGCTGTGCCATATAGTGCTCTGCACCGTTCATTATTGCCCCAAAGCTGTGCCATATAGTGCTCTGCACCGTTCATTATTGCCCCATAGCTGTGCCATATAGTGCTCTGCGCCGTTCATATTTCCCCATAGCTGTGCCATATAGTGCTCTGCACTGTTCATATTTCCCCATAGCTGTGCCACATAGTGCTCTGCACCGTTCATTATTTCCCCATAGCTGTGCCATATAGTGCTCTGCACCGTTCATTTTTCCCCATAGCTGTGCCATATAGTGCTCTGCACCGTTCATATTTCCCCATAGCTGTGACATATAGTGCTCTGCACCGTTCATTATTGCCCCATAGCTGTGCCATAAAGTGCTCTACACCGCTCATTACTGCCCCATAGCTGTGCCATATAGTGCTCTGCACCGTTCATATTTCCCCATAGCTGTGCCCCATATAGTGCTCTGCACCGTTCATATTTCCCCATAGCTGTGCCATATAGTGCTTTGCACCGTTCATATTTCCCCATAGCTGTGCCATATAGTGCTCTGCGCCGTTCATACAGCCCCATAGCTGTGCCATATAGTGCTCTGCACCGTTCATATTTCCCCATAGATGCTCCACATAAATCTGTGCCGCTGCTGCTGCAGTAAAAAAAAAAAAGCCATACTCACCTCTCTAGCTTACAGCTCCCAGCGTCCGGTCCCGGCGTCTCTCCGCACTGACTGATCAGGCAGAGGGCGCCGCGCACACTATATGCGTCATCGCGCCCTCTGACCTGCACAGTCAGAGCGGAGAGACGCCAGGAAGATGGAGCGGCGCCCGGCGACTGGAACGGGGACAGGTAAATATGACATACTTACCTGGTCCCGGCGTCCGGCTCCTTCTCCCGGACAGCTGTCTTCGGTGCCGCAGCTTCTTCCTCTATCAGTGGTCACCGTTACCGCTGATTAGAGAAATGACTATGTGGCTCCACCCCTATGGGAGGTGGAGCCGCATATTCATTTCTCTAATCAGCGGTCCCACGTGACCGCTGAACAGTGGAAGAACTGCAGCAGCGAAGACCGTGGGACAGGCGGGGAGTGTCAGAATCGCTGGAAGCAGGTAAGTATGCCTCAGCGCCCTCTCCCCCTCACCCGCCGACCCTGCCGCCCACCTTGACTCGAGTATAAGCCGAGAGGGGCACTTTCAGCCCAAAAATTTGGGTTGAAAATCTCGGCTTATACTCGAGTATATACGGTAGCTTTTAAAAAGGATGTAACTACAGCTCTGGCAAAAATTAAGAGATGACCACATCAAAACCCTGACATTGGCAGCCCAATCTCCATACCTAAACCCCATTGAAAATCTCTGGAATGTAATCAAGAGGATGATGGATAGTCCCAAGCCATCAAATAAGGAAGAACTGCTTAAATTTTTGCCCCAGAAGCAGTGTGAAAGACTGAGGGAAAGACTGCCAAGATGCATGAAAGCTATGATTAAAAATCATGGTTATTCCACAAAATATTAATTTCTGAACTCTTCCTGAATTAAAACTTTAGTATTAGTAACATAGTAGCATAGCTATTAAGGTTTAAGAATGACTTTAAGTCTATCTAGTTCAATCCATAGCCTAACCTAACATGCCCTAACATGTTGATCCAGAGGAAGGCAAAAAAAAACCATGTGGCAAAGAGTAAGCTCCGCATTGGGGAAAAAAATCCTTCCCGACTTCGCATATGGCAACCAGGTTAGTTCCCTGGATCAACGCCCTATCAAGGAATTTAGTATATATAACCTGAAACATTATACTTTTCAAGAAAGGCATCCAGTCCCCTCTTAAATTTAAGTAATGAATCACTAATTACAACATCATATGGCAGAGAGTTCCATAGTCTCACTGCTCTTACAGTAAAGAATCCGCATCTGTTATTATGCTTAAACCTTCTTTCCTCCAGACGTAGAGGATGCCCCCTTGTCCCTGTCTCAGGTCCATGATTAAAAAGATCATCAGAAAGGTCTTTGTACTGTCCCCTCATATAGTTATATATTAAAATAAGATCACCCCTTAGTCTTCGTTTTTCCAAACTAAATAGCCCCAAGTGTAATAACCTATCTTGGTATTGCAGACCCCCCAGTCCTCTAATAACCTTGGTCGCTCTTCTCTGCACCCGCTCTAGTTCAGCTATGTCTTTCTTACACACCAGAGACCAGAACTGTGCACAGTATTCTAAGTGTGGTCGAACTAGTGACTTGTATAGAGGTAAAATTATGTTCTCCTCATGAGCATCTACAGTCATGGACAAAAATTTTGAGAATGAGACAAATATTAATTTTTCCAAAGTCTACTACTTCATTTTTTCTAATGGCAATTTGCATATACTCCTGAATGTCAGAGTGATCAGCTTAACAGCAATTACTGTACTTGCAAAGTCAATATTTGCCCAGAAAATGAACTTTAACCCCCAAAACACATTTCAACATCATTGCAGTCTTGCCTTAAAAGGAGCAGCTAACATCGTTTTAGTGATTGATCCATTAACACAGGTGTGGGTGTTGATGAGGACAGGGCTGGCGATCAATCAGTCATGATTAATTAAGAATGACATCACTGGACACTTTAAAAGGAGGCTGGTGCTTGGTATCATTGTTTCTCTTCAGTTAACCATAGTTATCTCTAAAGAAACACATGCTGCCATCATTGCACTGCACAAAAATGGCCTAACAGGGAAGAGTATCGCAGCTACAAAGATTGCACCTCATTCAACAATCTATCACATCATGAAGAACTTCAAGGAGAGAGCTTCCATTGTTGTCAAAAAGGCTCCAGGGCGCCCAAGAAAGACCAGCAAGCGCCAGGACCGTATCTTAAAACTGTTTCAGCTGCGGGATCGGACTACCAGCAGTGCCGAGCTTGCTCAGGAATGGCAGCAGGCTGGTGTGAGTGCTTCTGCATGCACTGTGAGGCGGAGACTCTTTGAGGAAGGCCTGGTTTCAAGGAGGGCAGCAAAGAAGCCACTTCTCTCCAGAAAAAAACATCAGCGACCGACTGATATTCTGCAAAAGGTACAGGGAGTGTACTGCTGAGGACTGGGGCAAAGTCATTTTCTCTGATGAATCCCCTTTTCGATTGTTTGGGACATCTGGAAAACAGCTTATTCGGAGAGGAAGAGGTGAGCGCTACCACCAGTCTTGTCTCATGCCAACTGTAAAGCATCCTGAAACCATTCATCTGTGGGGTTGCTTCTCAGCCAAGGGAATCGGCTCACTCACAGTCTTGCCTAAAAACACAGCCATGAATAAAGAATGGTACCAGAATGTCCTCCAAGAGCAACTTCTCCCAACCGTCCAAGAGCAGTTTGGCGCCCAACAATGCCTTTTCCAGCATGATGGAGCACCTTGCCATAAAGCAAAGGTGATAACTAAATGGCTCATGGAACAAAACATAGAGATTTTGGGTCCATGGCCTGGAAACTCCCCAGATCTTAATCCCATTGAGAACTTGTGGTCAATCATCAAGAGACAGGTGGACAAACAAAAACCAACAAATTCTGGCAAAATGCAAGCATTGATTATGCAAGAATGGACTGCTATCAGTCAGGATTTGGTCTAGAAGTTGATTAAGAGCATGCCAGGGAGAATTGCAGAGGTCTTGAAGAAGAAGGGTCAACACTGCAAATATTGACTTGCTGCATTAACTCATTCTAACTGTCAATATAACCTATTGGTAGGGTTGAGCGACCTTGACCTTTTTAGAGTCGAGTCGTGTTTCGCGAAACCCGACTATCTTAGAAGTCGAGTCGAGTGGAATCGGCCGATTATGGCGAAAAGTCGGGTATCGCCCGAAACACGAAACCCAATGCAAGTCAATGGGGGAGCATAGTCGGCAGTGAGTGGAGGCCAGGAAAACACCTACACTGCCCATTTTAATGGCAAAAACATCCATTCTTGTTACAGAAGCTTGTCAATCGTAATTTAGCTTATAATAATTGGAAGGCATTTGAAATTGGCGGTCATTTGGCTAAAGTTGTGGGGGGTAGGGCTGGTTCAAGTAATTAGTGGGCCCAGTAAATCTGGACCACGTCACGGCAGTGGAGCAGGGAGAGGTAAGTATTTCAACTTTGCAAGTGCTGTGATCCTGAGCAAGCAGGGGGGGCCCACTCGTTGGCATTGGCACTGGCACAGGGCCCCTCAAAGTACAGCGGTGTGTTTGCACGGCGGGGGCGCCTCCCACCGGCAGCAACACTTTTGCGTACTATGAGAGGCCCTGTGCCAGTGACGTCACCAACTAGTATTCCTCCCCCCACCTGATGAAGGAACCTGCACTTTCATCTGCACCTTCCTCTTTGTCCCCGTGTAAGGTGGTATGGTATGCGGGAAGAGGAACCTGACTTTCAGCAGGGTCACAACCTTGCTGTGTAGCGAGCACGGGGAATTTTGCATTATGGGTCAATGTACCAGTAGACTCATCTATCACTGGCTAGGCAATGGGCAGGATGAGGAGGAAACACAGATATAGGCCCAAAGAATAAAGTTGGCTAAATGCAGTTCAAAATTGGTAACACAGGAATAACCAGGGGGCATTGCAGTGGAGGACAACTGGAATGAGAGGCTGACACAGAGAGTAGGCCCAAATCAGTAAGTAGTCGAAATGCAGTTCAAAATTGGCAACCGTAGTAAACAGGCGGCACAGCTTTGTTCAGTGGAAGAGAACAGCAAGGAGTGGCAGACACCGATAGTAGGCCCCAACCCAACTAGTAGGCCAAATGCAGTCTAACATTAACAACTACTTAACGAGAGCCTGAAAATGGAATTTCAGGACAGGAAACCAGGAGAACAGCAAGGAGTGGCAGACACCGATAGTAGGCCCCAAACCAACTAGTACGCCAAATGCAGTTGTTCCATTTAACCACAATTTAATGAGAGCCTGAAGATAGAAGTTCAGGAAAGGCAACCTGGAGAACACCTTGGAGTGTAACACACCATCTCTCTACACCCCATACCCAATTTGTAGGCCTAATGTAGCGTAGTTTCCAACAACTACTAAACGAGAGCCGGAAGATCGAAGCTCAGGAAAGGCAACCTGGAGAACACCTTGGAGTGGAACACACCATCTCTCTACACCCTATACCCAATTTGTAGGCCTAATGCAGTGTAGTTTCCAACAACTACTAAACGAGAGCATGAAGATCGAAGCATTGGCGAGGAAACCTGGGGAACACCTTGGAGTGGAACACACCATCTCTCTACACCCCATACCCAATTTGTAGGCCTAATGCAGTGTAGTTTCCAACAACTACTAAACGAGAGCATGAAGATCGAAGCATTGGCGAGGAAACCTGGGGAACACCTTGGAGTGGAACACACCATCTCTCTACACCCCATACCCAATTTGTAGGCCTAATGCAGCGTAGTTTCCAACAACTACTAAACGAGAGCCAGAAGATTGAAGCTCAGGAAAGGCAACCTGGAGAACACCTTGGAGTGGAACACACCATCTCTCTACACCCCATACCCAATTTGTAGGCCTAATGCAGTGTATGTTCCAAGAACTACTAAACGAGAGCCGGAAGATCGAAGCTCAGGAAAGGCAACCTGGAGAACACCTTGGAGTGGAACGCACCATATCTCTACACCCCATACCCAATTTGTAGGTCTAATGCAGCGTAGTTTCCAACAACTACTAAACGAGAGCATGAAGATCGAAGCAATGGAGAGGAAACCTCGGGAACACCTTGGAGTGGAACACACCATCTCTCTACACCCCATGCCCAATTTGTAGGCCAAATGCAGTGTAGTTTCCAACAACTACTAAACGAGAGCCGGAAGATCGAAGCTCAGGAAAGGCAACCTGGAGAACACCTTGGAGTGGAACACACCATCTCTCTACACCCCATACCCAATTTGTAGGCCTAATGCAGTGTAGTTTCCAACAACTACTAAACGAGAGCATGAAGAATGAAGCATTGGCGAGGAAACCTGGAGAACACCTTGGAGTGGAACACACCATCTCTCTACACCCCATACCCAATTTGTAGGCCTAATGCAGTGTAGTTTCCAACAACTACTAAACGAGAGCCGGAAGATCGAAGCTCAGGAAAGGCAACCTGGAGAACACCTTGGAGTGGAACATACCATCTCTCTACACCCCATACCCAATTTGTAGGCCTAATGCAGTGTAGTTTCCAACAACTACTAAACGAGAGCATGAAGATCGAAGCATTGGCGAGGAAACCTGGGGAACACCTTGGAGTGGAACACACCATCTCTCTACACCCCATACCCAATTTGTAGGCCTAATGCAGCGTAGTTTCCAACACCTACTAAACGAGAGTCGGAAGACCGAAGCAATGTGGACGAAACCTGGGGAACACCTTGGAGTGGAACACACCATCTCTCTACACCCCATACCCAATTTGTAGGTCTAATGCAGCGTAGTTTCCAACAACTATTAAACGAGAGCATGAAGATCGAAGCATTGGCGAGAAAACCTGGGGAACACCTTGGAGTGGAACACACCATCTCTCTACACCCCATACCCAATTTGTAGGCCTAATGCAGCGTAGTTTCCAACAACTACTAAACGAAAGCCGGAAGATCGAAGCTCAGGAAAGGCATTCTGGAGAACACCTTGGAGTGGAACACACCATCTCTCTACACCCCATACCCAATTTGTAGGCCTAATGCAGTGTAGTTTTCTACAACTACTAAACGAGAGTCGGAAGACCGATGCAATGTGGACGAAACCTGGGGAACACATTGGAGTGGAACACACCATCTCTCTACACCCCATACCCAATTTGTAGGTCTAATGCAGCGTAGTTTCCAACAACTACTAATCGAGAGCATGAAGATCGAAGCAATGGAGAGGAAACCTGGGGAACACCTTGGAGTGGAACACACCATCTCTCTACACCCCATACCCAATTTGTAGGCCTAATGCAGTGTAGTTTCCAACAACTACTAAACGAGTGCATGAAGATCGAAGCATTGGCGAGGAAACCTGGGGAACACCTTGGAGTGGAACAGACCATCTCTCTACAACCCACACCCAATTTGTAGGCCTAATGCAGCGTAGTTTCCAACACCTACAAAACGAGAGTCGGAAGACGAAGCAATGTGGACGAAACCTGGGGAACACCTTGGAGTGGAACACACCATCTCTCTACACCCCATACCCAATTTGTAGGCCTAATGCAGCGTAGTTTCCAACAACTACTAAACGAGAGCCGGAAGATCGAAGCTCAGCAATGGCAACCTGGAGAACACCTTGGAGTGGAACACACCATCTCTCTACACCCCATACCCAATTTGTAGGTCTAATGCAGCGTAGTTTCCAACAACTACTAAACGAGAGCATGAAGATCGAAGCAATGGAGAGGAAACCTGGGGAACACCTTGGAGTGGAACACACCATCTCTCTACACCCCATACCCAATTTGTAGGCCTAATGCAGTGTAGTTTCCAACAACTACTAAACGAGAGCCGGAAGATCGAAGCTCAGGAAAGGCAACCTGGAGAACACCTTGGAGTGGAACACACCATCTCTCTACACCCCATACCCAATTTGTAGGTCTAATGCAGCGTAGTTTCCAACAACTACTAAACGAGAGCATGAAGATCGAAGCAATAGAGAGGAAACCTGGGGAACACCTTGGAGTGGAACACACCATCTCTCTACACCCCATACCCAATTTGTAGGCCTAATGCAGTGTAGTTTCCAACAACTACTAAACGAGAGCCGGAAGATCGAAGCTCAGGAAAGGCAACCTGGAGAACACCTTGGAGTGGAACACACCATCTCTCTACACCCCATACCCAATTTGTAGGCCTAATGCAGTGTAGTTTCCAACAACTACTAAACGAGAGCATTAAGATCGAAGCAATGGCGAGGAAACCTGGGGCACACCTTGGGTAGGCAGACACCGTTAGTAGGCCCTACCAAAGTTGTACCCCCAATGCAGTTTTAAAATTCCTAGAGGCTGAAAACAAGACTATTGACGCTCAGCTTTTTTCAAAGGAACACAGCTGAATTGAGTGGCGCAGACAGACACAGGTAGTAGGACTTAACCCAAAAATGTGGCTCACTGCAGCTTAAAAAAGTTACAGGGGTACACAAGCAGCAGTGCTCTGGGCAGTGGAGGACAATTTCAATAGTGGACCGCAGACAGACTTTGTACGCCTACTATTAAAAAAAGGATGCTCTATGCAATTAAAAATAGGTTCCAGGGGTCCACGGGCAGCAGTGGTGTGGTCAGTGGACGAGTATTGGAAGGAGGGACCGCAGACAGGCGTAGTAGGCCTAACATAACAAAATTAGGCTGTAGACACTGTAAAATTGGTTCCAGGGGTACACGGGCAGCAGTGGTGTGGTCAGCGGAGGAAAATTGGAATTAGGGACTGCAGACAGACTTTGTAGGCTGTCCCCTGTGGACCATGCATCCAACACATTAACCCAGTGCGCCGTAATGGACACGTAACTTTTTGTGGACATGCCTACTGGTCCATGCGTCTCTTGTCAGGTGCACCTTTCTACTGTTTGATTGCCTGAGTGCTATGACAATGCAGACTTTTTCATGCCGGTGGAGGGCTGGGATGGCTTTTCTCGCAAAAGAAATGTCGACTGGGTAGCTTGAACCGTTGCACAGCGTAGTTCATCTGGGCTTTCTAAATATAAAACAAAGAAAAAAAGGAGGCTACATGCACTTTCAGCTGGGTTCCAGGGGTACACGGCCAGCATTGGTCTGGTCAGTGGAGAACTATTGGAAGGAAGGACCGCAGACACGCTTCGAAGGCCTAACATAATAACAGGTGGCTGTAGGCAATTTTAAATTGGTTCCAGGGGTACATGGGCTGCAGTGGTGTGGTCAGTGGAGGCCTAGTGCAAGGAGTGACTGCAGACAGGCATCGAAGGCCTAACATAATAACACATTGCTGTTGGCAATTTTAAATTGGTTCCAGGGGAACACGGGCAGCAGTGGCCTGGTCAGTGTAGTAGTAGTAGAAAGAACGGACCGCAGACAGGCATCGAAGGCCTAAAATAAAAAAATTGTGCTGGCTGTAGGCAATTTTAAATTGGTTCCGTGGGTACACGGGCAGCAGTGGTGTGGTCAGTGGAGGCCTAGTGGAAGGAGTGACCGCAGACAGGCATCGAAGGCCTTACATAATAACACATGGCTGTAGGCAATTTTAAATTGGTTCCGTGGGTACACGGGCAGCAGTGGTGTGGTCAGTGGAGGCCTAGTGGAAGGAGTGACCGCAGACAGGCATCGAAGGCCTAACATAATAACACATTGCTGTTGGCAATTTTAAATTGGTTCCAGGGGAACACGGGCAGCAGTGGCCTGGTCAGTGTAGTAGTAGTAGAAAGAACGGACCGCAGACAGGCATCGAAGGCCTAAAATAAAAAAATTGGGCTGCCTGTAGGCAATTTTAAATTGGTTCCGTGGGTACACGGGCAGCAGAGGTGTGGTCAGTGGAGGCCTAGTGGAAGGAGTGACCGCAGACAGGCATCGAAGGCCTTACATAATAACACATGGCTGGAGGCAATTTAAAATTGGTTCCGTGGGTACACGGGCAGCAGTGGTGTGGTCAGTGGAGGCCTAGTGGAAGGAGTGACCGCAGACAGGCATCGAAGGCCTAACATAATAACACATTGCTGTTGGCAATTTTAAATTGGTTCCAGGGGAACACGGGCAGCAGTGGCCTGGTCAGTGTAGTAGTAGTAGAAAGAACGGACCGCAGACAGGCATCGAAGGCCTAAAATAAAAAAATTGGGCTGGCTGTAGGCATTTTTAAATTGGTTTCGTGGGTACACGGGCAGCAGTGGTGTGGTCAGTGGAGGCCTAGTTGAAGGAGTGACCGCAGACAGGCATCGAAGGCCTAACATAATAACACATGGCTGTAGGCAATTTTAAATTGGTTCCGTGGGTACACGGGCAGCAGTGGTGTGGTCAGTGGAGGCCTAGTGGAAGGAGTGACCGCAAACAGGCATCGAAGGCCTAAAATAAAAAAATTGGGCTGGCTGTAGGCAATTTTAAATTGGTTCCGTGGGTACACGGGCAGCAGTGGTGTGGTCAGTGGAGGCCTAGTGGAAGGAGTGACCGCAGACAGGCATCGAAGGCCTAACATAATAACACATGGCTGTAGGCAATTTTAAATTGGTTCCGTGGGTACACGGGCAGCAGTGGTGTGGTCAGTGGAGGCCTAGTGGAAGGAGTGACCGCAGACAGGCATCGAAGACCTAACATAATAACACATGGCTGTAGGCAATTTTAAATTGGTTCCGTGGGTACACGGGCAGCAGTGGTGTGGTCAGTGGAGGCCTAGTGGAAGGAGTGACCGCAGACAGGCATCGAAGGCCTAACATAATAACACATGGCTGTAGGCAATTTTAAATTGGTTCCGTGGGTACACGGGCAGCAGTGGTGTGGTCAGTGGAGGCCTAGTAGAAGGAGTGACCGCAGACAGGCATCGAAGGCCTAACATAATAACACATGGCTGTAGGCAATTTTAAATTGGTTCTGTGGGTACACGGGCACAAGTGGTGTGGTCAGTGGAGGCCTAGTGGAAGGAGTGACCGCAGACAGGCATCGAAGGCCTAACATAATAACACATGGCTGTAGGCAATTTTAAATTGGTTCCGTGGGTACACAGGCAGCAGTGGTGTGGTCAGTGGAGGCCTAGTGGAAGGAGGGACCGCAGACAGGCATCGAAGGCCTAACATAATAACAGATGGCTGTAGGCAATTTTAAATTGGTTCCAGGGGTACACGGGCAGCAGTGGTGTGGTCAGTGGAGGCTTAGTGGAAGGAGGGACCGCAGACAGGCTTCGAAGGCCTAACATAACAAAATAGGGCTGTTGGCAATTTAAAATTGGTTCCAGGGGTACACGGGCAGCAGTACAATGGTCAGTGGAGGCCTAGTGGAAGGAGGGACCGCAGACAGGCTTCGAAGGCCTAACATAAAAAAATAGGGCTGTTGGCAATTTAAAATTGGTTCCAGTGGTACAAGGGCAGCAGTACAATGGTCAGTGGAGGCCTAGTGGAAGGAGGGACCGCAGACAGGCTTCAAAGGCCTAACATAAAAAATAGGGCTGTTGGCAATTTAAAATTGGTTCCAGGGTACACGGGCAGCAGTACAATGGTCAGTGGAGGCCTAGTGGAAGGAGGGACCGCAGACAGGCTTCGAAGGCCTAACATAAAAAAATAGGGCTGTTGGCAATTTAAAATTGGTTCCAGTGGTACAAGGGCAGCAGTACAATGGTCAGTGGAGGCCTAGTGGAAGGAGGGACCGCAGACAGGCTTCGAAGGCCTAAAATAAAAAAATAGGGCTGTTGGCAATTTAAAATTGGTTCCAGGGGTACACGGGCAGCAGTACAATGGTCAGTGGAGGCCTTGTGGAAGGAGGGACCGCAGACAGGCTTCGAAGGCCTAACATAACAAAAATGTCAATACAATGGTATTGTCAGTGCCAGGCATTGAAGGATGTCAGCGCATAGACTAAACATTGATGGAGCTGTGAGAGATAATTTTGCAAGTGGTAGAGCACTGTTTGAGCTGGGAGGGGAACTGTCTTGTGGCCGGCGGTACAGGCCCAGGGCCCCTCATATTACAACGGTGTGTCTGACGTTGGGTGCGCACCACCACCGCCAGAGACACTTTATTGTACTATGAGGGACCCAGTGGCAGTGCCGTCGACCAAAAGCGGGCACACCCACCTCTTCAGAAAAAAAACAGCACTCTCACGGGTGCTGGCGCCAAGTGGCGATACCACGGCCCCGTGTGGGGAGTTTGGCCATTTAGTGAGGTGTAAACATGTCGTATGCTGGACAATCAGGTGCAGAAAATTACGAGATTGGAAAAGTCATTCAGAATAGTCCACAGGCAAGACCTTTTCATAGGAAAGCTAGGTGTCAGCCGGGCAAGGTGGGGCAAAAGATTTCGAAATCCAGTTGTGGTTCATTTTAATGAAGGTTAGATCATCTACATTTTGGGTAGCCAGGCGAGTCCTTTTTTCTGTTAGTATTGAACCTGCAGCACTGAATACTCTTTCTGATAGGACACTAGCTGCCGGGCAAGCAAGCTCCTGCAATGCATATTCTGCCAATTCTGGCCAGGTGTCTAATTTTGATGCCCAGTAATCAAATGGGAATGACGGTTGAGGGAGAACATCGATAAGGGATGAAAAATAGTTTGTAACCATACTGGACAAATGTTGTCTCCTGTCACTTTGAATTGATGCTGCAGTACCTGTCCTGTCTGCGGTCATAGCAAAATCACTCCACAACCTGGTCAGAAAACCCCTCTGGCCAACGCCACTTCTGATTTCTGCCCCTCTAACTCCTCTGGTCTGCTGGCCCCTGCAGCTCGTGTGAGAACGATCACGGGCGCTGTGTGCAGGGAATGCCAGAAGCAAACGGTCAACAAGAGTTGATTGTTTGGTTGCTAATATTAGTTCCAAGTTCTCATGTGGCATTATATTTTGCAATTTGCCTTTATAGCGAGGATCAAGGAGGCAGGCCAACCAGTAATCATCATCGTTCATCATTTTAGTAATGCGTGTGTCCCTTTTGAGGATACGTAAGGCATAATCCGCCATGTGGGCCAAAGTTCCAGTTCTCAAATCTGCGGTTGTGCTTGGTTGAGGGGCAGTTTCAGGCAAATCCACGTCACTTGTGTCCCTCCAAAAACCAGAACCCGGCCTTGCCGCGCCAACAATTTCCTGTGGCCCCGGAAAAGCTTCCTCATTAAAAATATAATCATCCCCATCATCCTCCTCGTCCTCCTCCTCCTCTTCGCCCACTACCTCGTCCTGTACACTGCCCTGGCCAGACAATGGCTGACTGTCATCAAGGCTTTCCTCTTCCTCAGCTGCAGACGCCTGATCCTTTATGTGCGTCAAACTTTGCATCAGCAGACGCATTAGGGGGATGCTCATGCTTATTATGGCGTTGTCTGCACTAACCAGCCGTGTGCATTCCTCAAAACACTGAAGGACTTGACACATGTCTTGAATCTTCGACCACTGCACACCTGACAACTCCATGTCTGCCATCCTACTGCCTGCCCGTGTATGTGTATCCTCCCACAAAAACATAACAGCCCGCCTCTGTTCGCACAGTCTCTGAAGCATGTGCAGTGTTGAGTTCCACCTTGTTGCAATGTCTATGATTAGGCGATGCTGGGGAAGGTTCAAAGAACGCTGATAGGTCTGCATACGGCTGGAGTGTACGGGCGAACGGCGGATATGTGAGCAAAGTCCACGCACTTTGAGGAGCAGGTCGGATAACCTCGGATAACTTTTCAGGAAGCACTGCACCACCAGGTTTAAGGTGTGAGCCAGGCAAGGAATGTGTTTCAGTTGGGAAAAGGGAGATGGCAGCCATGAAATTCCTTCCGTTATCACTCACTACCTTGCCTGCCTCAAGATCTACAGTGCCCAGCCACGACTGCGTTTCTTTCTGCAAGAACTCAGACAGAACTTCCGCGGTGTGTCTGTTGTCGCCCAAACACTTCATAGCCAATACAGCCTGCTGACGTTTGCCAGTAGCGGCCCCATAATGGGAGACCTGGTGTGCAACAGTGGCAGCTGCGGATGGAGTGGTTGTGCGACTGCGGTCTGTGGACGAGCTCTCGCTTCTGCAGGAGGACGAGGAGGAGGAGGATGGGGTGCGAACGGCTACAGCCAACTGTTTCCTAGACCGTGGGCTAGGCAGAACTGTCCCAAAATTGCTGTCCCCTGTGGACCCTGCATCCACAACATTCACCCAGTGTGCCGTGATGGACACGTAACGTCCCTGGCCATGCCTACTGGTCCATGCATCTGTTGTCAGGTGCACCTTTGTGCTCACAGATTGCCTGAGTGCATGGACGATGCGCTCTTTAACATGCTGGTGGAGGGCTGGGATGGCTTTTCTGGAAAAAAAAGTGTCGACTGGGTAGCTCGTAGCGTGGTACAGCGTAGTCCATCAGGGCTTTGAAAGCTTCGCTTTCAACTAACCGGTAGGGCATCATCTCTAACGAGATTAGTCTAGCTATGTGGGCGTTCAAACCCTGTGTACGCAGATGCGAGGCTAAGTACTTCCTTTTTCTAACCATAGTCTCATGTAGGGTGAGCTGGACTGGAGAGCTGGAGATCGTGGAACTAGCGGGGGTGCCGGTGGACATGGCAGACTGAGAGATGGTGGAAGATGGTATTGTTGCCGCCGGTGCCCTAGATGCAGTGTTTCCTACTACGAAACTGGTGATTCCCTGACCCTGACTGCTTTGGCCTGGCAAAGAAACCTGCACAGATACTGCAGGTGGTGCGGAAAATGGTGGCCCTACACTGCCGGAAGGGATGTTGCGTTGATGACTAGCTTCATTGGCCGAGGGTGCTACAACCTTAAGGGACGTTTGGTAGTTAGTCCAAGCTTGCAAATGCATGGTGGTTAAATGTCTATGCATGCAACTTGTATTGAGACTTTTCAGATTCTGCCCTCTGCTTAAGGTAGTTGAACATTTTTGACAGATGACTTTGCGCTGATCAATTGGATGTTGTTTAAAAAAATGCCAGACTGCACTCTTTCTAGCATCGGATACCTTTTCAGGCATTGCAGACTGAGCTTTAACCGGATGGCCACGCTGTCCTCCAACAGGTTTTGGCTTTGCCAAGCGTTTTGGGCAAGATACGGGCCCGGCAGATGGAACCTGTTGCGATGTTGATGCCTGCTGCGGCCCCTCCTCCTCCGCTTCAGAACTGCTGCCGCCTGCACCCTGTTCCCCCAATGGCTGCCAATCGGGGTCAAGAACTGGGTCATCTATTACCTCTTCTTGTAGCTCATGTGCAACTTCGTCTGTGTCACCGTGTCGGTCGGTGGTATAGCGTTCGTGATGGGGCAACATAGCCTCATCAGGGTCTGATTCTTGATCATTACCCTGCGAGGGCAATGTTGTGGTCTGAGTCAAAGGACCAGCATAGTAGTCTGGCTGTGGCTGTGCATCAGTGCACTCCATGTCAGATTCAACTTGTAATGGGCATGGACTGTTAACTGCTTCACTTTCTAAGCCAGGGACGGTATGTGTGAAGAGCTCCATGGAGTAACCCATTGTGTCGCCTGCTGCATTCTTCTCTGTTGTTGTTTTTGCTGAAGAGGACAAGGAAGCGACTTGTCCCTGACCGTGAACATCCACTAACGATGTGCTGCTTTTACATTTACAAGTTTCACGAGAGGAGGCAAAAGAGCTAGAGGCTGAGTCAGCAAGATAAGCCAAAACTTTCTCTTGCTGCTCCGGCTTTAAAAGCGGTTTTCCTACTCCCAGAAAAGGGAGCGTTCGAGGCCTTGTGTAGCCAGACGACGAACCTGGCTCTACAGCTCCAGACTTAGGTGCAATATTTTTTTTCCCATGACCACCTGATGCTCCACCACTACCACTACCCTCATTACCAGCTGACAATGAACGCCCCCGGCCACGACCTCTTCCACCAGACTTCCTCATTGTTTTAAAAACGTAACCAAACTAACGGTATTTGTTGCTGTCACACAACTTACACGGTGAGCTATAACTTCAGTATGATTTAGCTACCCCTTTACAGGTGGGTGAGACCGCAAGGAAAATCAGGCACAATGTTACACACTCTGTTTTTGGTGGCAACAAATGAGAGAGATGCCACACATGCAGGACTGTCACTGAAGCACAAATGTAAATATTAATCTCCCACTGATTTTTTTTTTTTTTTTTTTTTTCAGGGAGACTTTAGAAAAAAAAATAATAAAAAAAAAATGATTTTTTCAGGAAGAATTTAGAAACCAAATAAAATAAAATGATTTTTTCAGGGAGAATTTAGAAAACAAATAAAGCCAAAAATAGGCTTTCTATGGCCCACTGAGTGAGAGATGACGCACACAGGAGTCAGGAGTGGCACACAAGCCCAGAGGCCAATATTGTTCTCCCAATGATTGATGTAGTGATTTTTTCAGGTAGATTTTGGAACCCAAATCAAGCTAAAAAAATAATAGGCTTTCTATGGCCCACAATTGGAGAGAGAGAGAGAGATGGCACACCCAGGAGTCAAGACTGGCACACAAGCAGAAAGGGCAATATTAATCTCCCACTGATTTGATTTTTTTTTTTTTTTCAGGGGGACTTTAGAAAAAAAAAATAATAAAAAAAAATGATTTTTTCAGGAAGAATTTAGAAACCAAATAAAATAAAACGATTTTTTCAGGGAGAATTTAGAAAACAAATAAAACAAAAAATAGGCTTTCTATGGCCCACTGAGTGAGAGATGACGCACACAGGAGTCAGGAGTGGCACACAAGCCCAGAGGCCAATATTTATCTCCCACTGATTGATTTATTGATTATTTCAGGTAGAATTTAGAACCCAAATCAACCAAAAAAATAAATAGGCTTTCTATGGCCCACTATTTGTGAGAGAGATGGCACGCTCAGGACTGGCACACAAGCCCAGAGGCCAATATTAATCTCCCACTTTTTTTTTTTCAGGGAAAATTTATAAACCCAATAAAAAAAATAAATAGGCTTTCTATGGCCCACTATCTGAGAGAGAGATGGCACGCTTAGGACTGGCACACAAGCCCAAAGGCCAAGACTGCAGAGACCCAAAGAAACTATACTCCCACAAAGTGACGCCACACCCTAATATTTCAAATATGACTTCTTTTATTAAACTTTATAAATAACTTGCTTAAAGTCAACTTCAATTTGTCAATTTTCTCTTTTGGCTTAATAATTAAGGTCGCAGCTTATAACCCGGCAACATTTTGCCAACCAAGCGGGTGTAGGGAGATTTACTGCCCTCTGGACTCCCGGCGCAGGTATCTTCACCAACCTCATAACCACCCATTCCGCTGCTGCGACTGAAAGAAGAAACAAAAACATAACCACTCAAACAAAAGGGAGGGAGGGAGGGAGACAGGTCCGGGTGCAAGTGAGGGGATCGGGAAGGGCAGGAAGCAAAGCGCCGCCTCTTTTGAAAAGGGCCCCGCCCCAAACCAAGCCCGGCCCCCCGGAGCTCGGCGACGTCACCCCGTGGGAGACCCGGTGAGAGCCATGCCGAGGCCCCGCAGTCAGGGGACATCGGCGATAGCCATAGTGTCCCGCAGACTGCAGAGACCCAAAGAAACTATACTCCCACAAAGTGACGCCACACCCGAATATTTCAAATATGACTTCTTTTATTAAACTTTATAAATAACTTGCTTAAAGTCAACTTCAATTTGTCAATTTTCTCTTTTGGCTTAATAATTAAGGTCGCAGCTTATAACCCGGCAACATTTTGCCAACCAAGCGGGTGTAGGGAGATTTACTGCCCTCCGGACTCCCGGCGCAGGTATCTTCACCAACCTCATAACCACCCATTCCGCCACGGAGTAGCCCGTGACACGAGCTACGACCCACCCAACGAATGGAGCGGCTGAACTACGCCCTCTCTAAGCCCATCCAGGAAGATGTCCAGACTCGCATCATTAAGATGCACTCCATATGGCAAGAGAAAACCGGAGTTATCTCCTTCTAACCGGTGGTGTCTCACCACCACACCGCTCTTGAATCTGATGAAGCGAGAAATTCTCTGGTTAAGCGTGCGTCTGGATCTTTCCATGGCTCCCAGTTCCCTGGCACCTCGCCAAACCAATCTAGGGATCATCTCGGACCACACCAAACGCATTACAGGAAAGGAGCCTGGAAGTTTGTCCAGATCGGCTCTCATCAGGGTCAACAGCTCAGCGAGAGGAAAAGAGGCCAAATCATTCCCACCGGCGTGGATAACCACCACTGTAGGCGAGGATGCTACTCTTGCGACTCGCACAATCTCCGGCAGGACTTGTGACCATGTTAAACCTCTTGTTCCGCGCCAGATGACGTCCATTCCTGTAAGGCCAAGCGAACGACCTCCTGGGCATAATTCCGCACGCCGTGCTGCCCAGTATATATAAGAATGGCCCACCAGCCATATGCTGGGTCTCATACCATCTGAAACCAGAGACAAACAGTTGTTAGTAAATAAAAAACTCGAAACGGAAAGGACAAGAGGGAGATCAACAATAGGGAAGACACCTACGAAAAAGAAAAGCAACCTACTAGCGCAATCTAAGCAAAACTTATTGCAACACTAATTCCGGCCTGATATATCTAGTGAAACAGCGAGATCTCCATATACCCACTCTCTGTATATCTGATTCAAACAGACCAGCCCTGGAGGCTTCTGTTGCTGCACCGATCCTAAATGAATGAGTACCGAATTCCGTTGCGGGCAAACCGAGAAACGTCAATGCCTGTCTAAGGATCGCTAGGAACTGACACGCAAACAGAGGGGAGCCGTTCTCATGAATGAATAATTGCAACCCGCTGCCCCTAATTTGCATGTAACTTCTAACCAATGATAGCGGGCAAATCGATCCCTTGATGGCAAAAAGGGGGAACCATACACCCCTGCCTTCCTGGTCGGTTTTGGATCTGCGCACCCTTACCCTCAGCCCGTCGTCACAGATCACCAGGTCTTCCAGCTGCAGGCCGCCTGCCCTGCAGCGGGACGAGGGGAGGATCTCGCTAACCCGCATAGCCCCGAAGAACGCCAGGCTGAAAGCCGCTGAAATCAACGTAGCCTCGTAAGTGGAGTCGCAAACCGAGCCCGATACCCTAACCAAATTGGACAGGAGAGTAAAAGAAATGACCAACACACAGAATGAGCAATGGACGGCACTAGAGAAGCACAAATCAATATGGACATACACTCCTTAAAGAACATCCGAAAAATACGCAGGTGGCACGAATGTTCTGGGTATATGGTGCTCAGCACTGATAGGCAATCCAGAGTAAATACGATTAAACAAGAAAAGAAAACAGTGCGGCACTCACCCTTATTATTTGCACACTCCACCTCCGCACCCTCTCGCTGACCTGATGTCCTAATGGATGTTTTATACATTTTTCTCCAATAAAGAGCACGATTTCACAGCTTCAAATAATAAGGGTGAGTGCCGCACTGTTTTCTTTTCTAGTTTGAGTAAAAGAAATGGGCCTCCTTTGATCGCTGCGCGCACTGGCCCGCCGCCAGCCTTTTAAAACCTGTGTAATTAAAAAATGTTTGGTAGAATCCGGCCAACCGCGCAGCTTAAAATGAAACGCCACCCCCGCAATGCGATTGCGAGCCGCTGTTCCCGACACCCCCGAAGCCTGCAAGCGCGACAAAAAGGCCAATGTAACCTGGAGTCTCAAACTATCAGAGCTACCTACCGGTTTTTCAGCTGCCACCAAACACCACTCATCCCATGCCTTACCGTATGCTTTCCATGTGGCAGGAGCTATGGAAGACCTTAACAACGGAATCAGCTCTCCAGTGCATCCCAAACCGAAAGCGGGCATCCCCGCATTTGCTGCTGTTCCCACGGCTGCTGACCATACCGCATCTGTGAATCAGAACAAAGTTTAACATCCATAAAACCGACCTTTTCCACACTGTGAGCGATCGCCTTTAACCATGTGTTGCTCTCCAAACATTTTAATACTGTGAACCCGATGACCTTTATGACCGGCAACGAGGATGATGATAGGAAATTAAGGGCATGCGTGGCCTTGTCCAATTTCAGCCTGAAACACACACGTTTGTTGGCCAAAAACTGGCCCCAAAGCTCCATGGCAACTGCTAGGGGAAGCAGTTCCAGGAGCACCAAATCCTGGGTCCAGGCTCTGGTTACCCACGATTCGGGACATGTGTCCGCGCACGTCTGTTCCCTAAAACTGACGCTGAAACCCACCGCATCCACTTTACCGAGCCTGAGCCCTAAGCTATCACTGTCACATTCATTTTCCTGAAAGCATGTTCTCCCGTTGTAGGAAAAGAGAAAACGCTGCCATATAATCAGATCGCTGCGCAATTGCGCCGTGATCCTGATCCTGTGGTGGGGTTGTTTCGCACCTTTCGTAGCCAAAATTAACCTGCGAGAGAAGATTCTGCCCATTGGCATTACCTTACAGGCAAAATTCAGGGATCCCAGGAGGGATTGCATTTGCACTAGTGTAACCTTACCGACCGATAGACATCCCGCAATTAGTTCTTGCAGTTTTGATATCTTGTCTTGGGGCAACCTAAATTCCATAGCAACCGAGTCAATTTCGATTCCTAGGAACGTGATGACAGAGACGGGGCCGATGGTTTTCTCTGACGACAAGGGGACTCCAAAACAGGACATAACGTCCTTAAATTGGACCAGGGCATCGTGACACACCTCCGAATTAGCCGGACCTACAAATAAAAAGTCATCAAGGTAGTGCGTAATAGATGGCAAACGCGTAACCTTGCGAGCTACCCACTCTAGAAATGTACTAAACATTTCAAAGTAATGGCAAGAAATTGAGCATCCCATAGGCAGGCATGTATCGAAGTAGTACTTGTCCTCGAACATGGCTCCTAACAGGTGATAGCAGTCCGGGTGAACCGGAAGCAGCCGGAATGCAGACTCAATATCTGATTTGGCCATGAGGGCGCCTGGTCCTGCTTTTCTAACCATTTCCACAGCTCTGTCGAAAGGTATGTATGTTACCGTGGTGTCATCTTCGGGAATACCATCGTTCACTGATCTGCCTTTTGGGTATGACAGATAGTGAATAAGATGGTACTTACCCGACTCCTTCTTAGGGACAATGCCCAAAGGGGAAACCCATAGTTTAAAAAAGGGGAGAGAATCAAACGGGCCTTGAAAGCGGCCTGCTCTAATCTCTTTATTCAATTTGTCGTGTAAAATGGCCGGGAGTTCCCTGGCCGATTTTAAGTTCTTTGACAACTGGGGTTTTCTTGAAAAAATAAAGGGAATGAAAAAACCGAACGAAAAACCAAAATTTAGCTGAGCTGCAGCCGGTTTATTGGGGTATCTGGACAACCATGGTTCCATGCTTTTTACGCTCACCGGTGTCAGATGGCTCACCCCCCGCGGATGACTTGTTACTGATCGATTTTTGAGGGGTTTTTGAGCATTTTGATGCAGAGTGAGGTCCCCCACAAGCGGAACATTCGTGCTTATACTTGCACAATCCGTAAAATTTGCAGTGGCCCTCGTTGAAGAGCCAACAAGTGCCTGGCCTGCGTACGACTGCCGACCCAGCATTGCTGGCACTGCCGGCGGATGCCCCGGGAAAGGGCTGCATAGTCTTCTGGGCCATCATCAGCCGCAGCCATGAATCGGTGGCTTTTACCCCCCACCCCAAATGTGGATTGACAGCTAGCCTGCGGCGGAAATCCTCATCGTATTTCCACCAGGCCGAGCCACCATGGGACTTATATGAACTGTATATGCTGTCCATATAAATGAAAAGCTCGGAGCATCGTTCTGGGTGTTTCTCTCCCATCACGCATCCTAGAACTGCGAAAGCCTGCAGCCAATTGTTGATAGTTTTGGCTACCTTCGGTTTTCTGTCATACACTCTCTCGCCTACCGGTCTCTCCTTATCCACCGAGTGTTGCTCTGTGGATCCAAGGGACCAAATGTCTATGAATTCGTTCGCCCAAATTTGTTCCTTTACGGCAATATCTAGGTGTGACCCCAGGGGTGGGACCCCGCAAAAAAGGCCATCCTTGTAAATATCGGGGCGTGTGGGAGGTATTGTCTTAGGCTGCGTGGCGGGTTGCAACAGCTTGGGGTTTACGAAAATCCTGCCGCAGCCTGCGCTAAACGGGGCCGCATCTGCCATATTACCCGTAATTCCCCCATCAGCTCCCCAAGCACCAGTAAAGGCGTACTCACCGGGTTGTATACTGGGTTCTGAGCGACTCTGCTCCTGAGGTGCGTGGATAGTAGCACCTCGCTGCCCGATCCATGAAGTGGACCTGCGTTCCGACGCATCGTGATGACGAGAACGACCAGATGAACTGCCCGAAGAGGATGGAGAGCGCCACCTTGACGCTCTAGACCGCCTGCTGCGACGGCTGGAACGGGACCTGTGGGAGCGTCTCCTGCTTTCATAACGTTCCCTGCGCCTTTTTCTATGACGGCGGCCATGCCCGGATGACGACGACGATGACTCACTGCGCGCGGAGCGGTTACTCGCGCTCTGAACGCCGACCAAAACCGAGGTGCCAGCATCCTGTATGGGGAGTCCCACACCGGTTGCCATCGGCGATATGCCTGCCGAGGCGTTCAGATGTTCCCTCACCCCCGACGCTAAGTGAGCTTGGGCTGTTTGACACCCAGCAGTAAGTTGGTGAGGTGTTGAAAAATTACCGGGAATGACGGGAAAGGGGACTCAATTCTCACCCCTGTGTGTCCAAACCCTGTCTGCTGTCCCATTATGGGGGCAGAATGCTCCTGCTGCTGGGCCGCTGCACCTAGCTCCTGTCCCTTCCCAGTATTATTCCCACTCCCCCCCAAAGGCTGTAGAGTAGGAGAGAACAAATCCTGTGACTCCCCCGTCCCCTTGTTCTCCTGTGATGATGCAGACGCCGCTGAGCCCTGAACCCCCCCCATGCTAACAACTGCCCGAGACTCCTGTGCAGCTGGGGTGACTAAGTGCTGCTGCTGCTGCTGAGTGTTCCCTCCCCAGGGGGTTAGTACCGACGTATGAGCGGAGCTGATCAACCCTTGTGTTCCCCCCTCCTGCCTCTGCCCGACCGCCGCCGTCGCGCTGTGCTGTCTACCCACGTGAGAGGATGCGCGCGCGCTTGAGCCACGCGCGCTCCTCTTTGAAATTACTGGCGGGCTCAGAAGTGCCGGAGGCCGGGAGGCTCTGCCAGATCGCCGCCCGACCGACGGCACCGCCTGGCTCGCTGCAGGGAGGGAGCCGCTCGCGGCCAGTAGCGCCGCTAGCCAACCGCTACCCTCCCTGCCAATCTTCTCCCTCACCGCTTCCTGGAGCGGGTCCATTTTCCGGCAGTCCCAAGACAGGTCCGGGTGCAAGTGAGGGGATCCGGAAGGGCAGGAAGCAAAGCGCCGCCTCTTTTGAAAAGGGCCCCGCCCCAAACCAAGCCCTGCCCCCCGGAGCTCGGCGACGTCACCCCGTGGGAGACCCGGTGAGAGCCATGCCGAGGCCCCGCAGTCAGGGGACATCGGCGATAGCCGTAGTGTCCCGCATATTAATCTCCCACTGATTGATTTATTGATTTTTTCAGGTAGAATTTAGAACCCAAATAAAGCAAAAAAAAAAAAAAAATAGGCTTTCTATGGCCCACTGAGTGAGTGATGATGCACACAGGAGTCAGGAGTGGCACACAAGCCCTGAGGCCAATATTTTTCTCCCACTGATTGATGTAGTGATTTTTTCAGGTAGATTTTGGAACCCAAATCAAGCAACAAAAATAAATAGGCTTTCTATGGCCCACTGAGTGAGAGATGGCACACACAGGAGTCAGGAGTGGCACACAAGCCCTGAGGCCAATATTTTTCTCCCACTGATTGATGTAGTGATTTTTTCAGGTAGATTTTAGAACCCAAATCAAGCAAAAAAATAAATAGGCTTTCTATGGCCCACTGAGTGAGAGATGGCACAGACAGGGATGGCACTCTAGCAGAAATGCCAATCTTAATCTCCCACAAAAAAAAAAAAAAAAAAAAAAGAACTGTCCTTCAATTACTATCTCCCTGCAGTAATCTCAGCCAGGTATGGCAGGCAGCAATAAGGAGTGGACTGATGCACAAATTAAATAAAAAGTGTGGACAAACAAACAAGATAGCTGTGCAGAAAGGAAGGAACAAGAGGATTTGTGCTTTGAAAAAAGCAGTTGGTTTGCACAGTGGCGTACACACAGCAATGCAGCTATCAGGGAGCCTTCTAGGGCAGCCCAATGAGCTACAGCGCTGAGGAAAAAAAAAAAAAAATGTAGCTTCCACTGTCCCTGCACACCGAAAGGGGTTTTGGACAGTGGAAATCGCTACAGCACAAGCGGTTTGGTGGTTAATGGACCCTGCCTAACGCTATCCCTGCTTCTGACGAAGCGGCAGCAACCTTTCCCTAAACTCAGATCAGCAGCAGTAACATGGCGGTCGGCGGGAACACCCCTTTATAGCCCCTGTGACGCCGCAGACAGCAAGCCAATCACTGCAATGCCCTTCTCTAAGATGGTGGGGACCAGGACCTATGTCATCACGCTGCCCACACTCTGCGTTTACCTTCATTGGCTGAGAAATGGTGCTTTTCGCGTCATTGAAACGCAACTTTGGCGCGAAAGTCGCGTACCGCATGGCCGACCCCGCACAGGGGTCGGATCGGGTTTCATGAAACCCGACTTTGCCAAAAGTCGGCGACTTTTGAAAATGAACGACCCGTTTCGCTCAACCCTACCTATTGGTACTCATAATATGATTGCAATTATATTTCTGTATGTGATATAAACATCAGACAAACACTAATAAAAACCAGAGGGCAGCAGATCATGTGAAAATATAATTTTGGTGTCATTCTCAAAAATTTTGGCCATGACTGTATGCCTCTTTTAATGCATCCCATTATTTTATTTGCCTTTGTAGCAGCTCCCTGACACTGGCCACTAAATGTGAGTTTGTCATCCACCCATACACCCAGGTCTTTTTCATTGACGGTTTTAGCCAGAGTTTTAGAATTAAGCACATAGTTATACATCTTATTACTTCTACCCAAGTGCATGACCTTACATTTATCCCCATTAAAGCTCATTTGCCATTTATCAGCCCAAGCTTCTAAGTTAAAAATAAATCATCCTGTAATATAAAACTGTCCTCCTCTGTATTGATTACCCTGCAGAGTTTAGTGTCATCTGCAAATATTGAAATTCTTCTCTGTATGCCTCCTATAAGGTCATTAATAAATAAGTTTAAAAGAAGAGGGCCCAATACTGACCCCTGTGGTACCCCATTGCTAACTGCGACCCAGTCTGAGTGTGCTCCATTAATATCCACCCTTTGTTGCCTATCCCGGAGCTAGCTCTTAACCCACTTGCACATATTTTCCCCTATCCCCATTATTCTCATTTTATGTATCAACCTTTTGTGCGGCACTGTATCAAAAGCTTTTGAAAAGTCCATATACACTACGTCCACTGGGTTCCCTTGGTCTAGTCTGGAACTTACATCTTCATAGAAATTGATCAGATTAGTCTGATAGGAACGGTCCCTAGTAAACCCATGCTGATACTGGGTCATGAGTTTACTCCTCTTCAGACACTCCAGCATAGCATCTCTTAGAATACCCTCCAGAATTTTACCCACAGTAGAGGTTAGGCTTACTGGCTTATTATTTCCAAGTTCAGATTTTGTCCCCATTTTGAATATTGGCACCACTTTTGCTATATGCTAGTCCTGTGGTACAGACCCTGTATTATGGAGTCTTTAAAGATTAAAAATAATGGTCTATCAATGGTCCATCAATGACTGTACTTAATTTCTGCAGTACTTGGGGGTGTATCCCATCCGGGCCTGGAGATTTATTTTAGTGATTTTTAGATGCCACCATACTTCCTGCTGGGTTAAGCAGGTGACATTTAATGGGGAATTTTTGTTATCTCTGATCATATTCTCTGCCATGGGATTTTCTTGTGTAAATACTGATAAAAAAAAAGTCATTTAGCATATTGGCTTTTTCCTCATCCTCATCCACCATTTCACCCAGACTATTTTTAAGGGGGTCAACACTATCATTTTTAAGTTTCTTACTATTTAAGAACTTCCAGGGCTGCAGAGCGGAGATGGAAAAGATCCCACTCCAACGAGCACTTTCTCGCATTCAAACAGTCCCTCACTACTTTCAAGACCAAACTCGCCACAGCTAAACAAACCTACTTCTCATCTCTCATATCCTCCCTGTCTCACAACCCTAAACAATTATTCAACACCTTCAATTCTCTCCTCCGTTCCCCAGCACCTCCTTCCTCCCCACTCATCTCAGCTGAAGACTTTGCCTCATTTTTCAAGCAGAAGATTGAGAACAACAGAGACAGTTTTAGGCGACAACACCCAGAGCCCTTCCTCCCAACTACCCAGCCCTCCACCTCAAAAACCATCTTCTCCACCATTACAGAAATTCGACTCTCCACTTTACTCTCAAGATCGCATCTCACCACCTGTGCACTTGACCTGATCCCTTCCCACTTCATCCCAAACCTCACAACAGTCTTCATCCCAACTCTAACCCATCTCTTTAACCTATCACTAACAACTGGTGTTTTCCCCTCAAGCTTTAAACATGCCTCAATCACACCTATCCTCAAAAAGCCCTCTCTTGACCCATCCTCTGTATCTAGCTATCGCCATATATCACTTCTCCCCTATGCCTCAAAACTACTGGAACAACACTTCCATCTTGAACTGTCCTCCCATCTATCTTCCTGCTCCCTTTTCGACCGCTTACAATCAGGCTTCCGGTCACACCACTCCACTGAAACTGCACTAACTAAGGTCACCAATGGCCTATTAACTGCCAAGAGCAAGCAACACTACTCTATCCTCTTCCTCCTGGACCTATCCTCTGCCTTTGACACAGTGGACCATTCCCTATTACTACAGACCCTCTCATCCCTTGGCATCACAGACTTGTCCCTATCCTGGATCTCGTCATACCTAACTGACCAAACATTCCGAGTCTCCCATTCACACACCACCTCCTCACCTCGCCCCCTATCTGTCGGAGTCCCGCAAGGTTCAGTTCTATTGCCCCTGCTCTTCTCCATTTACACTTTTGGCCTGGGACAGCTCATAGAATCTCATGGTTTTCAGTATCATCTCTATGCTGATGACACACAGATCTATATCTCTGGACCAGTTATCACCACCGTACTAACCAGTATCCCTCAATGTCTATCCGCTATTTCATCCTTCTTCTCTGCTAGATTTCTAAAACTTAACATGGACAAATGTTATGTTTGCTAATGACAGGTGTTATGAAGGCAATCCAGAAACACAGTGTGCTTAGCGATCAGAGCGCACACAGTGATCTGACAAATACCCAAAAATACAAGAACGAGCTCTGAGACGTGGAAACTCTGTAGACTGCACACCTGATCCTATCCTAAACACAACTAAAAGCGGCTGTGGATTGCGCCTAACAACTACCTAGGCAACTCGGCACAGCCTAAGAAACTAGCTAGCCTGAAGATAGAAAAATAGGCCTGACTTGCCCCAGAGAAATTCCCCAAAGGAAAAGGCAGCCCCCCACATATAATGACTGTGAGTAAGATGAAAAGACAAAACGTAGGGATGAAATAGATTCAGCAAAGTGGGGCCCGATATTCTAGGACAGAGCGAGGACAGTAAAGCGAACTTTGCAGTCTACAAAAAACCCTAAAGCAAAACCACGCAAAGGGGGCAAAAAAAACCCACCGTGCCGAACTAACGGCACGGCGGTACACCCTTTGCGTCTCAGAGCTTCCAGCAAAACAAAAGACAAGCTGGACAGAAAAAAAGCAACAAAAAAGCAAAAAGCACTTAGCTATACAGAGCAGCAGGTCACAGGAACAATCAGGAGAAGCTCAGATCCAACACTGAAACATTGACAAGGAGCAAGGATAGCAGCATCAGGCGGAGTTAAGTAATGAAGCAGTTAACGAGCTCACCAGAACACCTGAGGGAGGAAGCTCAGAAGCTGCAGTACCACTTGTGACCACAGGAGTGAATTCAGCCACAGAATTCACAACAGTACCCCCCCCTTGAGGAGGGGTCACCGAACCCTCACCAGAGCCCCCAGGCCGACCAGGATGAGCCGCATGAAAGGCACGAACAAGATCGGAAGCATGAACATCAGAGGCAAAAACCCAGGAATTATCTTCCTGAGCATAACCCTTCCATTTAACCAGATACTGGAGTTTCCGTCTAGAAACACGAGAATCCAAAATCTTCTCCACAATATACTCCAATTCCCCCTCCACCAAAACCGGGGCAGGAGGCTCAACAGATGGAACCATAGGTGCCACGTATCTCCGCAACAACGACCTATGGAATACATTATGTATGGAAAAGGAGTCTGGGAGGGTCAAACGAAAAGACACAGGATTGAGAACCTCAGAAATCCTATACGGACCAATAAAACGAGGTTTAAATTTAGGAGAGGAAACCTTCATAGAAATATGACGACAAGATAACCAAACCAGATCCCCAACACGAAGTCGGGGACCCACACGGCGTCTGCGATTAGCGAAAAGTTGAGCTTTCTCCTGGGACAAGATCAAATTGTCCACTACCTGAGTCCAGATCTGCTGCAACCTATCCACCACAGAATCCACACCAGGACAGTCCGAAGACTCAACCTGTCCTGAAGAGAAACGAGGATGGAACCCAGAATTGCAAAAAAAATGGAGAAACCAAGGTAGCCGAGCTGGCCCGATTATTAAGGGCGAACTCAGCCAACGGCAAAAAGGACACCCAATCATCCTGGTCTGCAGAAACAAAACATCTCAGATATGTTTCCAAGGTCTGATTGGTTCGTTCGGTCTGGCCATTAGTCTGAGGATGGAAAGCCGAGGAAAAGGATAGGTCAATGCCCATCCTACCACAAAAGGCTCGCCAAAACCTTGAAACAAACTGGGAACCTCTGTCAGAAACAATATTCTCAGGAATGCCATGCAACCGAACCACATGCTGAAAGAACAAAGGTACCAAATCAGAGGAGGAAGGCAATTTAGCCAAGGGCACCAGATGGACCATTTTAGAAAAGCGATCACAGACCACCCAAATGACTGACATCTTTTGAGAAACGGGAAGGTCAGAAATGAAATCCATCGAAATATGTGTCCAAGGCCTCTTTGGGACCGGCAAGGGCAAAAGCAACCCACTGGCACGAGAACAGCAGGGCTTAGCCCTAGCACAAATCCCACAGGACTGCACAAAAGTACGTACATCCCGTGACAGAGATGGCCACCAGAAGGATCTAGCCACTAACTCTCTGGTACCAAAGATTCCAGGATGACCAGCCAACACCGAACAATGAAGTTCAGAGATAAGTTTATTAGTCCACCTATCAGGGACGAACAGTTTCTCTGCTGGACAACGATCAGGTTTATTCGCCTGAAATTTTTGCAGCACCCGCCGCAAATCAGGGGAGATGGCAGACACAATGACTCCTTCCTTGAGGATACCCGCTGGCTCAGATAAACCCGGAGAGTCGGGCACAAAACTCCTAGACAGAGCATCCGCCTTCACATTTTTAGAGCTCGGAAGGTACGAAATCACAAAGTCGAAGCGGGCAAAAAATAACGACCAACGGGCCTGTCTAGGATTCAAGCGCTTGGCAGACTCGAGATAAGTCAAGTTCTTATGATCAGTCAATACCACCACGCGATGCTTAGCTCCTTCAAGCCAATGACGCCACTCCTCGAATGCCCACTTCATGGCCAGCAACTCTCGATTGCCCACATCATAATTACGCTCAGCGGGCGAAAACTTCCTGGAAAAGAAAGCACATGGTTTCATCACTGAGCAATCAGAACCTC
This sequence comes from Ranitomeya imitator, assembly GCF_032444005.1. NCBI lineage: Eukaryota > Metazoa > Chordata > Amphibia > Anura > Dendrobatidae > Ranitomeya > Ranitomeya imitator. The sequence goes on from NC_091285.1 coordinate 124,486,714, forward strand.
TCTGTGACAAAACCGCCCCTGCTCCAATCTCAGAAGCATCAACCTCGACCTGGAACGGAAGAGAAACATCTGGCTGACACAACACAGGGGCAGAACAAAAACGACGCTTCAACTCCTGAAAAGCTTCCACAGCAGCAGAAGACCAATTAACCAAATCAGCACCCTTCTTGGTCAAATCGGTCAATGGTTTGGCAATGCTAGAAAAATTACAGATGAAGCGACGATAAAAATTAGCAAAGCCCAGGAACTTTTGCAGACTTTTCAGAGATGTCGGCTGAATCCAATCCTGGATGGCTTGGACCTTAACTGGATCCATCTCGATAGTAGAAGGGGTAAAGATGAACCCCAAAAATGAAACTTTCTGCACACCGAAGAGACACTTTGATCCCTTCACAAACAAAGAGTTAGCACGCAGGACCTGAAAAACCATTCTGACCTGCTTCACATGAGACTCCCAATCATCTGAGAAGATCAAAATGTCATCCAAGTAAACAATCAGGAATTTATCCAGATACTCACGGAAGATGTCATGCATAAAAGACTGAAACAAAGATGGAGCATTGGCAAGTCCGAACGGCATCACTAGATACTCAAAATGACCCTCGGGCGTATTGAATGCAGTTTTCCATTCATCTCCTTGCCTGATTCTCACCAGATTATACGCACCACGAAGATCTATCTTAGTGAACCAACTAGCCCCCTTAATCCGAGCAAACAAGTCAGATAACAATGGCAAGGGATACTGAAATTTAACAGTGATCTTATTAAGAAGGCGGTAATCAATACACGGTCTCAGCGAACCATCCTTCTTGGCTACAAAGAAGAACCCTGCTCCCAGTGGTGATGACGATGGGTGAATATGTCCCTTCTCCAGGGATTCCTTCACTTAACTGCGCATAGCGGCGTGTTCGGGCACGGATAAATTAAATAATCGACCTTTAGGGAATTTACTACCAGGAATCAAATTGATAGCACAATCACAATCCCTATGCGGAGGTAGAGCATCGGACTTGGGCTCTTCAAATACATCCTGATAATCAGACAAGAACTCTGGGACCTCAGAAGGGGTGGATGACGAAATCGACAAAAATGGAACATCACCATGTACCCCCTGACAACCCCAGCTGGATACCGACATGGAATTCCAATCCAATACTGGATTATGGGTTTGTAGCCATGGCAACCCCAACACGACCACATCATGCAGATTATGCAACACCAGAAAGCGAATAACTTCCTGATGTGCAGGAGCCATGCACATGGTCAGCTGGGCCCAGTATTGAGGTTTATTCTTGGCCAAAGGTGTAGCATCAATTCCTCTCAATGGAATAGGACACCGCAAAGGCTCCAAGAAAAACCCACAACGTTTAACATAATCCAAGTCCATCAGATTCAGGGCAGCGCCCGAATCCACAAACGCCATGACAGAAAACGACGACAAAGAGCATATCAAGGTAATGAACAGAAGGAATTTGGACTGTACAGTACCAATGACGGCAGACCTAGCGGACCGCTTAGTGCGCTTAGGACAATCAGAAATAGCATGAGTGGAATCACCACAGTAGAAACACAGACCATTCAGAAGTCTGTATTCCTGCCGTTCAACTCTAGTCATAGTCCTATCGCACTGCATAGGCTCAGGTTTAACCTCAGGCAGTACCGCCAAATGGTGCACAGATTTACGCTTGCGCAAGCGTCGACCGATCTGAATGGCCAAAGACAAAGACTCATTCAAACCAGCAGGCATAGGAAATCCCACCATGACATCCTTAAGAGCCTCAGAGAGACCCTTTCTGAACAAAGCTGCCAGCGCAGATTCATTCCACTGAGTGAGTACTGACCATTTCCTAAATTTCTGACAATATACTTCTATATCATCCTGACCCTGGCACAAAGCCAGCAAATTTTTCTCAGCCTGATCCACTGAATTAGGCTCATCGTACAGCAATCCGAGCGCCAGGAAAAACGCATCGACACTACTCAATGCAGGGTCTCCTGGCGCAAGAGAAAATGCCCAGTCTTGAGGGTCGCCACGCAAAAAAGAAATAATAATCAAAACCTGTTGAATAGGATTACCAGAAGAATGAGGTTTCAAGGCCAGAAATAGCTTACAATTATTTTTGAAACTTAGAAACTTAGTTCTATCTCCAAAAAACACATCAGGAATAGGAATTCTTGGTTCTAACATAGATTTCTGATCAATAGTATCTTGAATTTTTTGTACATTTATAACGAGATTATCCATTGAAGAGCACAGACCCTGAATATCCATGTCCACACCTGTGTCCAGAATCACCCAAATGTCTAGGGAAAAAAAAAAAAAATGAACACAGAGCAGAAAAAAAAAAAAAAAAAAATGATGTCAGAACTTTTTCTTTCCCTCTATTGAGAATCATTAGTTTGGCTCCTTGTACTGTTATGTTTGCTAATGACAGGTGTTATGAAGGCAATCCAGAAACACAGTGTGCTTAGCGATCAGAGCGCACACAGTGATCTGACAAATACCCAAAAATGCAAGAACGAGCTCTGAGACGTGGAAACTCTGTAGACTGCACACCTGATCCTATCCTAAACACAACTAAAAGCGGCTGTGGATTGCGCCTAACAACTACCTAGGCAACTCGGCACAGCCTAAGAAACTAGCTAGCCTGAAGATAGAAAAATAGGCCTGACTTGCCCCAGAGAAATTCCCCAAAGGAAAAGGCAGCCCCCCACATATAATGACTGTGAGTAAGATGAAAAGACAAAACGTAGGGATGAAATAGATTCAGCAAAGTGGGGCCCGATATTCTAGGACAGAGCGAGGACAGTAAAGCGAACTTTGCAGTCTACAAAAAACCCTAAAGCAAAACCACGCAAAGGGGGCAAAAAAAAACCACCGTGCCGAACTAACGGCACGGCGGTACACCCTTTGCGTCTCAGAGCTTCCAGCAAAACAAAAGACAAGCTGGACAGAAAAAAAGCAACAAAAAAGCAAAAAGCACTTAGCTATACAGAGCAGCAGGTCACAGGAACAATCAGGAGAAGCTCAGATCCAACACTGAAACATTGACAAGGAGCAAGGATAGCAGCATCAGGCGGAGTTAAGTAATGAAGCAGTTAACGAGCTCACCAGAACACCTGAGGGAGGAAGCTCAGAAGCTGCAGTACCACTTGTGACCACAGGAGTGAATTCAGCCACAGAATTCACAACAGACAAAACAGAATTCATCGTCTTTCCCCCATCTTACGCGACCCCCCCAAAGAATGTATCCATTACAGAAAAAAGGCTGCCCACTCTCCCCAGTCCCACAAGCTTGCTGTCTCGGGGTAATCCTTGACACTGATCTCTCCTTCAAACCGCATATCCAAGCCCTTTCCACTTCCTACCGCCTTCAAGTCAAAAATATTTCACGGATCCGTACATTCCTAAACCAAGAATCTGCAAAAACCCTAGTCCATGCCCTCATCATCTCTCGCCTCGACTACTGTAACCTCCTGCTCTGTGGCCTCCCCTCTAACACTCTCACACCCCTCCAATCTATTCTAAACTCTGCTGCCCGACTAATCCACCTGTCCCCCCGCTATACCCCGGCCTCTCCCATCTGTCAATCCCTTCACTGGCTCCCCATTACCCAGAGACTCCAGTACAAAAGCCTAACCATGACATACAAAGCCATCCACAACCATCCACAACCTGTGTCCTCTATACATCTGTGACCTAGTCTCCCGGTACTTACCTGCACGCAACCTCTGATCCTCACAAGATCTCCTTCTCTATTTCCCTCTTATCTCCTCTTCCCACAATCGCATACAAGATTTCTCTCGCACATCACGCCTACTCTGGAACAATATATCAGACTCTCACCTACCATCGAAACCTTCAAAAAGAACCTGAAGACCTACCTCTTCCAGCAAGCCTACAACCTGCAGTAATCACTGATCGACCAGTTCTATCCTCACCTACTGTATCCTCACCCATCCCTTGTAGATTGTGAGCCCTCGCAGGCAGGGTCCTCTCTCCTCCTGTACCAGTTGTGACTTGTATTGTTCAAGATTATTGTACCTATTTTTATCATGTATACCCCTCCTCATATATAAAGCGCCATGGAACAAATGGCGCTATAATAATAAATAATAATAATAATAATTTACGTAGTTAAATAATATTTTGAGATTATTTTTACTCTCTCTGGCAATGATACTCTCTGTTTCAATTTTTGCTGCCTTGATTTACTTTTTACAGAATGTGTTTAATTTTCTGTATTTATTTAATGCCTCATCACTACTTACTTCCTTTAATTCTCTAAATGCTTTCTTTTTGTCACTTATTGTGCCTCTTGCAGCTCTATTTAGCCATATTGGTTTCCTTCTATTTCTAGTATGTTTATTCCCATACGGTATATAATGTGCACAGGTCCTATCCATGATGCTAATAAACGTCTCCCATTTTCTTTGTGTATTTTTATGTCTCAGGTTTTGTTCCAGTTAATTGCACCAAGATGATCTCTCATCCGTTGGAAATTTGCCTTCCTGAAGTTTAGTGTCTACTGCACATCTTATTAAAGGATACATGAAAACGTATTATTTTGTGATCACTTTTTCCCACGTGACCCCCAATCCTTATATTTGATATCCAATTGAACGTCTGCTCAGTGAGCAGAAGACTCCTTTCCATGTTGTCAATGGATCTCAGTATTGCCAGCTGCACATTTAGATCCAGAATCTGGGCTTCCAAATGCACAACGTGCTCACATCTCGCACAGCAATATGCACCCTCGAACGGCTGATCAAGGATTGCATACATGTGGCAAGATGTGCACTGGATGGCATTAGCAATAGTGTAGCACATTTCCTAATGGGGTTTCCACCAGACAGAAATGTTAAATAATAATAAATACAAAGTATTAATAAAATACAGATAGCAATTCAGTATTGTTGTTTCTAAATGATTATGGACTTGTTTTCTATACATTATTTGAGGTCTGAAAGCCCTGTTTTTTTAATTTTGACTATTTTTCTTTGTCATAATTAAAATGCAAAACTATTGCTTGGAAATTTGGAGACATGTTGTCAGAAGTTTAAAGAATAAAAGAACAATTTACTGTGAGGCTGTGGCCTCTGATACAGCTAGGGGACGCTGTTTGTTCTCCCCAGAATGTGCATGCAGACGGATGAACACCCATGGGCATGAGAGTCACGGATCTCCGGTCCAGGTTTTCCAGGTGGCTAAAGGCCACAGGTTGGTGTGTTTAAAAACCCTGCATTAAGGGGTATGGGTGTGTCAGGTGTCTGGCCAGGTCAGGCCAGGTGTGCGAGGTGCATGTCAGTGTCACTCTGGTGTGTGCTGGTCTGCAGAGTGCATGGAGGCCAGGAGAGCCAGCACCCAGGGCAGCTGAATAGCCTGGCACCCGCAGTGTACACAGAGATGCAAGTCGTCCATGTTACTGGTCTCGGATGTGGACAGTCCTGTGCCCGGAGGTGGATGTCATGTGCCCGTAGGAGTCGGATGTGGACAGTCCTGTGCCCGGAGGTGGATGTCCTGTGCCCGAATGAGTCGGATGTGGACAGTCCTGTGCCTGGAGGTGGATGTCCTGTACCCGAAAGAGGACTAGCATGTGCAATGATTGCAAACAGGTGGATATGGTGCCCGGCTGCTATCCGGAGGATATCCTGAACTGTTTACGACTGTGTGAGTAAAGAGTCTGTAAAGAGACTGTGATACAGCAATTCAGGACACCCACGAGAACTAGTCAGAGGAGGGCTGGCGTGTGTAGTGTCTGCAACATACAGTATGATGCTGTGTGTATGGAGACATATAGAGACTGTGAGATGGTGTGTGGTCGCCCAGGGAAACTGGACAAGGGAAGTCTGGCCTGTTTAGGGACCGCAAATCTAAAGCCATGTGATATGTATTGCTTTGAACTGGTGTAAACTGGTCACTGATAATATCCACTGAAGTTATATGCATTTATGTAAATTGGACTTTAATGCTGTGAAGAAACACATTAAAAGAGACTTTTGCGCTTGAATTTGTGGGTCACTGCTTCTTCACTGCGTACGATGCTACTGCAGCTTTACATTACATTTTACTCAAAAATATACGTATGAAGAGAAAAATCAGACAAACTGGACATTTGCAGTGGTCTCTTAATGTTTGCCAGAGCTGTATATGCTTCCAATGTTGGGGAGGTGTTAACAATTGTAGGTTTCACTACATTACTGCTGGCTGTTGCCTCAAAACAATTTTTGAGTCAACATATTTGGAGTTAAGCATTTTTTGTGAGTGGAAAAATTTTAAAACAAACAATTCTCACTCCAACTTAAAAGTAAAAGAAAACTGAAAAAACAAAACACAGTCATAAGCTTTTTACTTTTTCAATATCTATTTGAATATTTTATTTTGGCAATGGCATACCACCTTACAATAATATGTTCTTACTGCTTTGCATTCGTTTTTAAGTGATATTTTTAGGCCACAGGGAATTCATGGGAAATGTCGCAAAAATGTGTAGCCAACTTATTATAGTAAGTCAGGACAGTTAAAGGTTCAGGTCTGTTTTGCCACACCTGTTTAAATTCCACAGTGATCTTACAGGAAATGGTAAGGCTGTTGTGGAATTATATAGGGTGGGCAATTTACATGGATACACCTAAATAAAATGGGAATGGTTGGTGATATCAACTTTGTGTTTGTGGCTCATTAGTATATGGGAGGGGGGAACTTTTCAAGATGGGTGGTTACTATGGCGGTAATTTTGAAGTCAACCATTTTGGATCCAGCTTTATTTTTTCCAATGGGAAGAGGGTAATGTGACACATCAAACTTATTGAGAATTTCACAAGAAAAACAATGGTGTGCTTGGTTTTAACATAACTTTATTATTTCATGAGTTATTTACAAGTTTATGACCACTTATAGCATTTGTTCAAAGTGCTGCCCACTGTGTTGTATTGTCAATGTAACCCTCTTCTCCCACTCTTGACACACTGATAGAAACACTGCAGAAGAAATGCTAGTCTATTGGGTCAATAACACGTAATGTACAGAATGGAATATCCATTTTATCAATGACACTTGAACTTTAGTCAGCAGATCAGACCAGTGGAAAGAACTGGATCAGATTGTTATAAACTTACTGTCATGTACTGCCTCCAGTTTCACAACGAAAAAAAGGGCCTAATCACAGCTTTGTCAATTAGACATGCATAGAACATTTAAACAAAAATTCCCCAGAAAAGGGCATTGGAATTTACATCTTGTGAGTGGCACAATACCTCTATTGCATTGAGCTGCCTGCAACTTCCACACCTGTTGCCTTATGTACAAATGCTGTAATCAGAATCACAGCAACAAAAAAGAGAAAAGGGAGAATTTCTCACCAAGATGTGTGGTAAAGTCACTGAGCTTGAACTGCGGCGACATCATCACTGATTTTTTCCATGGTGCTGAGGTTACAGCAGTTCAGCTCTGCTGGGAACCCAGTCTCTGTGACTGGAGGAAAGTTCAATGATGTCACCGCCGGTCAGTGACGCTGTGCTTGCTGCACCTCATTCACCAGTGGTTCTCAGCCTGAATGGAGTCATCTGGCACCATCCAGGTTAAAAACTATTCCCAGATGTGGATTACGGCATGGAACAGAATGACCAACAGGAGAGGGATATTGTTGTTTTTTTATTTTAGTGTTATTACAGGAGAATGAGGGCTTCGATGGAATTAGGCGCTAGGTGAGTATATCTGTGTTTGTTATTTTTAAATAAAATGGAAAATTGTGTTTAGTCTTAATTCTAATAAAGGAATTTATTCTGGCTGTGTCTTTATTTACCATGTAACTATAGGATTAGTAATGGATAGGTGTCTTATAGACGCCTCTCCATTAGTAATCCATGGGCTTGATGTCACCTGACAATGCAAAGGTGACATCAACCACACAAATATGAACCACACTTGCCACCACTACAGGGCAGGTGGGAATAGCTGGGCAAAGCGCCCTCTTTTCTTAGTGGCTGCAGGCTGCTATTTTTAGGCTGGCAGGGCAATATCCATGGCCCCTTACCAGCCTGAGAATACCAGCATTCAGCTGTCTGCTTTAGCAAGTCTAGTTATGAAAAATAGGGAGGACCTCATGCCATTTTTTCCATTCATCTTTATTCTTGTTAACGAGCTTTGCTGAAGCTAACAGCTGAGGGTTTCAGTCCCCAGCTGTGAGATTTGCCTGGCTGGTTATCAAAAATGCAGGAGAACCCATGCAGGTTTTATTTTTTATTATTTATTTACAGCGCAGGAGCAGGATGAAGGCCAGAGTCACACTACCGTAGAATACGGGCGAATGATATGTGAGAAAACATCACATTGCATAGAACTTGGCCCAGTGTTAATCTGAGGGGCAGCTCACATCAGTGTTCATTTTCTCAGCTACATTCGGCATGTGTGAAGTCAGTTCTTTGACTGTAAACTTGCAGGACCAGGGGCACAGAAAAAGAACATGCGAAACGTGCATCGGGGTGAGAAGCAACAGCAGTGGCAGACCACACAGGTATTATGTGACTCCATGCACCTTATTTCTTGAAAATAGAGTAGCACTATGCACATAGACACTTTATTATATCATGTTCATGGATGGTGACTATTATAAATAGATTGTCAAAAGGTTGAACCATTTAATTTGCATAAATGGCACCTAGACTGACTTTGGATTAGATTTATATGTCCTTTTTTGTAGTTACCATATCATCACAACACGTTTCATGGTATATACATTTACATGAATCAGTGTGTCATCTTGCTGTTGGTCTTTAGTCATTTTTTGAAGCATCAGTTATATACTGTTAACAAGATTTTATGGATATTTATTTGAAATAAACTTTATTGATTGTTTTATATACATTTCATGTGCCTTCATTGGTTCTAACTAAAGTACTTATGTACGAAGTATGACCTATGGTGTTTAGGTTATTTTTGTGGACTAACATGTATACACTGGTTTGGAACTTGAAGCTCTCTGGCACCCCTCTTACCCTCAGGTCAGAAAGGGTACTGCACGTAGGATAATTAGTCACCAGAAAGGCTGCCTTACTATGTACCGGCTTATGGGCACACTGCAGCGAGGGCAATATAATTACTCCCACTCAGGCAGGAACGATAATTATTAACACCGTCCATTGCTGGCAGTTTCCCCAAAAGCGCAGGACATTTCTGCTACCACCAGCTCCTATCTCTTAATTAATAACGGGTCTGGAGCCAAACCACTTAAAGGGAACCTGTCACCCCGAAAATCGCAGGTGAGGTAAGCCCACCGGCATCAGAGGCTTATCTACAGCATTCTGTAATGCTGTAGATAAGCCCCCGATGTTACCTGAAAGAGGAGAAAAAGACGTTAGATTATACTCACCCAGGGGCGGTCCCGCTGCTGGTCAGGTCGGATGGGCGTCTCCGGTCTGCTGTGGTGCCTCCCATCTTCATTACAAAACGTCCTCTTCTGATCTTCAGCCACGGCTCCGGCGCAGGCGTACTTTGCTCTGCCCTGTTGAGAGCAGAGGATAGTACTGCAGTGCGCAGCTGCCGGAAAGGTCAGAGGCCCGGCGCCTGCGCACTGCAGTACTTTGTCTGCCCTCAACAGGGCAGAGCAAAGTACGCCTGCGCCGGAGCCGTGGCTGAAGATCAGAAGAGGACGTCATGGAAAGAAGATGGGAGGCACCGCAGCGGACCAGAGACGCCCATCCGACCTGACCAGCAGCGGGACCGCCCCTGGGTGAGTATAATCTAACGTCTTTTTCTCCTCTTTCAGGTAACATTGGGGGCTTATCTACAGCATTACAGAATGCTGCAGATAAGCCCCTGATGCCGGTGGGCTTACCTCACCCGCGAATTTCGGGGTGACAGGTTCCCTTTAATTTTTGCAATTCACTTCAGAGGACTTGACAGCACATCATAGAGCAAGGAGAAACAAAGCTAGTAATTTTATATATTTTACTCCAAAAGGTAGGCAGTGTTTACAAAAGGGTAAAAAGATATAAAAGAAGACAAGTATCATATGTACAGACATTTACAAATAAAAAGGGATTAACAGTGAAAATCAACTTACAGTTCTTTCATATCATTCAATGGTGCGCCATGTGGTGGCTGGGGGAGGGGACCTTCCCCAAAATCTTCAAGTCAGATTGTACAGCCTGTCGTAGCTGAATCCCTAGGCAAAAGACCCCACCTTGTCTGTGCCTCTGAGTTTTACACCATTGCCCAATTGCACTCCTCTTTCTTGAGTATATGAAAAAACAACATCCCACATATCTTGGCGTATGAACCTTGTAGAAAAACGACACTCGTGTCGTTATGCTCACTGTTACATAAGGGTTCATTTAAGTATAGACATGAGGTAGCTGGGTGACCCAGTTACATAGTAATCTGTTTCTCAATTGTGCTGGTTCTGGAACCTAGAAACTCACTGGCTGGTAGTTCTACCGAGGCACATGACAAAAATGTATTTGTCCCACTTCTATCATTAAGGCTACGTTCACATTTGCGCCTTTGGGCGCAGCGTCGTTGACGCATATCGACGCATGCGTCATGCGCCCCTTTCTTTATCATTGGGGGCGCATAGACATGCGTTGGTATGCGTTTTCATGCGTTTTCCGACGCATGCGTCATTTGGCCGCACCTGGCGAGGCGCGGCCGACGCTACATGTTGCATTTTTGTAGCGTCAAAAAATTTTTAAAAAACGCATGCGTCGGCCTTGCGCCGTCAATGCGTTTAAAATCCCATTGAAACCAATTGACGACGCAAACGACGCAAGTGCTTGCGTCGCAGCGCGTTGTGCGACGCATGCGTTTTTTAATTAAAAACAAGATAAAGTGTCTAGACGGTGTCTAGACAGTGACAAAACAACCCATATATAAAATAAAGGTTGATGCATTGTTTGTCAGTTGGCTGCAGCATTGGACACACACAAGACAAGCTCTCTCCCATCTGCTTTCAAGAGATGTAAGTATAGAATGTATTCTGCGCATTTTCTTGGTGTTTTTTTTTATTTTTTATTTTTATTGCAAGTTGTGGATGTTTAATTTAATGGTTGTACTGTACTTTATTCCGGCTATACTGTTGTTGTTTAATGGAAATTGGTGTTTTTTTTATTCTGTTTGTGATGTATTTCTGGCGTTATATGATGGCGTTTCATTGTCTCCAGTCTTGTTGGTTTTATTGTAAAGTATGGTGGTCTATCCAGGATTGACTTTTCTTTTCCCTTATTTTTTTTTTATGAATTTATGGTGCTTTAAATTTATTTTGGGTTGTTCTGTATTGCATGCGGTTGTTCCACTGTGGTTTTTTTTTTATAGAAATGTTTTTTTTCTTCTCAGGTTCTGATGTATTTCTGGGGTTATATGTAACCATATGGCGTTATCTTGGCTTTGTTGTTTTTTTAGAAAATTGTAAAGTATGGTGGTTTATAATGGATTGCCTTTTCTTGTGCCTTTCTGAAAAAAAATTATTTATTTGTAAAAAAAAATATATGTGTCTTTTTTTGATTTGTACATAGGGGCTGTTTATTGTTTTGTTATCTTTTCTGGGACTGTTGTATTCTGATTTTGCTAGACTCTGCCATTGTGTTGTCTCTGCCATTGATTTTTTTTTCAATGTATGGTGTTGTTGTTTGCTCAGCGCCTGTTCAGTTGGCATTGTACTATGAGTGCACTGTTTGTTGTGGTCGTAATGTTTATTTATGGATTTTTTGATATTTTCTTCTATGTGGCTGTGTATTGTGCATTCTGTTAATGTAATAATTTTTTAACTATTTCCTTGCAGAATTTATCTTGTTAAACCATGGCCAGCGACTCAAGCCACACAACACCGCAGGGGAGTTCGGTGAGTACATGATCTACTGTTGTTTAGTATTCGTTGTATTTGTACACGTGTCAGTACATTTTTTGTAAACTGTTTTCCAGGCTTCTTCAAATGAGGAGGAAGAAGCGAACCAGCAGGAGCAGTGCACTCGGGGCCAAGCTGTGGCGGCAAGACGGTGAGTAAGTATTTTTTCAAACAACATTAGGAATGTTTTTATGGTAAATTTTTTTTTTTTTTTGGGGGGGGGGGAAATGTTTGTATTTAGCTTGCAAACATTAATGTTTTCCAATTATTCTATGTTTCACGACGGGACCAACATGAGGCGATTGATATTGATATGATGGTCGCCTGTATCCAGGAGCGAGGCCCGTTGTGGGACAGCCGTGACCCCCGACACGCGGACCAGGATGTTTTGAGGTGCATGTGGAATGAGGTGGCCAAATCGCTGTGGGATGGCTTTGACAGCGCTTCACCCATGGACAAAGGAAACTTTGGTAAGTATTGCTGAAACGCCGCTCTGACCCATCAGGCCAGGATAACACAACCGTGTGCGATGTGATCAACTCCTGCAAGTTTGCATCGCACACGGTTGTGTTATCATTTGAAAATGTACAATCTCTAACCTTATTTTTTTTTTGGCTTTTTCACAGTCAAAAAATTGAAGACAAGATGGCGTTCCATGAAGGACCGTTTCAATCGGGGCCTGCGGAAGAGGAGGAACAGGCTCGAAGTGGTGCTGCTGCTGCAAGGACATCTACGTATAAGTATACACGACTTCTACAGTTCATGAGACCAATCCTTGGTCGATGAGATTAAGTATTTAGTAGCTATTCCAACACATCGGGTATTATACAACATGCATGTTCACGTAGTATATTGTCCATGTAGTCTATTGCCCAGCCATTTAGTATATTGCCCAGTGATGTAGTATACAGCCCAGAAACACATAGTATATTGCCCAGCCACGTACAATATTTCATAGTGGCGTAGTATATTGACCGTGACGTCATGGCAGGTCCGAACTTTAAGCTTAAACCATGACGGCCGTCAAAAACGGCTATGGAGGGTGAGTATAGCATCTTAATTTTTAAAATCTAAATTTTTACATTTTTTAACCCCTTCCCGACCTTTGACGCATACGCTGCGTCATGAAAGTCGGTGCCATTCCGACCCATGACGCAGCATATGCGTCATGGAAAGATCGCGTCCCTGCAGATCGGGTGAAAGGGTTAACTCCCATTTCACCCGGCCTGCAGGGACAGGGGGAGTGGTAGTTTAGCCCAGGGGGGTGGCTTCACCCCCCGTGGCTACGATCGCTCTGATTGGCTGTTGAAAGTGAAACTGCCAATCAGAGCGATTTGTAATATTTCACCTAAAAAAATGGTGAAATATTACAATCCAGCCATGGCCGATGCTGCAATATCATCGGCCATGGCTGGAAACACTTATGTGCATCCACCCCACCCCACCGATCGCCCCCCCAGCCCCCCGATCTGTGGTCCGCTCCCCTCCGTCCTGTGCTCCGCTCCCCCGTCCTCCTGTCCGCTCCCCCCGTGCTCCAATCAAACCCCCTCGTACTCCGATCCCCCCCCGCACTCCGATTCCCCCCCGTGCTCCGATCCACCCCCCCGCACAGCGATCCCCCACTCCGTGCTCCAATCCACCCCCCGTGTTCCGATCCATCCCCCCATGCTCCGATCCACCCCCCCGTGCTCCGACGCCCCCCCGTGCCCTGATCTCCCCCCCCTTATACTTACCGAGCCTCCCGGGGTCCGTCCGTCTTCTTTCCTGGGCGCCGCCATCTTCCAAAATGGCGGGCACATGTGCAGTGCGCCCGCCAAATCTGCCGGCTGGCAGATTCGTTCCAGAGTGAATTTTGATCACAGAGATAGGTTATATCTCAGTGATCAAAATTAAAAAAAAAAGTAAATGACCCCCCCCCTTTGTCACCCCCATAGGTAGGGACAATAAAAAAAATATTTTTTTTTCCACTAAGGTTGGGGTAAGAACTAGGGTTAGGGTTAGGGTTAGGGGTAGGGTTAGGGTTAGGGGTAGGGTTAGGGGTAGGGTTAGGGTTCGGGATGTGCACACGTATTCTGGTCCTATGCGGATTTTTCCGCAGAGGATTTGATAAATCCGCAGTGCTAAACCGCTGTGGATTTACCGCGGTTTTTCTGTGCATTTCACTGCGGTTTTACAACTGCGATTTTCTATTGGAGCAGTTGTAAAACCGCTGCGGAATCCGCAGAAAGAAGTGACATGCTGCGGAATGTAAACCGCTGCTTTTCCGTGCAGTTTTTCTGCAGCATGTGTACAGCGATTTTTGTTTCCCATAGGTTTACATTGAACTGTAAGCTCATGGGAAACTGCTGCGGATCCGCAGCGTTTTCACATACCTTTAGAATTAGGCTATGTGCACACGGTGCGGATTTGGCTGCGGATTCGCAGCAGTGTTCCATCAGGTTTACGGTACCATGTAAACATATGGAAAACCAAATCCGCTGTGCCCATGGTGCAGAAAATACTGTGCGGAAACGCTGCGTTGTATTTTCCGCAGCATGTCAATTCTTTGTGCGGATTCCGCAGCGTTTTACACCTGTTCCTCAATAGGAATCCGCAGGTGAAATCCGCACAAAAAACACTGGCAATCTGCAGGTAAAACGCAGTGCCTTTTACCCGCGGATTTTTCAAAAATGGTGCTGAAAAATCTCATACGAATCCGCAACGTTGGCACATAGCCTTAGGGTTAGGGTTGGAATTAGGGTTGTGGTTAGGGTTAGGGGTGTGTTGGGGTTACGGGTGTGTTGGGGTTACGGGTGTATTGGGGTTAGGGTTGTGATTAGGGTTATGGCTACAGTTGGGATAAGGTTTAGGGGTGTGTTGGAGTTAGAATTGAGGGGTTTCCACTGTTTAGGCACATCAGGGGGTCTCCAAACGCAACATGGCGCCACCATTGATTCCAGCCAATCTTGTATTCAAAAAGTCAAATGGTGCTCCCTCACTTCCGAGCCCCGACGTGTGCCCAAACAGTGGTTTACCCCCACATATGGGGTACCAGCATACTCAGGACAAACTGCGCAACAATTACTGGGGTCCAATTTCTCCTGTTACCCTTGAGAAAATAATAAATTGCTTGCTAAAACATCATTTTTGAGGAAGGAAAAATGATTTTTTATTTTCACGGCTCTGTGTTGTAAACGTCTGTGAAGCACTTGGGGGTTCAAAGTGCTCACCACATATCTAGATAAGTTCCTTGGGGGGGGGTCTAGTTTCCAAATGGGGTCACATGTGGGGGGTTTCTACTGTTCAGGCACACCAGGGGCTCTGCAAACGCAACGTGACGTCCGCAGACCATTCCATCAAAGTCTGCATTTCAAAAGTCACTACTTCCCTTCTGAGCCACGACGTGTGCCCAAACAGTGGTTTACCCCCACACATGGGATGTCAGCGTACTCAGGAGAAACTGGACAACAACTTTTGGGGTCCAATTTCTCCTGTAACCCTTGGGAAAATAAAAAATTCTGGGCTAAAAATTATTTTTGAGGAAAGAAAACGTATTTATTATTTTCACGGCTCTGCGTTATAAACTTCTGTGAAGCACTTGGGGGTTGAAAGTGCTCACCACATATCTAGATAAGTTCCTTTGGGGGTCTAGTTTCCAAAATGGGGTCACTTGTGGGGGGTTTCTACTGTTTAGGCACACCAGGGGCTCTGCAAACGCAACGTGACGCCCGCAGAGCATTCCATCAAAGTCTGCATTTCAAAATGTCACTACTTCACTTCCGAGCCCCAGCATGTACCTAAACAGTGGTTTACCCCCACATATTGGGTATCAGCGTACTCAGGAGAAACTGTACAACAACTTTTGGGGTCAAATTTCTCCTGTTACCCTTGGGAAAATAAAAAATTGCGGGCTAAAAAATCATTTTTGAGAAAAGAATTTTTTTTTTTTTCATGGCTCTGCGTTATAAACTTCTGTGAAGCACTTGAGGGTTCAAAGTGCTCACCACACATCTAGATTAGTTCCTTTGGGGGTCTAGTTTCCAAAATGGGGTCATTTGTGGCGGATCTCCAATGTTTAGGCACACAGGGGCTCTCCAAACGCGACATGGTGTCCGCTAATGATTGGAGCTAATTTTCCATTTAAAAAGCCAAATGGCGTGCCTTCCCTTCTGAGCCCTGCCGTGCGCCCAAACAGTGGTTTACCCCCACATATGGGGTATCTGCGTACTCAGGACAAACTGGACAACAACATTTGTGGTCCAGTTTCTCCTATTACCATTGGCAAAATAGGAAATTCCAGGCTAAAAAATCATTTTTGAGAAAAGAAAAATTATTTTTTATTTTCATGGCCCTGCATTATAAACTTCTGTGAAGCACCTGGGGGTTTAAAGTGCTTAGTATGCATCTAGATAAGTTCCTTGGGGGGTCTAGTTTCCAAAATGGGGTCACTTGTGGGGGAGCTCCATTGCATAGGCACACAGGGGCTCTCCAAATGCGACATGGTGTCCGCTAACAATTGGAGCTAATTTTCCATTCAAAAAGTCAAAAGGCGCGCCTTCCCTTCCGAGCCCTGCCGTGTGCCCAAACAGTGGTTTACCCCCACATATGAGGTATCGGCGTACTCGGGAGAAATTGCTCAACAAACTTTAGGATCCATTTTATCCTATAGCCCATGTGAAAATGAAAAAATTGAGGCGAAAAGAAATTTATTGTGAAAAAAAAGTACTTTTTCATTTTTACAGATCAATTTGTGAAGCACCTGGGGGTTTAAAGGGCTCACTATGCATCTAGATAAGTTCCTTGGGGCGTCTAGTTTCCAAAATGGGGTCACTTGTGGGGAAGCTCCAATTTTTAGGCACACGGGGGCTCTCCAAACTTGACATGGTGTCCGCTAAAGAGAGCAGCCAATTTTTCATTCAAAAAGTCAAATGGCGCTCCTTCCCTTCCAAGCCCTGCCGTGCGCCCAAACAGTGGTTTACCCCCATATATGAGGTATCAGCGTACTCAGGACAAATTGGACAACAACTTTCGTTGTTCAGTTTCTCCTTTTACCATTGGGAAAATACAAAAATTGTTGCTGAAAAATCATTTTTGTGACTAAAAAGTTAAATGTTCATTTTTTTCCTTCCATGTTGCTTCTGCTGCTGTGAAGCACCTGAAGGGTTAATAAACTTCTTGAATGTGGTTTTGTGCAACTTGAGGGGTGCAGTTTTTAGAATTTTGTCACTTTTGGGTATTTTCAGCCATATAGACACCTCAAACTGACTTCAAATGTGAGGTGGTCCCTAAAAAAAATGGTTTTGTAAATTTCGTTGTAAAAATGAGAAATCGCTGGTCAAATTTTAACCCTTATAACTTCCTAGCAAAAAAAAAATTTGTTTCCAAAATTGTGCTGATGTAAAGTAGACGTGTGGGAAATGTTATTTATTAACTATTTTGTGTCACATAACTCTCTGGTTTAACAGAATAAAAATTCAAAATGTGAAAATTGCGAAATTTTCAAAATTTTCGCCAAATTTCCGTTTTTATCACAAATAAACACAGAATTTATTGACCTAAATTTACCACTAACATGAAGCCCAATATGTCACGAAAAAATCTCAGAACCGCTAGGATCCATTGAAGCGTTCCTCAGTTATTACCTCATAAAGGGACACTGGTCAGAATTGCAAAAAACGGCAAGGTCTTTATTGTCAAAATAGGCTGGGTCATGAAGGGGTTAATACTGATGCGGTATAGGCAGCGTCAATATTAAAAAGTTGGTGACATCAAGGTTTAACGGCGGCAACGGATTGCACCCGCGGCATTACGTGGTGCGTTACCGCCGAGTATTTATTACAGAGGGGAGTATGCGGGCGACAGGCATTCACTGCGGGGAGTAAGGAGCGGCCATTTTATTCAGGGCTGTGCCCGTCGCTGATTGGTCGCGTCAGCCATGACAGCCAGCTGGCCAGAAAAATCAGCGAATGAGTAACGGTTACTGAAGGACAGACAGACTGACAGACGGAACTGACCCTTTACAATTATGTTAGATTATTTTATAGTGTTGTGTGATGCAATGTTAACTTTATATTACACAGGAGGTGGCGAATGTACAATGTTATATTTTGTATACTAATGTTTTCCTTATCTTTTCACAGAACACACAGCAGCACCCTCGAGCCTGTTCGGCCATCTGGAGCGGTCCTTCAGGAATCGCCATCTGAGCAGTCACAGCCATCCCACAGCGTGCGCAGGCTTGCACCACCATCTGGAGATCCGGCAGCTGGGACATCTGGTGTTCCCCTGGCCGAGGCCTCAGGCGCTCCTTCTTTCGGGTATTCCCGACAGCGTCAGCGGGCCTCAGACAGGCCGCTAATGCCCGAATATTTTCATTTGGGCCCGGTTTTCCAAAATTGTTTCAAGGTGCTGGGAGATAGGATGGACACTGCTCTGGCCACTATCGACCGGCGCCCTGAATCAATGGAATCCGAGCTCATGAAGCCGGCGAAACTTTTTTTAGTACAATTGCGAAGGGCATGGTGGAACACTTTACGCCGGAACTCCAGATTTCGGTGATGCAGGCCTGTAACAACGCCTATGTGAATGCTCTGCAGCAGGCTAGGATAATGCAGTCAGCGGCTACAATGCCAGTAGTACCATCGCTGGCTAGCATGACTCCTAGTCCTGCTGCAGAGCAACTCTACCGAGGTCTGGGTGCTGAGGGACACCGCCACCGACACCATCGCACCGTGCCACCGAGTCATGCTCCTGCCAGGCCCTCAAGTTCCCGAAGATGGCCTGCGGAGAAACACCTAGAGGGAGAGAGGAAGAAAAGGAAAACCCGGACAGCTACTGCGGCTCTGGCTGCTCCAACACCCACACCGAGCTCTCGGCCGGGTTCAACCTGGAGCAGGAGTAGCCAGAGCCAGTCAACAGTCACTCGTAGACTGGTCGTGCAACCTCTCCCCCCCTCATGAGTTGGCAATCTCACCAACGACGGCCACAGGGTGGTCTGAGATACCGTCAAGCATCCTTGAGTATGGTTCCTCCAACCCCTCCTCCTCCTCTATAGACTCACAAAATGAGGAATATCATTCACCTTTAATTGCGGACGTGGATACCCCTTAATCTTTCCCCCTTTTTTCTTGTGTCCCCCAATAAAAAAAGTTTATGTTGCAAACTCAATGTATTTTTATTGTAGTTGCCGGCAACTCACACCGTGCGCCGTGTACACAAATCTTTGGTTTTTCACACCTCATATCTGCAATGTCAAACACTATTTTAGCAATTTTTTAATCTCCTTTTTTTCGTGTCTCTCATTGTACTATGAGGTGTTAAACACAAAAAGAGAGGAATAAATATTACAATTTTTAGGCTGCCGTCACACTCGCAGTATTTGGTAAGTATTTTACTTCAATATTTGTAGGCCAAAACCAGGAGTGGAACAAATAGAGGAAAAGTATAGTAGAAACATATGCACCACTGCTGCATTTATCACCCACTCCTGGTTTTGGCTTACAAATACTGATGTAAAATACTGACCAAATACTGCTAGTGTGATGGCAGACTAAACATACTTGAAGGTAATGGGTCAGGTGAGGTGGCCAAGTGTCGCCACTATTTGACTCTGGATGTTTTCCAGCATCCTGAGTTCAATAGTATTTAACTCACTAGAGTTGAGCGAACATGATCGTCTCCCTCCTTGACAAGCTATGACACTTGCCAACTACTAGCATATGGAAGCCGGCTTCCTGGAGTGCGGATTTTTTTCCACCACCGCATCCGCATGTTCCGAGGCTGTGTGACAGGCAGAACACATGCATAACCCAAGCCTATTTGTTGGCCTCGCCATGCATGTGTAGTGCCTGTCACACAGCCTCGGCACATGTAGCTGCGGCGGCTGAAAAATGCTTCAACCAGCGCGCTACATGAAGCCGTGTTCCATATGCAACTAGTCTGCAAGCTTCATAGCTTGACAAGGAGGGAGCCGATCATGTTCGCTCAACTATGCAACACACGGCTCTGTGAACATAAGTGGGGTGGTTAGGCAGAGTGTATTTGGGAACTGCTGATCACATGAGTACATTTTTTTGTGGTACACACAGTTGGTATTAAAATAGACATTGGAATAGTTTAAAAAAAAATTTTTATTGACCACAACTTTTTTTTAAAAAAGGGGAGCCGCATTTATAAAGGAAAGGCACAATAAAGTACATTTGTTGAAAACACAACACAGTAGAAAATCTAGGTATATTGGAAAATTAGAAGAACATTACATTAGGCACCAAACAGGTTACATTTTATGGACACAATTGTGTTAAAATCTTTAATTGTCAGTATTTTCTTTGACTTTAATCACAATACATTTATGGTACGTTAAAAGCAGGATAAAGTAGAACTGTTAAACATAATCACTACACCATTTGATCTTGCCATGACACACGGCCAACATCAGAAACAAAATAGGAAGCAAATCGATCCCTCATCTGCCCAATTTCAACAGTTGTCCTCAGAGGATGATCTTGGTAATCGGGTAATGGGTTTGGTATGGGTCCATCTAGTTCCACGATCAGTTTCTCTTTAGCAATAATATAATTGTTTAGAACCACACAAGCCTTCACCACCTCATCCACTGTCTCAATTTTCAGATTGATGGCAGATCCTAAAATATGCCATTTGGACACCAGGATCCCAAAGGCGCACTCCACAGTTCTTCTGGCCCTGGACAGTCTGTAATTAAAAATACTTTTGGTGTGGTCCAAGCCCCGACTGGAGTAGGGTTTCAGTAGGTTGGCACACATTTGAATTGCCTCATCCCCAACCACAACAAATGGCATCGCCAGGCCTTTGGTGTTGGGAAGAGGTCATGGCTGGGGGAAATTAAAATTGTTCCCATATAACCTTCGGCCCATATCTGACTCTTTGAATGTCCGTGAGTCATTTGTCCGGCCAAACGCTCCAATGTCCATGGCGAGAAACCTGCAGTCCGCACCTGCAATTGCCATGAGCATGGTGGAGAAGTATTTTTTGTAATTAAAGAACTGAGATCCAGTTTGTAATCCTTATGTGCTTCCCATCCACAGCTCCAATACAGTTAGGGAAAGAACACCGCTGTTCAAATTTATTGGCGTTGGCCTCCCATATTTCACTTGTAGGGAGGGGTAAAAATTCTTCATGGAGATTGTCCCACAAAGCACGGCACGTGTCCGCAATAATTCCCGAAAGTGTGGAGACTCCAATCCTGAATTGAAAATGCAGGGATCTCAAGGTCTCTCCGGTAGCCAGGAAACTGCCAAGAAGAAAAATAAATAAATTTAATTAAAGTACAATAAAAAAAGTACATTTACCATACTCACACAAAAAAAAAAAAAAGGCTGAACATATCACAGTCATTCACATATAGCTACATTACATACCGTAGAGTCACCAGCAGCCGTTCCTCTGTGGAAATTGATCTCCGGAGCTGTGTGTCCTGCCTGATAATGGCTCCTTCCACACGACACAGCAGATAGCAGAAGCTGTCTTGAGACATCCTGGTATACTCAAAATATTTTTCCAGGTTCTCATTTAGCTCGCCAAACAAACAATGGTAGGCTCCACGGCTCTCCAGGACTTCCACGATAGGGTGTAGCCAAAAGCACCGATGACTCCTTCTCTGTTTTTCTCTTTTCCTTTGTTCATGAAAGGCAATAGCATAAGCATTAGCCAAGGCAAAATCCAACTCCATATTCATGTAGATACTCTCCATGGGACGCTCCATCATGATGCTGTAGCAAAATGGGAGGAATTCATCTATGTCGGGGTATATATACACTAATTCCATTACACCCACCCTCTTCTATCCATTGGTGGTCTTTATCTAGTGTCTAGACACTTATCTAGTGTCTAGACACTAATTTTCCTGCAATTGTGACACCATTGTATGACGACGCGTGCGTCATTAAACGCAGCGTTTTTTTTACAAAAATGCAAGTCAAATTGAAAAAAACGCAGCATTTTTCGACGCATGCGTTCAAGGCATGCATCAAAATATGCTGCGTTTTGTGTGCGTTTTCAATGCATCATGCGTTGCGTCGACGACCTAACCGGTGCTACGATATTTATGTTTTTAAGGTCAAAGAAACCTTGTTTTTTCCATGTGCTTCTACTTTCAGTTTAAGGCCATAAAACCCCTCAGTGAGGGTTGCTGGCATGCTGGTCTCACATTACAGCTGTATAGCAGGGGGAGTAAAAACACAGCGTGTGTCTGAAACTATGGACCTTCTAGAAAATTACTCAGACCATGGCATATTTACACTATTGTGACAGTCACTTCTCTATTTTTTGTTTTATCCTCTTCCTCCACATCCCAGTGCTTTCCTCTGCTATTTGTGAGTGAATATTTTGTATACCTGGAGTTTTCCGTCAACCCTTGCTTGTGTTGCATTGTTTGCAGGGTTGGTGTACTACAGTGCACAGTAGCGCCTGTCTTCCCTGAGTGGGGGAAGGAGGGCTAACTCAGGAGATTAGACATGGGGGTGCCTCTGGCATCTTCACCTCTAGAATTATCCAGGGGAGTAGGGCATGCTAGGGCACCACCTAGTGTTAAAGATAGTGAAGGAGCCTCTGGTCCTGGGTCGTCTGATAGTTGTGTCGTGACTATAGGATGATGTAATCCTTCGGGAGGAGGACAGCCCCTTCTCAATATTAAATATGCCTTCCTGCATTCACAGAAGTAATCACTCTGATGAAAGATAACTGAGCATTCCCAAAACACGTTGGTTTGATTTTTGTCATCTCTAGACATCCATAATTTGTGACGTCACATGCCTGCCAAAACCGCCATCCATTTTGGATTTCCCTGGTATCCAGGGATGCTAACAGCACTCCTGGCTCTACACGCGCGGCACCTTTCATTCTTCATTGCTTTCACTGCCTCACCATTAAGCTTACAGCTGCATTCTCCCCGTGACCTTACCCCAGACCTACTCCAGATTTCAGAATGCAGCCATTCTCTCCACGGTATTGTGTGCACAATCCTGAACCACCGTTAAGGTACAGTAACCAAAGTTACTTTGCCATTTTTATTTATACGCTGCACCACCAATGCTAATAAGGAAATAAGGATCACACACCTAAGATATTTAGTACTTTAAAGACATCTACAAAAGCAATACCAAAGAAGTCTAACAGGAGCAATTACTCTTACTATTATCATTTATCTTGGTTCTATCTGCAAAGCCTAAAGTGACGAACTGCATTGACAAACTATGCTATAGCTGATATCAGCAATTGTCAGTAAGGACAATATTTATTACCAACTACAAAGTTGTTGTTCACTAACTGCTAAATTAATGCCTATTTTAGATTTGTAAAATGTTGTATTTATAATTTATTGAGGTGCTATATTTAATATATTGTTTGTTTGAAATGTAAAGCATTATTCTTTATTGAGTTTTAGCTCAACAGAATCCTTTATTAACTTTTCAACTCAGAAATGGCTTCAAGAGGTTGCAAGCATCAAGCAGTTGACTTTTGTTATACAGCTCAGGCAAAAATTAAGAGACCACTGCAAAATGTTCAGTTGGTCTGATTTTTCTCCTTATAGGTATATTTTTGAGTAAAATGTAAATTGTTCTTTAATTCTATAAACTTCTGACAACATGTCTCCGAATTTCCAAGCAATAATTTTTGGTTTTTTTCTGACAAAGAAAAATGGTCAAAATTAAAAAACAAACAAACATTGCTTTCAGACCTCAAATAATGTAAAGAAAACAAGTTCATAATAATTTAGAAACAATAATACTAATGTTTTAGCTTAGGAAGAGTTCAGAAATCAATATTTTGTGGAATAACCATGATTTTTGATCACCACTTTCATGAGTCTTGGCATGCTTTCCATTTGTCTTTCACACTGCTTCTTGTGCAAAAGTTTAAGCAGTTCTTTGTTTAATGGCTTGTGACTATCCATCATCCTCTTGATTATATTCCAGAGGTTTTCAATGGGGTTCAGGTCTGGAGATTGGGCTGCTCATGACAGGGTTTTGATGTTGTGGTCTCTTAATTTTTGCCAGAGCTGCATCCGTGGAAGATTTATTAATACAATAGGAATAAAGTTCTCCATTTTATCATCAGTTAAGATGTGTCAAGTGTATAAAGCATACTTTGGGATGTCTGTTAGAGACCATGACAAATCCTAGGCTCGACATTTCACTTGTAAGATGTGTAAGATAACTCTGAAAGGATGAGGTGTTGAAAAGAGAGCAATGAAGTTTGATGTTTCAAGAATATGAGAACTCACTGATCATTCCATGAACTGTTACTTCTGCATGGTGGACCCTTCTAAATGATGTGCTCGCAATTATGCACCTGCAGTCATTTTTCCAAACATATCATCATCCATTGCTTCTGTACCACATACTCCTGAACTTCCTCTTCCTACTCATCTATAAAGAAATAAACCTAGTGATGAAGACACTAGGACACTGAAAATCTAGACTTAAGCAATGGAACTTCTTAGATGAAACTGTGCAAGAGTTGGAACAGAAGAAGTGGCATGACACTTTTCCAGCACTGTCACATCACACTTTGCTATTCTCATGATATATCTGGCCTGTTTCATAATATTGGCATTCCTTTTGATCCTAGTGTGTGGCACCTCTTCATTAACAGTTCATCAAAGAGTCTTAAAGCATTATTTCTCCATAATGATAACCAGTTTCCTTCTCTTCCACTTGTCCATTCAGCAAGCTAAAGGTACTTTCACACTGAGCAACTTCCCAACGAGAACGACAGCGATCCGTGATGTTGCAGCGTCCTGGATAGCGATCTTGTTGTGTTTGACACGCAGCAGCGATTAGGGTCCTGCTGTGACATCGCTTGTCAAATCTAGAAGTCCAGAACTTTATTTGGTCATCAGGTCGCCGTGATTCGTCATGTTTGACAGCAAAAGCAACGATGCCTGCAATGGTTTTTCAAGGAGCTAACAACCAGCGAGAACGATAAGTACATCACTGGATCGCTCCTGCATCGTTCAGCTGTTGCCGGTGTTTGACGTCTCCTAGCGACCTAAACAGCGACGCTGCAGTGATCGGCATCGTTGTCTATATCGCTGCAGCGTCACTTAATGTGACGGTACCTTTAAAGAAGACTGAAAATGTTAAAAGATTGCTAAATGCATTGAAATATGAGGAATACGGTTTGGAAGTAATTGGAGATTTCAAAATGCTTGCATTCTTGATGAGTCCTCGAGGACGTTATACTAAGTTTCCATACTTTCTTTGTCTTTGGGATAACAGGGGCACTAAACAACTGTTAGGAGTCGAGTTCCCACCGCTGCACAGGGGGAATCTCAAACAATGTCTGCTGCGGTCTCCCATTCTCCTCTAGCCGCAGTGGAGCCTACTCAGCAGAGACATCGGTCCCAGCATCTGGCTCAAGCTGATACTGTGTGCTTGGTTACTGGTGCCTTTCCAGGCTCTGCCTTTGTAGCCAGTACTGATCAGCAGTATGGGCATGATAAACTTAATTTTTTAGACATTGATCTTCAAATCCGAGATGATACTATCACAACAAAAGTTTATAAAAAATCTACTGCATCTAATTCGGTATTACATTTTGATTCTGCTCATCCTTATTTCACGAAAAAAAAGCTTGCCCTACAGCCAGATGTTATGATTAAGAAAAAATCAATAATGATGACACCTGTTTTTAGCAACAATTGGATGATTTAAAAACGCGTTTTGAGAAAAGAGGTTATCCCCCACGAGTCTGAACAGCGAGTTAAAATGAAAACCCAGTCTGATTTATTGAGGAAGAATAAATCTTTTTGGTCAGATTTTTGGCCAGATTTGTCTACACAGAAAAAATGTTTTAATTTCTGTTTTAAACACACTTCTTTATATTCTGTGATCCATGCGTCAATTCGTAAGCATTAACACATTTTGGCTATGGATAGCACTCTGAATAAACGCGGCGAAATTACCCCTCGCTTTTCTTACAAAAGAACTAACAATTTATCTGATATGCTAGTGCAACATCGTATCCCTCAACCTAAGTCCAATTGGTTAACTAATTATACCCCGAAAGGGAACTATAAATGCGGGGCTTGTAACTTTTGTCTGTATCATCTAACGGGGACCTTTCTGCACATCGATTCTATACATCATACAATAAGAGATTTAATCACCTGCAAAACAACATATGTGGTGTACATTATTATTATTATTATTATTATTTATTATTATAGCGCCATTTATTCCATGGCGCTTTACATGTGAGGAGGGGTATGCATAATAAAACAAGTACAATAATCTTTAACAATACAAGTCACAACTGGTACAGGAGGAGAGAGGACCCTGCCCGCGAGGGCTCACAATCTACAAGGGATGGGTGAGGATACAGTAGGTGAGGGTAGAGCTGGCTGTGCATTATATTTTGTCCATGCTCATTTTACTACATAGGAAAAACTATACGTTCGGTTTTTGTAAGATTTAGAGAACATTTTCACTCGGTCTCTACAAGCAAAGGCTCACCCAGATTAATAAAGCATATCCAAGATAAACATGATTCCAACCGCAGCGGTCTGCGGTTTGCAGGCTTGGAAGTGGTTAAATTGCCACCTAGTGGAGGGGACAGCAATAGAATCCTTCTGAGACAGGAGGAAAAATGGATCCTTCACACTAAGGGTATGTGCACACGTCCGGATTTTTAGCGTTTTTTTTGTTGAATTTCGCTATACAAACGCTATAAATCCGGTAAAAAAACGCCAACATTATGCATCCTATCTTTTAGAATGCATTCTGCATTTTTTGTGCATATGTTAGCGTTTTTTTCCGCAAAAAAACGCATTCCGCAAAATAAACGGACATGCTCATTCTTTTTGCGGATTTTTTGCGGATTTCCTATCAAAAAGGACATTCCGGAAAAAAAAAAAACGCAAAAATTCCGCAAAAATTCTGCGCAAAATCAGCGCAAAAAACGTGCAAATTCCGCGAGAAATCCGCACAAAAAAGGACGCGGATTTCTGGCAGAATTCTCAGGATTTTGTCATGAAAAAATCCGGACGTGTGCACATACCCTAAGGGCTTGTTTTCACTTGCGAGGAACACGTCCGTGTCTCGCATGTGGAAACGAAGCTCTGGTGCCGGCATTCTGGAGCGGAGCGTGCGGCTGCATATGTTGCTATGCGGCGCACGCTCCGCTCCACAGTGCCGGCGCCACATCTTCGTTTCCACATGCGAGACACGGACGTGTTCCTCGCAAGTGAAAACAAGCCCTAATGCGCAAGGTCCGCCTGGATTAAATGAAAGGTTAGACTTTTCATGCTTTTTATAGAATGTCTGGTTCTGCTTGGTTTGTGCTGTTTAAATTCTGCAGTTAATGTAATATGTTTTTTATTTTTATGTTTTGTCATTCCATATGAATAGTTTTTACTGAACTGTCTTTTTATAGCACTTTTCACTTTTATGCAAATATTGACACAGGTGCTGTCTAATGATATGCAAATATCAACATGTGTGTTGGTTTAAAGGAAATGACATACTATTTTGTCTATCTGGACCCGTGGAAGTGTGCATAACGTGAAACCGCCGTCATCCTGTTTCTCTGCCTGTATCATCTGCCCTGTACTTGCTTGCTTTACCTTGTCCATGCAATTTGTTTGAAATAAAGAACTAAGGTTTTCTCGTCACTGGATTTTGAAGTGTTGCTGCAGTTTTTTCTCTTTTCTATTGGATTTCCTCATGTGCATTTCATGTCATGCACCTTCAACACCGTGAACTGTGTTCCTGCATTGATGCCTGTGATTCAGAGACCACTCTACCACACCAGTGAGTAAAGCACGCTACTCAGTGCCGTTCTTTTTTCTTTCTTTTTTTTATTTTCATGCATATGCTATATAATCGCACATTGGAGCTTTATTAGGCATGTTCTCATAGCTATATCAATTAACCCTACAGGGATCAAAGTCCCCAACATAAAAATCCAAAAAAGATTCTCTATTGACTAACCTTCTGAAAAGATGGAGGTAAGATTCAGAAGTGTGTTCCATTATTTGTCATCTTTACTATGAGTTAAGAAAAATATTTAAGCCATTTTTTTTTCTCAAAAAGAAATTCAAAGTTAACAAACACATTAATAATAGATCAGTAATATCATTACATAAACGACAACATTGGTAAGAATATGGCATCTGATAAGTTTCATGTTAAGGCTTGCGAGTACAAGTGTCAGGAACTAATGTTACTGCGAGCAAACTCGTTGGGCCTGCGAGGCTAGCTTACAAACATATGGTTTCACAGCATGATCTGGCAATTTTGATTTCTGGAAGGATATACTCAGAGTGTTACAAGTTTCTGCAATAGACCATTAAGCCAAAATAGAACATTTCAGATGGAAAATCAGCTATCTACTGTTTTATTTTTTTGTAAGTTTCCAAATCTTACGACCTGTGTTGTTTTTCATTTAATTCTAATGCTTACTGATTTTTTTTGTAGTTGATCTTTTGAGGATAACATTATATATTATGCTGCATATCTTTAAAACTGAGATATTTATATTAAAGAACACATTTCTGTGCATTTTGTTACGCAACATAATAATTAGAAACAAACACTGGCGTTTGGATGCAATATAAAACACTGGAGCAATCCAAAAGTTTAATTTCTCCTTAACCAAATTTTTTTTTTCTGAAGCCCATAACTTTCACATTTTTCCACAGTGGTGTAATTAAGTAGAGGGGTATCAATTACACACACACCTCTGTAACAGGCATCATACAACCATTTTAATTTCTAGTAGCTTGCTACCGGTTATAACATCGTATATACCACACACTTTATAATTTTTCTCAAAGCATGTGACTAATCAAGTGAAATGACTGAGATTTCCCGGAATGTCCTTCAGCTTCTATGTTCGGTTATGTGCTGTTTCACGACCTGCATCATGTTGAGGACTGTGCGGGTATGCTACAGCATTAGTGATGTACAGGTTCGGCTTTCTCTACTGCACTAAACAGATAGACACCTGATGATTATAAATTAGAAGCCGCTACCAGACTACAAAGGTACCACAAATTTTAGAAAGCTTTATTTATTGTTAAATAGTGTACCTTATAGTCTGAATTATGATAACCACCAATGCAGTATCTGGGGGGAGGGCAGGTGAAGCATTAGTCCTTGTGCAGTCAGCAGAGTGTGACATCTGTCCACCTCATGCAGGGGTTTGAGGTGTCTCCCAGAAGGCAATGTTTTCCACACTCTGGAGTGGTATTTGGATGGTCTGTGAGCCATTTGTCAAACTCCAGCTCATTGCACTCAATTGCATTTGCATTTTTCAGGCAGTTACAATTTCAGCTGTGAATGGTTGCAGATCATACTGCTGATGTCCCCTAAGAATGGACATGAAGAAACAAAAGTTTTATCAGTGAGGGGTTCTTGTGAGGAGACTGTTTGGGACAGTGGAGGGATGTGTGAAGAGACATTATAGGGAAGGATGAATGTGTAAGGATACAGTAGTATGAGGATGATGTAAATGTATGAGAAAACAGCACAGGGAGTGGGGATATAAGAAGAGCATATGAGGAGGTGGGATAAGTATGAGAATAAAAAAATGGAGAGGGGAAATATTTGAGGAGATAGCATAGGAATGTGGGGTTATGTGCGTGGAGACAGTATTAGGAGGGGAATGTGCGATGGGACAGTATAGGTAGGGGAATTTCTGTGGAGAATATCTGGGCATATGTAAAGAGACAGTATAGAGAGGAGAAAATATGTGAGGAGACAGAATGGTAGGAGGAAGGAGTGTGCAGGCAGTACAAAGAGATGGGAAATGTGTGAGGAGACTGTATGGTGGGAGGGGCAGTAATGTGTGATGAGACAGAATGGGGAGTTGGAATGTGTGAGATGTCTGTATGGGAGTAGGTGAGAAAATGTATGAGGAGACAGTATTGGGAGTGGAGGAAAATGGATATGGGGATGTTATGTGGAAAAAGTTTGAGGGGACAATATGGAGACTTAGTAGTGTGGGCAGTACAGACAGGGGTTATCCTAAGTTGACAGTGTAAGGGCACAGTATTACTGAAGCAGTTTGCACAGAGGGAGGAGTTAAAGTTAGGGCCACAGTATAGTGACTGGGCAGTATAGGAGGGACACAAAGTTAAAGGACAATGTGAAGAGGGGGCCTATAAGGTAAAGAGAGGACAGTGCAGAGGCAACATTTTATAAGAAAGGGTAGTGTGAAGGACACATACCACAAGAGTGTGGGAGCAACATTTTGTGCAAGAAGTACAGTGAGAGTCAATTATTTATTTAGGGACACAGCACAGGGCAGAAATTTTCATTCAAGAGCATAATAAATACACTGATATTTTTAATTGCAGAGTGTCAGGATGTGCTGCAGAAGACTGGAGAAAATAGTATCCAGAGAAGTGCCGTGGATGTGAAACACCTTATTTGCATCTAGACAAGAAGAAGACAAGAAAGTGAACAACTCCAATGATAGAAGATGTCACCTATAAGGTACCTAGATCTAAATGTTTGTGTCATGCAGACAATATCTCATCAGTACTGAGGTTCCTGCATGGTCCGCAATCTGATAATGGCTTCCCAGTTCTCATTGAAATTTTTAAGGATATACTGGGAATTGATGGTTCATGCAATACAATTGATTGCTGTACTAAGTTTCGTGATCTATTCCTGTACTGATGGTGATCCTGGCGATGTATCGATAATACTGATTGTGGTTCTGGTGATTTTCTGTGCTGATGTTGGTTGTGATACAGTATTTCTGTACTGTTGTTAATTCTGGTAATATAATTTTGTACTGATGGTGGTTCTGGTTATGTATTCATATACTGATTGTGGTTCTAATGTTGTTTTCCTGCACTGATGATGGTTATGGTGCTTTATTTATCTAGTGATGGTGGATATGATGGTAGTACAGGTGATGCTTTGTAAAATGTTAACAAAAATGCACTGATTTGGAAATATTTTACAGCTGGAAAAGAGCTCATCTGTCAAGATTCAAATTCACCAAAGTGCGCTTATTTTAAATGAAAATTCCTTATTATGTTCTGGGGTCTTGAGAGAATAAAGGGTATAATAAACATAAGATTTGAAAAAAAAAAACCCTAATACCTCACAGCTGTGTTTCGTTGCTCACTGTCCCCAATATGGCACTCATCACCTTTTCTTACTGCAATTGTTTGCTGAAACCCAAAGCATCTTCATGCTAGGCAGTGATTTCCGGAAGCAATTCGGCCTGGGACATCCCTGCTCATGCCAAGTCATGGCCTAAAATATCGGTCTAGAGTTTGTGTCACATTGTCATGAAGTATATCAAGACATCACAATATCACGGCGGCCTTGCAAAACGCATACACAGAGGTGTCCCGGGCTTAGTTACATCCTAAAGTCATTGCAGACATCATGATGTGACCTGCGTCCTGATCTAATACATCCACTCATTGACCTTCGGCAATGACTAAGTCCGGAAAGTCTCTACGTGATCAGACATTGTCCTTGTTCGGTCAGACATGGCTAGTGTTGAGCATTCCGATACTGCAAATATCGGGTATCGGCCGATATTCGCTGTATTGGAATTCCGATACCGAGTTCTGATACTTTTGCGATATCGGATACCAGAATTGGAAGTTCCTATAGTGCAATTATGCAATATAATGGTGCGTGGGCGGAGACTGCGTGGGTGTTGGTGTGTGTGCGGGTGGGGTCTGTGCATTACGTGGGGGGTCTGTGCATGCCTGCCAGGGCTCTATGCGGGCTCCCGGGGGTCTGTACGGGCCTGCCGGGGCTCTATGTGGGCCTGCCGGGGCTCTATGTGGGTCTGCCGGGGCTCTATGTGAGCCTGCCGGGGCCGTATGGTGCGTGCCGGGTCTCTGTGCGGCGTGCCGGGTCTCTGTGCGGGGTCTCTGTGCGGCGTGCCGGCATCGTCCGATGGGACTACAAGTCCCATTGGACGATGCCTGCTACACTGACAGTGATTGACACATTAGCCAATGATGGGACAGTAGTAGTCCCATCATCCGGCTAATGTGTTGAATGAAAAAAAACAAAACACATACACACTCCATACACATTCCGTACATACTCCATACACTACATACATATAGACATACAGTACATTAAACATACAGCTCATACTCACCATTACTTGTCACTTTAATCTCCAAAGCCACTGTCAACCTGTAAAAAAGATTAAAATGAGAAACAACCAATATACTCCCTGTCCGCAGAAATCCACGAGTGTCCCACGACCATTTCCCGTGGAGAACAGCAGCAACAGCTGTTGCGACCGCTCTCCAGGGGCTCCAGAAACACAATGACGGGAGGAAGGTATCCTTCCGCACTGTATTTCTCCGCCGCTATAAAAAAATAGTCCCGAGTCTCACTTATGGCATTGGTGGGTGAGAAATTTTCCCACGCAGCAATTGCCATAAAGTGACACTTTGAACTTTAGTAACCTCAGTGATGCACTGCAGGAGCCATTGTCTCCTGCCAGTGTGTCACTGAGGGTCCTATGGAGCAGTGACATCTCCCGATGTCACTGTTCTAAAGGGGAGATCATCGTGGGACCCTCGTTATTTATTGGACTATGGCAGACAGGTAGTATACGGTTTATTATTTTACTTTTTTGCAGGCGCTGAAGAATGGTAAGTATGGTTAAATGAAGAATATTAAAATACTTTTTTACTAATGTGTGCGTGTTTTATTAACCCTTTCTTACTATTGGATTAATAATGGATAGCGTCTTATTGACGCCTCTCTGTTATTAACCCGGCTTAATGTCACCTTACAATAGCAAGATGACATTAACCCCTTATTACCCCTATATCCCACCGTTACACGGGAGTGGGAAGAGAGGGGCTAAGTGCCAGAATTGGTGCATCTCACAGATGCACCATTTCTGGGGCAGCTGCGGACTAGTATTTGTAGGCGGTGGGGGGGCCATATCCCAGATGCGCCTTTTCTGGGGCGGCTGCAGACTGGTATTTGTAGCCGGGGGGCCCATATCCATGGACCCTCTCTAGGCTATGAATATCAGCCTGCAGCAGTCTGCATAGCCTTTCTGGCTATAAAATATAGGGGGACCCCCATGTCATTTTTTTGGGGGGTCCCCCTATTTTAATAGCCAGTAAAGGCTACGCAGACAGCTGCGGGCTGACATTCATAGCAAGCTACAAATATTGGCCCCTGGCTGTCGGCTTTTCCCCACTGGCGCAGAAAATTGTACGGGATCCCACGCGTTTTTTTTCCAATTTCTTTTTTATTTATTTTTTTTTAAAAATTAACCGCCCTTTAAGGCCTCTTTCATACTTGCGTCGGTACGAGTCCGTCGATATGGGTCAGGCCGACGTATCGATGCACGTTGTGAAATTTGTGCAAGATGCAGTTTTTCAACGCATCCGCTGCCCATTCTGAAGTCCGGGGAGGAGGGGGCGGAGTTTCGGCCACAAATGCGTGGTAGAAAATGGCAGACGAGACGGCCAAAAAAACGTTCACTTGAACGTTTTTTCGTGCCGACTGTCCACCAAAACATGACGTATCCGTTGCTAATACAAGCCTATGGGTAAAAAACGCATCCTGCGAGCACATTTGCAAGATCTGTTTTTTTCCGCCGGATCCGTTTTTTTCTCATAGAGTTGTAATAGCGCCGGATTGTGCCTGATGGCCACACGATTCATCCATTTTTTTGCATGATCCGTCAATTTAGCTGTTTCCGGTGGACAGAAAACACATACAGAGGAACGGTTTTTCTGTCCTGAGAAAAAACGCACAACGACGGATCCAGCAAAAAACGGATGAAACTGAGATGTGAAATGATGAATCCGGCCTCCGAATCCATTTTTTCATACATGTTTCCGTTCTACCGCGCATGCGCGGCCGAAACTCCGCCCCCTCATCCCCGAACTTCAGAATGGGCAGCGGATGCATTGAAAAACTGCATCCGCTGCCCACGTCGTGCACAAATTTCACAACGTGCGTCAGTACGTCGGCCCGACGCATAGCGATGGACCCATACTGACGCAAGTATGAAAGAGGCCTTAAAGAGTGGTTAATTTTATTAAAAAATCTGAAAAAAACGGCATGGGCTCCCACGCAATTTTCTACGCCAGAGGGGGAAAGCCGACGGCCGGGGGCCAATATTTGTAGCCTGCTATGAATATCAGCCCGCAGCTGTCTGCGTAACCTTTTATTGGCTATTAAAATAGGGGGACCCCCCCAAAAATGACGTGAGGTCCCCTATATTTTATAGCCAGAAAGGCTACGCAGACAGCTGCGGGCTGATATTCATAGCCTAGAGAGGGGCCATAGATATTGGGCCCCCCCGGCTACAAATACCAGTCCGCAGCCACCCCAGAAATGGCGCATCTGGGATATGGCCCCCCCACCGCCTACAAATACTAGTCCGCAGCTGCCCCAGAAATGGTGCATCTGTGAGATGCACCAATTCTGGCACTTAGCCCCTCTCTTCCCACTCCCGTGTAACGATGGGATATAGGGGTAATAAGGGGTGCAGTGTATATATTCAGGACAGGAGGAGTGGTGCTGTGCAGTGTATATATACAGGACAGGAGGAGTGGTACTGTGCAGTGTATATATACAGGAGAGGAGATGTGGTACTGTGCAGTGTATATATTGTAAGATTGCACTTACTAACAAGTAGGGTATTACTCACTTGGCATGGGATTGACGTAGTCAGACACGATTTTTGAACAAACAAAACAGTCCATTTGGTTTATTAAAGTATCATAAACCACATCATGAGCAGTCCATTTATACACTGGACCAGGACATCACATCAAGTCTCAGATCCTTAGTCTGCGGTAACTAAACATGCTGGTCCACCTTTGACCAGTTGCCTTGGGTTACCACACAGTTCATATCACAATTAGCACCAACAGACTATGGTACCTTCTGGGAACTCCGGCCCCACCTGCTGACTCCTTGTCAGTCCTCTTTCTTGGGGAAGGCTGCCTCACAGAGATCACCAACTTGCCTGGTCGGCACACATTAGTCAGTCCAGACCCTCCGAAGGACTGTAGCTTCCCCACACAGTAGCTGTCACTGGCTCTGCAGATCCCTCTCCTCACCTTGTGCTGTTCAGGGATCCGGTCCTACTCCCAGGACCTCCCAACACCCAGGTTACTCAGGATCACACAGGTGGCCAGTCCGGGTATTATTCAGGACGTCCGTCCCTGGCTGGGACCGTCCAATACCCAGGCCACCAGTAGCAAAGCCCCACCATGTGCTCTTCAGGAAGCCTCCTCCCAGGTCTTCCAACACAGGCTCACACAGGTCACTCACAGCGACCATCCACAGACACATGTGACCCACACTCTGGTCACATTATATACCTTGAACCACTCCCCTGGGTGGGAGTGTGGGTGTGTGGCTAGTTTGTCCCACCCATCTCACATAACTAGCCCTGCCAAACCTCCCATGGCTATTATACAACATGCAGCATACTTGTGGGACTATAGGTCCCAGAACACCACATCACTTCAGGCTGGCAGCTCAGTCTTCTCCTCTGTGACACACATATCGTCCATTCATCACAATGCCGGACTTTGTCTTATGACCACAGCCATGCATGCAACTGCCATGCACTCTCATGGCCTCAATACACCTCTGTGTGCATACTGGGGAGACCATGCTGTGTCCCCTACCTGTTAAAGGGGTCACTGCAACACAATATACAGGATAGAAGGAGTGGTACTGTGCAGTGTGTACATATACAGGACAGGAGGAGCGGTACTCTGCAGTGTATATACAGGACAGGAGGAGTGGTACTGTGCAGTGTATATATACAGGACAGGAGGAGTGGTACTGTGCAGTGTGTATATATACATGACAGGAGAAGCGGTACTGCGCAGTGTATATATACAGGACAGGAGACATGGTACTGTGCAGTGTATATATACAGGACAGGAGGAGTGGTACTGTGCAGTGTGTGTATATATACATGACAGGAGGAGTGCTACTGTGCAGTGTATATATACAGGACAGGAGAAGCGGTACTGTGCAGTGTATATATACAGGACAGGATGAGTGGTGCTGTGCAGTGTATATATACTGGACATGAGGAGTGGTACTGTGCAGTGTATATATACAGGACAGGAGGAGTGGTGCTGTGCAGTGTATATATACAGGACAGGAGGAGTGGTGCTGTGCAGTGTATATATACAGGACAGGAGGAGTGGTGCTGTGCAGTGTATATATACAGGACAGGATGAGTGGTGCTCTGCAGTGTATATATACTGTACAGGATGAGTGGTACTTTGCAGTGCATATATTTCAACAGCCGCCCAGCCCAGGCCCCCAGCACCTGTCCTGTATATATATTATATATACTGTCATACAGGCTGTGTAGATACAGTATATACATATACAGGACAGGTGCTGGGGGCCTGGGCGGCTGCTGAAGTATATAATATACAGTATATCAGCTGTGGCCGCCCCAGGTCACCCAGACTGTCAGAATACAGCGATACATCGCACTCACTCAGGGTGGGTAGGAGCTCCTCCAGAATCTGCCTGTCCTGATAAGTTCAGCAGTCAGTGAGTGCAGCCAGCCAGGGGCGGGAGAGCAGAGCAGGAGAACGTGCGCTCTCCGCCCACAAACAATGTCACGCTGGCTGCGTTCTTAACCCCTATGT
Source organism: Ranitomeya imitator (assembly GCF_032444005.1). Taxonomy (NCBI): domain Eukaryota; kingdom Metazoa; phylum Chordata; class Amphibia; order Anura; family Dendrobatidae; genus Ranitomeya; species Ranitomeya imitator. Next base: position 124,523,170 of record NC_091285.1, read on the forward strand.
GCCTGGCCCTGCACTAACTAAGAAGATGCTTGTGCCAGCGCAAATTGAACGGCCAGATGGATCTCTATGACAGCGTGAGTGGGGCCCCCCGTCTAGCCAGGGCCCCGGCACTTGCCCGGGTGTGCCGGGTGCTGACGCTGGCCCTGCTTCCAAGTATGCACACAGCTCTGCTATATACACGTTTATTTACACACACAGCTCTGCTACACGTATAGTTATATACACATGCAGCTTTTCTGCATGGATAGTTCTATATGCACATGCACAGCTCTGCTATATGCATATTTATATACATATACAGTTCTGCTACATGCAATTTACATATACCTCTGTTACACTCGCATTTAATTACACATAAAGCTCTGCTGCATGCACATTTATATAAACACAGGAAAAAAATTCATCCAGCTCCTGATATGCTACAGATAAAATCCAAGATTTATTCTTATTCATTTAAAAAGGAAATATCCAAAAAACATTTGCCAAAGGATATTTTGAAATAAGGAGGGGGGAAACATGGGAGAAAAACAAGGACATATATTCACCATACGCATTTTGAACAGAATGGGGAGATCATGACATAATATAAAAAGATATATAGCAAGAAAGTCTAGCACTCAACTTCAGCAACCGTAGAGACGATTTATTAGTAGCACTAGAAACGTTTCAGTCCCTTGGGACTTTCATCAGTCACTACAATATCATAACAAAAATTAAATCAAAAGTACATCCAGTACAAAAATAACTAAAGTATATACAAAGAAATGCACACAAAAATAAACAGACAAGGTTAACATGAAGCAGGTCAGAATAGAAAATCATGTACTTCTCTTATAACTTAAAGGCAGAGGAAGCGGTAGCAAACAGCCAGGCTAAGTGTCAACATGGTGAAAGAACGTGACTACGCCAGCGGACGAGACGAAGAAAATAGGAAAAAACAGGACACACGTACCATGCCTATGGAGGCCGATAGAGCCAGGGTCATGGAGCAGAGAAAAATACGTGCAAATTGCGCCTAATATAAAAGGGAACAGAGGAGTATATGAGTGACAATAGACCAAAAGGGACGGTGAGGAGAAGAGATACCACCTAGATACTCACAGAGGCAGGATACCCCTAATGGCGCTAATGGGGGAGATAGTGAGAGCTGTAAGAAAGACATACAGGATGACATTAGATCCGTACCAAGATAGAAAATGCCCATGTGGGTAAAAAGGGGTGAGACACAACTGGTACCTGGAGAGAAAGGCTGATACGGTGGGGGATGGCCACCTAATGGGTAAAACACCCGCAAGCTGCGGGAGAAAAAAGGGGGGAGAGAACGTTAGCATTGGCTTCCAGTGGAAAAGGAATGGGGTTCCCCTAGGTAAAAAGTGATGATATTACCTGAAGATACTGGACAGAGGGGAAGAGAACCGCCTCCAGACACGGTGTCATCCTGTATGTCTTTCTTACAGCTCTCACTATCTCCCCCATTAGCGCCATTAGGGGTATCCTGCCTCTGTGAGTATCTAGGTGGTATCTCTTCTCCTCACCATCCCTTTTGGTCTATTGTCACTCATATACTCCTCTGTTCCCCTTTATATTAGGCGCAATTTGCACATATTTTTCTCTGCTCCATGACCCTGGCTCTATCGGCCTCCATAGGCACAGTACGTGTGTCCTGTTTTTTCCTATTTTCTTCATCTCGTCCGCTGGCGTAGCCACGTTCTTTCACCATGTTGACACTTAGCCTGGCGGTTTGCTACCGCTTCCTCTGCCTTTAAGTTATAAGAGAAGTACATGATTTTCTATTCTGACCTGCTTCATGTTAACCTTGTCTGTTTATTTTTGTTTGCATTTCTTTGTATATACTTTAGTTATTTTTGTACTGGATGTACTTTTGATTTCATTTTTGTTATGATATTGTAGTGACTGATGAAAGTCCCAAGGGACTGAAACGATTCTAGTGCTACTAATAAATTGTCTCTACGGTTGCTGAAGTTGAGTGCTAGACTTTCTTGCTATATATACTGATGGTTTGGGAACCTAAGTCTTAGCACCAGTTTGTAGCTGTGCACCCGGTGTTTTCCTTCACATAATATAAAAAGATCACCTGAATTAGTAATTTAATAAATGTTCCCATCATGTACCACCCTAACAAATACTGTATAGTATGCAAATCAGATGTAGTAATATGTGAACCAGAATCACTTTTGAATGCGTCTACTCTAAGATGCCACCAGCATATGAACATTGGTATACATATCTCAGCAGCTTCTAGGCTCTTATCAGTAAAGAGAGAATACTTATAAGGACCATGAAACACAAATCCTAGGTAGTTTACCTCAACTGTACCGGAGTGACGTCCCCACACCCCCTTTTATTAAATCACTAATACATGTGATCTTTTTATATTATCCTGCTCCATTGCCGCCTTTTACATCACTACCTCATACTATAGTAATTATTATTTTTGAAGTATATCTTCTTATTACCTTTACAACCAGGAGTCTGTGTCATCTCCTTATTGCGGCACTCTGCTTTTTTACTGTTCTTCTTTTGTATCATTTGTTTTTATTTTTATTAATAACATTATATGTTTTACTATTATGGATCTCATCATCTTTTTTGGAGTAATTGTGCACAAGGATTTGGATTTATTTCAGCCCTGCTATGTGTAGCATTAATCCTGATCTTCTATGAACGCTGACCATAATGCCTGCATTCATAAGAGATTTACAATGATCAGAGTGTCGGGAAAAATGCCGGCACAGTATCAGAGCCTACATCATATGCAGGGAGATCACCTTGGACATATCTATACATTCAAAGTCGTTAAGGGGTTAAATTATGAAAATCCCATATAAAAAAAAGTAACAATAAACAAGTAAAAATAGAAAAAAGAAAAAGTAATATGTCTACTCTAAACTGCTGTTTCTAGCCCTGCTCATAATGAAAAAAAACATATCCTAAATATATAAATATTTACCAAAGACTATATAAACTAGTGGCACTTTAAGCTTTTACAAATAAAAAAAAAGGTCATATAGAAAGTCACAAAAACATATACAGGTGCATCTCACAAAATTAGAATATCATCTAAAAGTTAATTTATTTCAGTTCTTCAATACAAAAAGTGAAACTAATATAGTAGAGTCATTACAAACAGAGTGATCTATTTCAAGTGTTTATTTCTGTTAATGTTGATGATTATGGCTTACAACCAATGAAAACCCAAAAGTTATTATCTCAGTAAATTAGAATACTTTATAACACCAGCTTGAAAAATGATTTTAGAATCCAAAATGTTGGCCTACTTAAATGTATGTTCATAAATGCACTCAATAATTGGTCAGGGCTCTTTTTGCATCAATTACTGCATCAATGCAGTGTGACATGGAGACGATCAGCCTGTGGCACTGCTGAAGTGTTATGGAAGCCCAGGTTGCTTTGATAGCAGAGGGATGCAATGTTAGTCCGCCTCCACATGGTGCACCCTGGGTAACGCTGAAGGACTAACAATCTTGACGACCAAACAATCAAATTACATCTAGATCTCTTGGTCAATATATTTTACATCATTTCGACTCTGATTTGTGTTCCTTTGTCCCCTTTCAATCACTTTTTATTGTTTGTTATTCATTTTCATATGTTGTTAAAATATATGTTCATACGATTAAAAAATTTGGTAGCAGCCTTCAGCTCGTCTGCATTTTGGAGTCTGGTGTCTCTCATCTTCCTCTTGACAATAAACCATAGATTCTCTAGGGAGTTAAGGTCAGGCAGGTTTGCTGGCCAATCAAGCACAGTGATACTGTTGTTTTTAAACTAGTTAAAGGTACTTTTGGCAGTGTGGACAGTTGCCAAGTCCTGCTGGAGATTTAAGTTTCTATCTCCAAAAAGCTTGTCAGCAGAGGGAATCATGAAGTGCTCTAAAATTTCCTGTTAGATGACTGCGCTGACTTTGGTTTTGATAAAACACAGTGAACCCACACCAGCAGATAACATGGCTCCCCAAACCATCACTGTTTGCGCAAAAAAATGTGTATGACCCGGCGATAATGAATCTGCTGCACCTTCAGAGGTCTTATATGTATAAAACTTCCATTTTATTGAAGAATAGTAAAAACATATAAAATAGCACAGTTACATGCAGTCAGATCAGCTAGTGGACATCTAGAACCAACCAGTTTCAGCTGGTAATCACTGATTGTGGAAACTTCACATTAGACCTTAAGAAGCTTGGTTTGTGTGTCTCTCCACTCTTCCTCCAGACTCTGGGACCTTGAATTCCAAATGAAATGAAAAAATAAAAAATGTACTTTCCTTGTGGAGTGTGTCAATGACTGTCTTCTGGTCTTCTGTCAAGTCAGCAGTCTTCCCCGTGATTGTGGAGCCTACTGAAATAGGCTAAGGGACTTCTTTAAATGCTTAGGAAGCCTTTGGAGGTGTTTTTTGTTAATTATTCTAACTTACTGAGATAATGACTTTTGGGTTTTCATTGATTGTAAGCCATAATCATTAACATCAACAGAAATAAACATTTGAAATAGATCACTCTGTTTGTAATGATGCTATACAATAAATGAGTTTTACTTTTTGTAGTGAAGAACTGAAATAAATAAACTTTTTGTGAGATGTACCTGTACATTTTTTTTACATTTTTCTCTAATATTAGCAAAAAGTAAATATTCAAATATAAAAATATCATTAAAACAAGGTGCCACATACCTTGAAAAAGAGGACAATTTTGTAATAATTGAACAAGAAATATGTTTAGAGCTCTTAAAGATGTGCAAACCAAAAATGTACTTGATCATGAAATAAGTTAAAATGATATAGTCTTGAGACAGTTGTAGAGAATATTTCACCTGCTTCATGCTACCAAGAGCAATGGTGACTTTTGTGATTTATTTGGTGAATTGTTATGATCTGGTGACCTTGGAGCCGCATGGAACTTTCTCTGAGTTGGTGGAAACTGTACTGACCGCAAATCCTGAACTAACACCGCAACTAGAAGTAGCCGTGGGGTGTGCCTAACAAATCCTAGACACCTCGACACAGCCGGAGGACTAAATATCCCTATAGATGGAAATAGGAATTCTACCTTGCCTCAGAGCAGAACCCCAAAGGATAGGCAGCCCCCCACAAATATTGACTGTGAGTAATAGAGGAAAAGACACACGCAGGCGGGAAACAGGATTTAGCAAAAAAGGCCACTCTAGCTAAAATAGGAAAGGATAGGACAGGATACTAAGCGGTCAGTATTAAAACCCTTCCAAAAATATCCACAGCAGAAAATACAAAAAATTCCACCATCTAACTAAAGATGTGGAGCGTATATCTGCAACTCCAGAGAATCCAACAAGACTGAAAAAACACTGACACAGTCTAAGCTGGACAAGAGAAAACAAATGAACAGCACAGAATTATTAAGCACACAGCATGTGTGCCACAGAAACAAAAACCAGACACTTATCTTTGCTGAATTGGCAGCAAGGCAGGAGGAACCAGACAAAGATCTAAAACCTCCCAGAACCATGGACAACTGGCAAGGACTAATGAATCCTGCACACCTAAATACCCCAGTCAGAACTGCAATCAGCAGATACACCTGGCCAGGACTGCAACTCAGGGACAACTGCATTACCACCTACAACCACTGGAGGGAACCCAAAAGCAGAATTCACAACAGCGAATATTTATAAGTTGTAAGTGTGTTAAGATATCACAACTTCTGACATTTTGATGACCTTTTGATGACCTATCAAGTTCACAGATTTGAATACTCTCTTGATCAAATATACATATAAAATATATTGCATAGCCAATTAGACAGTGAAAGTGATATTAAACTAAAAGGTAATGGCAGATTGTATACAGTACATCCATTTGTAACATTTTATATAGCATGATTTAAAACCTGATGGACAGATAGATGTAAATAAAATTGATGCTATAGAACTTGAGGATGAGAGAAATGTCGTAACAATCCTGAAAACCGAAGATAAAGATGTAATGAAAGTAGACTAAAATGACAGAAGGGTGCATATATGAAAAAAATTGACAATTATTACACAATTAAAATCAGCTTCTAAACAGAATTATGGAAATGTTTACATTAAATGTTAGTGCTTCCAAAAGAACATAAAGTTTTAAAAACTGAAATGTTTGCAGTAGGCCATCTTTATATGCTCCCCAAGAGTACTTGGTGCTCACCTCATTACAGCTGACAAGAGGAATACATAAGGAAGATACAGCATTTTTCTAATAATGAAATGCAGCTGAGGAATAATGTCAAACTTATTGTGAAGAACAGTAATGTAAACATTCAGATCCTGTACGTTACCTACAAATATAGATACGCACATTTTTTCTTTTCTGTTGAAAATAGAAACAAACACTGGCAACCTATCAGAACTGTCTTCACGGAGCTAAGCACTAATTTGATCTTTACAAATATCACAGGCTTTGTGTATCATTTTTAATAACCAAAATGTCTTTTCAACGACGTGAATAACTTCTTTTCTAAGCTGCATATAAATTAGTCTAAAGTATTCTGTAGAAAATTGTCAGCTTTTTATTTGCTTTGGTAGTTTGCCAAGCTACTTAGCTAAGTATTCAGCCATTAAAATAAACACATTGTACAATTTAAAATATATCATAATTGCATTTTCAGTGCTATAATATCATATTGTGAATTTGCTAACAAAAATTCCCTAAGACGTTTCTTTGCTTCCAGAATATGTTGATGTGGGCATAACAAAAGTGATTTAGGTACTCTATCAGACAAAGAGAAATATAAATGTCTGCTTGGCTTAAAAAAAATCAAATTAATACTGGAATAAAAAAAATCATGTAGGAAAGTGTTAATTGTACATCTGATTTCCTGTAAACGTTTAATCCTGTTGCTGCCATTTGTTTTAGGACCAATTTCAGAAATATAATATACCAATTACCATATATATTGCACTTTCTGAAAATGCCACCCAGTGAATATTATTTGTGAGCAACGTCATGCAATGGAACATTAAAGTGTAGCACTTTGTGACTTCATGCAAATGTATTAAAAGTTCGTATTTGTGGAAGTGACGCTTTTATCCTGCTGCATTCTCTCACACGTGTACAACCAGAATATTGCACCATAATATTACTATAACTAGAAAATGATCTGATCGTCAATATCAGAAGTGGCCACTATAAAAAGCATGATGAAGTGGCGGTGTTCCACTCCATGCACTGCTTATTTCTGACCATTGCCACAGCTGGTAACTGAAATTTGTGATGGAGCCACGTGTGGGACACCCACTGATCTAATATTGTAGTCATGAATTGGTGCCCTGTTATGTGCCACTATTAGTGAGTGCCTCAGTCTGCACAATAATCTTAGGACTGAAAGTACAGAGCCATTGCAAAGTTTCACATTTTTATTGTTAAAAAACAATACAAGTTCATCAAGTGAACCTGATGCTGAATCAAGATGCAAATTACCCTATACTGTGAATGGTTCCTTCCTGAACCCAGGATAGGAATTATGCTAGTACCCTGGATCCCATCCCCAATTTCCATTGATCACACCGTGTAATATATACCCAAGACTTTTTCACTAACAGCTTTGCACAGTGTTTTACTTTTTATGATATAACTGTACATTTTATTTCCTCGCCCAAGTGCATGACCTTATGTTTACAAATTTTAATTACCATATCTCCACCAAGTCTCCAGTTTACCTAAGTCCTATTGTAATATTCAATTATCATCTTCAGTCATGATTGCATTGCAGAACTTAGTATGATCTGCTAATATTGTAATTCTACTCTGTATTTTGTCTTTGAGGACATTAATAAATACATTAAAAGGGAGAGGGTGCAATACTGACCCCTGCTGTACCCCTTTGTTAACTGTATCTAGAGATGGACGGTCTTTGGAAATTTGAATTTACTGACTTCAATGAATTTTAGTAAACAAAATGCTTAAGCAGCTAATAAATTCTTAAAAATCTCATTATAGTAAAGCTTTTAATTGATAGGAATATAGACTCCTGGAGGAGAGGAGAGAAATAGAGATATTCCCATTAACCTTAAAGGCTTACACTATAGAGGAGAAAGAGAGATGACTCTACTGATCAGAAAAAATTACACTCTACAGGAGAGAGAGGACTCTGCGACCATAAACAATTACATTCTACACATGACAGAGACTTACAGTACCTTGCGACTCTAAAGATGGAAATTGACTTTAACATGCAAACTGTTCTCCACTGGTGACCACTGGTCTGTGAAGGCCCAGGTACTGACCATCATTGCTCAAGATATGATAATCTGCCAGTTGTCATAGCTATAGGGCATTATGGTGCCTGCAGGTCCGCAGAAAGATACAAGCCTGCTCTCTGATGCTTCAGCATTGTGGGAAATGATGTCCAGCAAGTTGTTTTTTTTTTTTGTAAAATGGGAATCAAATCTCAAAATGTTAGAATTTGTGTCATACTGTAAATTTCAGTAAATTAGACTCAATTCGCAGTGTGGATTGATCTGCTAATCTGGGCAGCACGCTGGCTCAGAAACTAACACTGCAGTCTTTAAGGCTACGTTCACATTAGCGTTCCGCTAATGTGCGTCGCTGTTGCGTCGGCGACGCAGCGGCGACGCGCCCCTATGTTTAATATGGGGGACGCGTGCGTTTTTTTGTTGCGTTTTCCGACCCGTGCGTCGTTTCCGACGCTAGCGTCGGACGCAAGAAAATGCAACAAGTTGCATTTTTCGTGCGTCCGATTTTCGTCAAACGATGCACGCGTCGCAAAACGCAGCATTTTTGCGTGCGTTTGTGCGCGTTTTTTTGTGCGTCGTGCGTTGCGTCGCCGACGCAGCGGCGCGCAACGCTAATATGAACGTAGCCTAAGCGCTGAGGTCCTGGGTTCAAAACTCACCAATGACAACATCTGCAATGAGTTTATGCAGTGGGGAAAAAGTATTTAGTCTGCCACCAATTATGCAAGCTTTTTCTCTTAAAAAGATGAGAGGCCTGTTATTGACATCATAGGTAGACCACAACTGTGAGAGTCAAAATGAGAAAACAAAATCACCATGTGTGATTTGGCAAGAGTTATTTTTCAAATTATGGTGGAAAATAACTATTTGGCCATTAGCAAAATTTCATCTCAATATTTTGTTATATATCCTTTTTTGGCAATGACAATGGTCAAACAGTTTCTGTAAGTTTTCACAAGGTTGGCACACACTGTTGGTGGTATGTAGGACCATTCCTCCATGCAGATCTCCTCTAGAACAGTGATGTTTTGGGCCTGTCGCTGGGCGACACGGGCTTTCAACTCCCTCCAAAGGTTTTCTATGAGGTTGAGATCTGGAGACTGGCTAGGCCACTCCAGGACCTTCATATGCTTCTTACGAAGCCACTCCTTTGTTGCCCTGGCGGTGTTCTTGGGATCATTATCATGCAGGAAGACCCATTCACATTTCATCTTCACTGCCCTTGCTGATGGAAGAAGATTTGCACTCAAAATCTCATGATACATGGCCCCAATCATTTTTTTCATGTACTCAGATCAGTCATCCTGGTCCCTTTGCAGAGAAACAGCCCCAAAACATGATGTTGCCACTCCTATGCTTCACAGTTGGTAGTAGGTATGGTGTTCTTTAGATACAACTAGAACCAAACCAAAGAATGGTAGCCGTGCGGCACTAGAACCACAACTTTTCACAGGTGTGTGGATGAGCGGCGGCAGCGTCGGCTGCAACACTATCCAGAGAAAACAGCTCAGGGTGGTGCTCACAGAACAATCCATAGAGGACCAAAGGCTTCAATGACGGTATTTCAAAAGAGAAAATCTGGCACTCACCCCTAGAAATGCTGTGATGAAGTCCTTTATTTGCTACAAACAGCAATCAGGTACACATGGAGAGGCGGCAGGACGTGAACAGGAGAGGGTGCGGGGAACCGGTAAGGACTACGGCCGTTTCGCGCGAAAGGACTTCATCACAGCATTTCTAGGGGTGAGTGCCATATTTTCTCTTCTGATATACCTTTAGATACAACTGTCTCCTGCAAACACGACAAGTTTTGTTTCTACCAAACAGTTTTACTTTGATTTCATCAGACCATATGACATTCTCCCAATACTCTTCTGGATAATCCAAATGGTCTCTAGCAAACTTCAGACTGGCCCAGACATGTACTGGCTTAAGCAGGGGGACACATCGGGCATTGCAGGATCTGAGTCCCTGGCGGAGTAGTGTGTTACTGATGGTAGCCTTGGTTACAATAGTCCCAGCTATATGCAGGTCATTCACTAGGTCCCGTGGTTCTAGGATTTTTGCTCCCTGTTCTTGTAATAATTTTGACCCCACTGGATGAGATCTTGCGTTGAGCCCCAGATCGAGCGAAATTATCAGTGGTCTTGTATGTCTTCAATTTTCTTATTATTGCTCCCACAGTTGATTTCATCACACAAAGCTGCTTGCCTATTGCAGATTCACTCTTCCCAGCCTGGTGCAGGGCTACAATTTTGCTTCTGCTGACCTTTGACAGCTCTTTGGTCTTCACTAGGGTTGAGCGACCTTTACTTTTATAGGGTCGGGTTTCATGAAACCCGACTTTTGAAAAAGTCGGGTCGAGTGAAATCGGCCGATCCTATAAAAAAGTCGGGGTCGGACGAAACCCGAAACCCAATGCAGTGCATTGGGTTTCCATGGTTCCCAGGGTCTGAAGGAGCGGAAACTCTCCTTCAGGCCCTGCGATCCATATTTTAGTGTAAAATAAAGAATTAAAATAAAAAATATCGCAATACTTACCCTCTGACGCGCCCTGGTACTAACCGGGAACCTTCCTTCCTTAGAATCAGCCTTCCAGGACCTTGCGGTGACGTCGCGGCTTGTGATTGGCCGCGCGGCCGCCCATGTGACCGCTCGCGCGGCCAATCACAAGCCGCGACGTCACCGAAGGTCCTGAAAGGGCTGATTCTTAGGAAGGAAGGCTGCCGGAAAGAAGCAGGGCGCGTCCGAGGGTGAGTATATACCTAATAGGAATATACTCACCCTCGGACGCACCCTGCTTCTTTCCGGCAGCCTTCTTTCCTAAGAATCAGCCCTTCCAGGACCTTCGGTGACGTCGCGGATGACGTCGCGGCTTGTGAGTGGCCACGCGAGCGGTCACATGGGCGGCCGCGCGGCCAATCACAAGCCGCGACATCACCACGACGTCACCGCAGGGTCCTGGAAGGCTGATTCTAAGGAAGGAAGGTTCCCGGTTAGTACCAGGGCGCGTCAGAGGGTAAGTATTGTGATATTTTTTATTTTAATTCTTTATTTTACACTTAAATCTGAATTCCGATACCAATTCCCGATATCTTAAACATATCGGGAATCGGTATCGGAATTCCGATTCTAGATTCAAAAGATCGCCGACTTCATGGCCGACCCCACACTGGGGTCGGGTTTCATGAAACCCGACCTTGCCAAAAGTCGGCGACTTTTGAAAAATTTCAACCCGTTTCGCTCAACCCTAGTCTTCACCATAGTGGAGTTTGGAGTGTGACTGTTTGAGGTTGTGGACAGCTGTCTTTTATACTGATAACAAGTTCAAACAAGTGCCATTACTACAAGTAATGAGTGAAGGACAGAGGAGTCTCTTAAAGAACAAATTACAGGTCTGAGAGAGCCAGAAATCTTGCATGTTTTTTGGTAACCAAATACTTATTTTCCATCATATTTTGCAAAATAAATCTTGCCAAATCACACAAAGTAATTTTCTAGATTTTTCTCATTTTTACTCTCATAGTTGTGGTCTACCTATGATAGTAACATAGTAACATAGTTAAGGTTGAAGGAAGACTTTAAGTCCATCTAGTTCAACCCATAGCCTAATCTAACATGCCCTAACATGTTGATCCAGAGGAAGGCAAAAAAAAACCTTGTGGCAAATAGTAAGCTCCACTTTGGGGAAAAAAAATTCCTTCACGACTCCACATACGGCAATCAGACTAGTTCCCTGGATCAACCCCCTATCAAGGAATCTAGTATATATACCCTGCAACATTATACTTTTCAAGAAATGTATCCAGTCCCCTCTTAAATTTAAGTAATTAATCACTCATTACAACATCATACGGCAAAGAGTTCCATAGTCTCACTGCTCTTACAGTAAAGAACCCGCGTCTGTTATTATGCCTAAACCTTTTTTCCTCCAGACATAGAGGAAGCCCACTTGTCCCTGTCTCAGGTCTATGATTAAAAAGATCATCAGAAAGGTCTTTGTACTGTCCCCTCATATATTTATACATTAAAATAAGATTACCTCTTAGTCTTCGTTTTTCCAAACTAAATAGGTTATTGCACTTGGGGCTATCTTGGTATTGCAGACCCCCCAGTCCTCTAATAACCTTGGTCGCTCTTCTCTGCACCCGCTCTATGTCTTTCTTATACACCGGAGACCAGAACTGTGCACAGTATTCTAAGTGTGGTCAAACTAGTGACTTGTATAGAGGTAAAATTATGTTCTCCTCATGTGCATCTGTGCCTCTTTTAATGCATCCCATTATTTTATTTGCCTTTGTAGCAGCTGCCTGGCACTGGCCACTGAACATGAGTTTGTCATCCACCCATACACCCAGGTCTTTTTCATTGACAGATTTGCCCAGAGTTTTAGAATTAAGCACACAGTTATACATCTTATTACTTCTACCCAAGTGCATGACCTTACATTTATCCCCATTAAAGCTCATTTGCCATTTATCAGCCCAAGCTTCTAGATTACATAAATCATCCTGTAATATAAAATTGTCCTACTCTGTATTGATTACCCTGCAGTGTTTAGTGTCATCTGCAAATATTGAAATTCTGCTCTGAATGCCCCCCACAAGGTCATTAATAAATATGTTAAAAAGAAGAGGGCCCAATACTGACCCCTGTGGTACCCCACTGCTAACCGCGACCCAGTCAGAGTGTGCTCCATTAATAATGACCCTTTATTTCCTATCCCCGAGCCAGCTCTTAACCCACTTACACATATTTTCCCCTATCCCCATTTTTCTCATTTTATGTATCAACCTTTTGTGTGGCACCGTATCAAAAGCTTTTGAAAAGTCTATATACTTTAAGTCCAATGGGTCCCCTTGGTCCTGTCCAGAACTTACCTCTTCATAGAAGCTGATCAGATTAGTCTGACATGAACGGTCCCTAGTAAACCCGTGTTGATACTGGGTCATGAGGTTATTCCTCGTCAGATACTCCACTATAGCATCCCTTAGAATGCCCTCCAGGATTTTACCCACAGTAGAGGTTAAGCTTACTGGCCTATAATTACCGAGATCAGTGTTTGTCCCCTTTTTGAATATCGGCACCACATTTGCTATACGCCAGTCCTGTGGTACAGACCCTATTATTATGGAGTCTTTAACCCCTTTCTGCCATTAGACGTACTATTGCGTCCATGTGGGGTGGGCTTTACTTCCCAAGGACGCAATAGTACGTCATATGCGATCGGCAGCGCTCACGGGGGGAGCGCCGCCGATCGCGTCCGGGTGTCAGCTGTTTATCGCAGCTGACATCCGGCACTATGTGCCAGGAGCGGTCACGGACCGCCCCCGGCACATTAACCCCCGGCACACCGCGATCAAAGATGATCGCGATGTGCCGGCGGTACAGGGAAGCACCGCGCAGGGAGGGGGCTCCCTGCGGGCTTCCCTGAGCCCCCCGCAGCAACGCGATGTGATCGCGTTGCTGCGAGGGTCTCACCTCCCTCCCTGCTCCCTCCAGCCCCGGATCCAAGATGGCCGCGGATCTGGGTCCTGCAGGGAGGGAGGTGGCTTCACAGAGCCTGCTCAGAGCAGGCACTGTGAAGCATGCAGCACTGTAAGTCAGATCAGTGATCTGACAGAGTGCTGTGCAAACTGTCAGATCACTGATCTGTGATGTCCCCCCCTGGGACAAAGTAAAAAAGTAAAAAAAAAAAAATTTCAAATGTGTAAAAAAAAAATAAAAAAAAATATTCCAAAATAATGAAAAAAAAAATAAAAATATTATTCCCATAAATACATTTCTTTATCTAAATAAAAAAAAAAAAAACAATAAAAGTACACATATTTAGTATCGCCACGTCCGTAACGGCCCGACCTATAAAACTGGCCCACTAGTTAACCCCTTCAGTAAACACCGTAAGAAAAAAAAAAAAAAAACGAGGCAAAAAACAACGCTTTATTATCATACCGCCGAACAAAAAGTGGAATAACACGCGATCAAAAAGACAGATATAACTAACCATGGTACCTCTGAAAACGTCATCTTGTCCCGCAAAAAACGAGCCGCCATACAGCATCATCAGCAAAAAAATAAAAAAGTTATAGTCCTGAGAATAAAGCGATGCAAAAATAATTATTTTTTCTATAAAATAGTTTTTATCGTATAAAAGCGCCAAAACATAAAAAAATGATATAAATGAGGTGTCGCTGTAATTGTACTGACCCGAAGAATAAAACTGCTTCATCAATTTTACCAAACGCGGAACGGTATAAACGCCTCCCCCAAAAGATATTCATGAATAGCTGGTTTTTGGTCATTCTGCCTCACAAAAATCGGAATAAAAAGCGATCAAAAACTGTCACGTGCCCGAAAATGTTACCAATAAAAACATCAACTCGTCCCGCAAAAACCAAAACCTCACATGACTCTGTGGACCAGAATATAGAAAAATTATAGCTCTCAAAATGTGGTAACGCAAAAAATATTTTTTGCAATAAAAAGCGTCTTTCAGTGTGTGACGGCTGCCAATCATAAAAATCCGCTAAAAAACCCGCTATAAAAGTAAATCAAACCCCCCTTCATCACCCCCTTAGTTAGGGAAAAATTAAAAAAATGTATTTATTTCCATTTTCCCATTAGGGCTAGGGTTAGAGTTAGGGCTAGGGTTAGGGCTAGGGTTAGGGCTAGGGTTAGGGCTAGGGTTAGGGCTAGGGTTAGGGCTAGGGCTAGGGTTAGGGCTAGGGTTAGGGTTAGGGCTAGGGTTAGGGCTAGGGTTAGGGCTAGGGTTAGGATTAGGGTTAGGGCTAGGGTTAGGGCTAGGGCTACAGTTTGGGTTGGGGCTAAAGTTACAGTTAGGGTTTTGATTACATTTACGGTTGGGATTAGGGTTAGGGGTGTGTCAGGGTTAGAGGTGTGGTTAGGGTTACTGTTGGGATTAGGGTTAGGGATGTGTTTGGATTAGAGTTTCAGTTATAATTGGGGGGTTTCCACTGTTTAGGCACATCAGGGGCTCTCCAAACGCGACATGGCGTCCGATCTCAATTCCAGCCAATTCTGCGTTGAAAAAGTAAAACAGTGCTTCTTCCCTTCCGAGCTCTCCCGTGTGCCCAAACAGGGGTTTACCCCAACATATGGGGTATCAGCGTACTCAGGACAAATAGGACAACAACTTTTGGGGTCCAATTTCTCCTGCTACCCTTGGGAAAATACAAAACTCGGGGCTAAAACATATTTTTTGTGGGAAAAAAAAAGATTTTTTATTTTCACGGCTCTGCGTTATAAACTGTAGTGAAACACTTGGGGGTTCAAAGTTCTCACAACACATCTAGATTAGTTCCCTGGGGGGTCTAGTTTCCAATATGGGGTCACTTGTGGGGGGTTTCTACTGTTTAGGTACATTAGGGGTTCTGCAAACGCAATGTGACGTCTGCAGACCATTCCATCTAAGTCTGCATTCCAAATGGCGCTCCTTCCCTTCCGAGCTCTGCCATGCGCTCAAACGTTGGTTTCCCCCAACATACGGGGTATCAGCGTACTCAGGACAAATTGGACAACAACTTTTGGGGTCGAATTTCTCCTCTTACCCTCGGGAAAATACAAAACTGGGGGCTAAAAAATAATTTTGGGGGGAAAGATTTTTTTTTTTAATTTTCACGGCTCTGCGTTACAAACTGTAGTGAAACACTTGGGGGTTCAAAGCTATCACAACACATCTAGATGAGTTCCTTAGGGGGTCTAGTTTCCAAAATGGTGTCACTTGTGGGAGGTTTCTACTGTTTAGGTACATTAGGGGCTCTGCAAATGCAATGTGACACCTGCAGACCATTCCATCTAAGTCTGCATTCAAATGGCACTCCTTCCCTTCTGAGCCCTCCCATGTGCCCAAACAGTGGTTCCCCCCACATATGGGGTATCAGCGCACTCAGGACAAATTGGACAACAAATTGTAGGGTCGAATTTCTCCTTTTACCCTCGGAAAAATACAAAACTGGGGGCTAAAAAATAATTTTTGTGGGAAAAAATTTTGGTTTTATTTTTACGGCTCTCCATTATAAACTTCTGCGAAGCCCTTGGTGGGTCAAAGCGCTCAGCACACATCTAGATAAGTTCCTAAGGGGGTCTACTTTCCAAAATGGTGTCACTTGTGGGGGGTTTCTACTGTTTAGGTACATTAGGGGCTCTGCAAATGCAATGTGACACCTGCAGACCATTCCATCTAAGTCTGCATTCAAATGGCACTCCTTCCCTTCTGAGCCCTCCCATGTGCCCAAACAGTGGTTCCCCCCACATATGGTGTATCATCGCACTCAGGACAAATTGGGCAACAAATTTTGGGGTCCAATTTCTCCTGTTACCCTCAGGAAAATACAAAACTGGGGGCTAAAAAAATAATTTTTGTGGGAAAAAAATTTTGTTTTATTTTTACGGCTCTGCATTATAAACTTCTGTGAAGCACTTGGTGGGTCAAAGTGCTCACCACACCTCTAGATAAGTTCCTTAGGGGGTCTACTTTCCAAAATGGTGTCACTTGTGGGGGGTTTCAATGTTTAGGCACATCAGTGGCTCTTCAAACGCAACATGACGTCCCATCTCAATTCCAGTCAATTTTGCATTGAAAAGTCAAATGGCACTCCTTCGCTTCCGAGCTCTGCCATGCGCCCAAACAGTGGTTTACCCCCACATGTGGGGTATTGGCATACTCAGGACAAATTGTACAACAATGTTTGGGGTCCATTTTCTCCTGTTACCCTTGGTAAAATAAAACAAATTGGAGCTGAATTACATTTTTTGTGAAAAAAAGTTAAATGTTCATTTTTATTTAAACATTCAAAAAATTCCTGTGAAGCACCAGAAGGGTTAATAAACTTCTTGAATATGGTTTTGAGCACCTTGAGGGGTGTAGTTTTTAGAATGGTGTCACACTTGGGTATTTTCTATCATATAGACCCCTCAAAATGACTTCAAATGAGATGTGGTCCCTAAAATAAAATGGTGTTGTAGAAATGAGAAATTGCTGGTCAACTTTTAACCCTTATAACTCCCTAACAAAAAAAAATTTTGGTTCCAAAATTGTGCTGATGTAAAGTAGACATGTGGGAAATGTTACTTATTAAGTATTTTGTGTGACATATCTCTGTGATTTAATTGCATAAAAATTCAAAGTTGGAAAATTGCGAAATTTTCATAATTTTCGCCAAATTTCCGTTTTTTTCACAAATAAACGCAGGTACTATCAAATAATTTTTACCATTGTCATGAAGTACAATATGTCACGAGAAAACAATGTCAGAATCACCAGGATCCATTGAAGCGTTCCAGAGTTATAACCTCATAAAGGGACAGTGGTCAGAATTGTAAAAATTGGCCCGGTCATTAACGTGCAAACCACCCTTGGGGGTAAAGGGGTTAAAGATTAAAAATAATGGTCTATCAATGACTGTACTTAATTCCTGCAGTACTCGGGGGTATATCCCATCCGGGCCCGGAGATTTGTCAATTTTAGTTTTTTTTTAGACGACATACTTCCTGCTGGGTTAAGCTGGTGACATTTAATGGGGAATTTTTATCACTAGTCATTTTGTCTGCCATGGGATTTTCTTGTGTAAATACTGATGAAGAAAAGTCATTTAGCATATTGGCTTTTTCCTCATCCTCATCCACCATTTCACCCTGACTATTTTTAAGGGGGCCAACACTATCATTTTTTAGTTTCTTACTATTTACGTAGTTAAAGAATATTTTGGGATTATTTTTACTTTCGCTGGCAATGAGTCTCTCTGTCTCAATCTTTGCTGCCTTGATTTGCTTTTTACAGAATTTATTTAATTTTTTGTATTTATTTAATGCCTCCTCACTACCTACTTCCTTTAATTCTCTAAATGCTTTCTTTTTGTCACTTATTGCGCCCCTTACTGCTCTATTTAGCCTTATTGGTTTCCTCCTATTTCTAGTATGTTTATTCCCATACCGTATATACTGTGCACAGGTCCTATCCAGGATGCTAATAAATGTCTCCCATTTTCTTTGTATTTTTATGTCTCAGGATATCGTCCCAGTTAATTGCACCAAGACCCTCTCATCTGTTGGAAATTTGCCTTCCTGAAGTTTAGTGTAACCCCTCTACTACACATCTTATTAAAGGATACATGAAAACTTATTATTTTGTGATCACTATTCCCCAAGTGACCCCCACCCCTTATATTTGATATGCGGTCTGGCCTTTTGGATAATATTAGGTCTAGCAGTGCCCCCCTTCTTGTTGGGTCCTGAACCAGTTGTAAAAGGTAATTGTCTCTCATATTGTCAAAAACCAATTACCTTTGCTGGAACTGCAGGTTTCTTATCCCCAATATATTTCGGGGTAGCTAACAGCCCAGTCATGGCTCTCATTCAGCCACGTTTCAGATATCACCACCATGTCATAATTATGCTCCAACAACATTAATTCTAATTCGTTAATTTTGTTGGCGAGGCTTCTGGCATTAGTAAACATACATTTTATGTATCTCTCTGCACCTCTATTCTTTCTTAAATTATTCATCTTCCTTATTTGTGCCCAAGTCTCTATCTGCACTATCTTCCCCTCCTATAAAATGAATACCCTCCCCCCAATTTCTAGTTTAAACACTCCTCCAACCTTCTAGCCATTTTCTCCCTTAGCACAGCTGCACCTTCCCCTTTGAGATGCAGCCCGTCCCTAACGTAAAGCCTGTAGCCAACTGAGTAGTCGGCCCAGTTCTGCAGAAATCCAAACCCCTCCTTCCTACACCAATTCTTCAGCCTCCTATTAACCTCCCTAATCTCCCGTTGCCTCTCTGGTGTGGCACGTGGTACAGGCAGTATTTTGGAAAATACCACATTGGAGGTCCTTGCTTTCAGCTTGCAGCCTAATTCCCTGAAATCATCTTTAAGGACCTTCCACCTACCTCTAACTTTGTCATTTGTGCCAATGTGCAGCATGACCGCTGGGTCCTCACCAGCCCCTCCCAGTAATCTGTCCACCCGATCAGCGATGTGTCAAACTCGAGCGCCAGGTAGGCAGCACACCGTTCGACGATCCCTGTCTTTGTGACAGATTGCCCTATCTGTTCCCCTAATAATTGAGTCCCCCACTACCAGCACCTGTCTGGCCTGCCCTGCTCTCCTATTTCCCTCCTTACTGTAGCAGTCACTCCTCCGGCTTTCAGAGGACATGCCTGGCTGCAGCAGTGCTACCCCTGTACTGGCACCCCCCTCATCTGCCAACTTAGCAAACTTATTGGGGTGTGCCAGATCAGGACTAGCCTCTCTGGCACTCTTCCCTTTACCCAGCCTTCTAACTGTCACCCAGCTTGCTACTTCACTGTCCTGCAGCTCCATCCTACCATCCCCCACCTCATCTATCCCATTGAGCGTCTGCTCAGTGAGCAGAAGACTCCTCTCCATGTTGTCAATGGATCTCAGTGTTGCCATCTGCATATTTAGATCCAGGATCTGGGCTTCCAAATGTACAACGTGCTCACATCTTGCACAGCAGTATGCACCCTCGACCGACTGCTCAAGGATTGCATACATGTGGCAAGATGTGCACTGGATGGCATTAACAATAGTGGAGCACATTTCCTAATGGGGATTGCACAAGACAGAACCGTTAAATGAAAAAAAAAATGCAAAGTATTAATAAAATACAGACAGCAACTCAGCAATTCCTCCCTTGGAAACTCCCTGAATTAAAAGGCACTGAATCACAAGTCACACTCACCGCCGTTCACTCTTACACTCAGGTCACACTCGCTAAGCTGAAGATTTAAAGCTTTTTTTTTTTTTTTTTTCCCTCAGCTGCAATCCACCTTGCTGCTCAATGCACTTCCAAAAAATGACTTTAGCCTCAAACAGCTGCCCCTTATAAACCCCTAATTATAAGCCCCCACCCTAAGTTAACCCCTTGTGAAAATAGCTACTCCCAATTCAGAAATTCACACCAATTCACACAGGTATTTGTTAAAGGTTTTCCAAATACCTCTTCACTGAATCACAAGTCACACTTACCGCCGTCCACACTTACGCTCAGGTCACACCCAGCTCGCTCACACTCGCTAAGCTGAAGATTTAAAGAATTTTTTTATTTTTTATTTTTTTTCCCCTCAGCTGCAATCCACCTTGCTGTTCAATGCACTTCCAATTACAGGCCTCTCTCATCTTTTTAAGTTAGAGAACTTGCACAATTGGTGGCTGACTAAATACTTTTTTTCATAACTGTATGTTCTCACTTTAAGAACATACTAATGGAGAATTTAGATAGTGATTTCCATTAGGGACAGTGATGACGATGATGTTTGTAAAGTGCTGAAAAATGTATGGCACTAGCTATATAAGTGAGTAAAGTAAATATTTAACTGTGACCTAATCAGTGTGTTCCCTTAATAACCACCAAACTACACTTCTATTATTATTTTATGGACCAATCTGTTATGTGGCACTAAATCGAATACCTTTGAAAAGTTCAGATAAGCAGCACAAGAGCTTTATTTTTGTCCAGTCTGGAACCTGGTTCCTCTCCGAATCTGCTCAGATTAGTTTGAGAACATATTGTATCTCCATTAACCGATTAAAATAATGGGTCATTGCTCATGAGGTTATTTTTATTAATAGGATAGCATATAATTGAAAAGCCTCAAAGATGTAAAACTCTATAGATTTTAAACTTAAAATTCTATAGTTCACAGCCTTATTTTATTTACCGTTTTGAATATTGCCAACACATATGTTAAGTGGCAGTCCTACAGTACAGACCAAGTTATAACAGAATATTTAAATATTAGAAATAATGGTCAGTCTAACACTGTACTTACTTCCATCAGAAGCGGTGGTGTATGCCATAGAGGCCCGGTGAGGCCATAGAGGCCCGCTTTTTTTTTTATTGTTTTTGAAGTGGTACCACACTACTTGCTGGGTTAAGTAGATGAGCACAAGATTATAAAATAAGACATACTTATCTCTGAATATATTACAAAAAGGAAAAAAACAGTTATTTTCTTATAATGCCTTGTTACTTTTCTACATTTTATAATAGAAGAGATGAATGTTATTGAATAAATGCAATAGCCACATCAGGTGTGTTGCATAGTTAAGATAGTTTTGAACATTAAAATGGTACTCTTTTTATTAATAATAAATTTCACATCCATTTCCCCACTAAAATAAGAACAAATTCTGAAATGAATATTCTTTTCACGTGACTACAACCATCTTAACTGTTTTATTTCAGCACTATAAAATATTAATTTCAAGCTACATATCCTTTTGCTTAGGCAGAGATGAGAAGTTTGTAGTCCTAATCGAGCAACATTATTGAGCTACTGTTTGTGGATACTATTTCAGTTAAAATCTGGAAAGTAATATAAAAGAAAATTCTGTTTAATAAAACATATTTTTTTATCTATAAGGCTACGTTCACAGTAGCGTTGCGCGCCGCTGCGTCGGCGACGCAACGCACGATGCACGCAAAAACACGTGCAAACGCACGCAAAAACGCTGCGTTTTTCGACGCGTGCGTCGTTTTTTGACGAAAATCCGACGCAAGAAAAATGCAACTTGTTGCATTTTCTTGCGTCCGACGCTAGCGTCAAAAACGACGCACGTGTCGGAAAACGCAACAAGAAAAATGCATGCGTCCCCTATGTTAAACATAGGGGCGCAAGACGCGTGCGTCGCCGCTGCGTTTCCCGACGCAGCGTCGGGAAACGCTAATGTGAACGTAGCCTAAAAGATATAAACCTTGGAAAATTGCATTTACCTAATTAAGTAAATAATTAAGTAAATAATTATATGGGAATACTGGTAGGTCAGTTTAAACAAAAAATAGAATAAGACAACACCAGCATCTAAAAATGAAAGTGAATCTATGCCAGATGCACAAACAAAAAGCTCAGGTTTCCCGTATATCATCCCAAAATGGCAGAAATTTTCTTTACAAGCAACGATAAGGCGAAAGTAAGGATTAATTTTTTCATTACTGTATGTTCTCACTTTAAAAACATACTGATTGGGAATTTAGATAGTGATTCATATTGGGGACAGTGATGCTGATGATGATGTATGTATGTAAAGTGATAGAAAATTAATAGCACTAGCTATATAAGTGAGTAAAATAAATAAATATCTAATTGTGACCAAATCAGAGTGTGTTCCCTTAATAACCACCCTCCATTTCCTATCACTTAACCTTTTTCAAGCTTACTTAAATGAACCCTATGTAGGCAGATACCGTATGTTGTGACATGCTGTAATATCAATAAAAGTAATCGTTTTTTCAGCCCTATCGATGCTGGAAAAACTTTTTCTTTTCTGTGAAGTCAGCATAATGTTCTGTTTACCATTATAGAGAGTTGACCACATTTTAAATTATTTATCAGGCTTCAAATACTTATGTCTCACATCTACTTAACCCCTTAATCCCCAAGGGTAGTTTGCCTGCTAATGACCGGGACAATTTTTACAATTCTGACCACAGTCCCTTTATAAGGCTATAACTCTGGAACACTTCAACGGACCCCAGTGATTCTGACAGTGTTTTCCCATGACATATTGTATTTCATGATAGTGGTAAAATGTCCTTGACATTTCTTGCGTTTATTTGTGAAAAAAAATGGAAATTTGGCGAAAAGTTTGCAGTTTTTTTTATTTAAATTTTCATGCCCTTAAATCAGAGATATGTCACACAAAATACTTAATAAGTAACATTTCCCACATGTCTACTTTACATCAGCACAATTTTGGAACCAAAATTTTTTTGTTAGGGAGTTATAAGGGTTAAAATTTGACCAGCAATGTTTCATTTTTACAACACTATTTTTTAAGGGACCACATCACATTTGAAGACACTTTGAGGGGTCTATATGATAGAAAATACCCAAGTGTGACACCATTCTAAAAACTGCACCCCTCAAGGTGCTCAAAACCACATTCAAGAAGTATATTAACCCTTCAGATGCTTTACAGGAATTTTTGGAATGTTTAAAAAAAAAAATGAACATTTAACTTTTCACAAAAAATTTAATTCAGATCCAATTTGTTTTATTTTACCAAGGGTAACAGGAGAAAATGGACCTCAAAAGTTGTTGTATAATTTGTCATGAGTATCCCGATACCCAAAATGTGGGGGTTAGCCACTGTTTGGGCGCATGGCAGAGCTCAGAATGGAAGGAGCGCCATTTGAATTTTCAATGCAAAATTGGATGGAATTGAGATAGGACGCCATGTCTCGTTTGGAGAGCCACTGATGTGCCTAGACAGTGGAAACCCCTCAAATGTGGCCACATTTTGGAAAGTAGACCCACTAAGGAACTTATCTAGATGTGTGGTGAGCACTTTGAACTCCCAAGTGCTTCACAGAAGTTTATTATGTAGAGCCGTGAAAATAAAAAAAATCATTCTTTTTACACAAAAATGATCTTTTAGCCCCCAATTTTGTATTTTACCAAGGGTATCTGGAGAAATTGGACCACAAAAGTTGTTGTGCAATTTGTCCTGAGTATGCTGATACCCCATATGTGGGAGAAAACTACTGTTTGGGTGCATGTCAGAGCTCGGAAGGGAAGAAGTGGCGTTTTGGAATGCAGACTTTGATGGAATGGCCTGCAGGCGTCATGTTGCATTTACAGAGCCCCTGATGTGCCTAAACAGTAGAAACCGCCCACAAGTGACCCCCATATTGGATACTACCCCCAAGGAACTTACTTAGATGTGTTTTGAGAACTTTGAACCCCCAAGTGTTTCACTAAAGTTTATAACGCTTAGCCGTGAAAATAAAAAATCTTTTTTTCCACAAAAATGATTTTTTAGCCCACAGTTTTGTATTTTTCCAAGGGTAACAGGAGAAATTGGACCGCAAAAGTTGTTGTCCAATTTTTTTCTGAGTATGCTGATACTCCATATGTGGGAGTAAACCACTGCTTGGGTGCACGGCAGATCTCAGAAGGGAAGGAGCATCGTTTTACTTTTTAAACGCAGAATTGGATGGAATTGAGATCGGACATCATGTTGCATTTGCAGAGCCCCTGCTCTACCTAAATAGTGGAAACCTCCCTATTCTAACTCCAACCCTTAACACCAACACACCCCTAACCATAATCCCAACCCTAACCACTCCCCTAACCTTAATGCACCCCTAACCCTAATCCCAACCAAAACACACCCCTAACCCCAACACACCCCTAACCCTAATCTCAACCCAAACCATAACCCAAACCCTGATACACCCCTAACCCAACCGTAAATGTAATCCAAACTCTAACCCCAACTCTAGCCCCAAACATAACTTTATCCCCAACGCTAACCCTAATGCTAATGGTAAAAATGTAAATAAATATTTTTTTTATTTTATTATTTTTCCCTAACTAAGGCGGTGATTAATGGGGGGTTTGATTTACTATTTATATTTTTTTATAGCGTGTTTTTGTTTGGCAGCTGTCACATACTAAAAGATGCTTTTTATTGCCATAAATATTTTTTTGCCTTAGCACATTGCGAGAGCTATAATTTTTCGATATTTTGGTCCACAGAGTCATGTGAGGTTTTGTTTTTTGCGGTCTTGTGTTTATTGGTACCATCTTCGGGCACATGACATTTTTTTTAATCGCTTTTATTCTGATTTTTGTTAGGCAGAATGAACAAAAACCAGCAATTCGTGAATTTATTTTTGGGGAGGGGGCTTTTACACCGTTTATACCATTCCACGTTTGGTAAAATTAATAAAGCAGTTTTATTCTTTGGGTCAGTGCGATTACAGCGATACCTCATTTATATAATTTTTTTATGTTTTGGCACTTTTATACAAAAAGACTATTTTACAGAAAAAATAATTATTTTTGCATCGCTTTATTCTGAGGGCTATAACTTTTTTTATTTTTTCGCTCATGAAGCTGTATGGTGGCTCATTTTTTGCGGGACAAGATGACATTTTCAGCGGTACAATGTTTATATCTGTCTTTTTGATTGCGTGTTCTTCCACTTTTTGTTCGGCAGTATGATAATAAAGTATTGTTTTTAGCCTATTTTTTTTGGGGGGACGGTGTTCACTGAAGGGGTTAACTAGTGGTTCAGTTTTATAGGTCGGGTCATTTCGGACGCGACGATACTAAATATGTGCACTTTTATTGTTTATTTTTAATTTACATATAGAAATATATTTATTGGAAATATATACAGTGGGGCAAAAAAGTATTTAGTCAGTCAGCAATAGTGCAAGTTCCACCACTTAAAAAGATGAGAGGCGTCTGTAATTTACATCATAGGTAGACCTCAACTATGGGAGACAAACTGAGAAAAAAAAATCCAGAAAATCACATTGTCGGTTTTTTATCATTTTTTTTGCATATTATGGTGGAAAATAAGTATTTGGTCAGAAACAAACAATCAAGATTTCTGGCTCTCACAGACCTGTAACTTCTTTAAGAGTCTCCTCTTTCCTCCACTCATTACCTGTAGTAATGGCACCTGTTTAAACTTGTTATCAGTATAAAAAGACACCTGTGTACACCCTCAAACAGTCTGACTCCAAACTCCACTATGGTGAAGACCAAAGAGCTGTCAAAGGACACCAGAAACAAAATTGTAGCCCTGCACCAGGCTGGGAAGACTGAATCTGCAATAGCCAACCAGCTTGGAGTGAAGAAATCAACAGTGGGAGCAATAATTAGAAAATGGAAGACATACAAGACCACTAATAATCTCCCTCGATCTGGGGCTCCACGCAAAATCCCACCCCATGGGGTCAGAATGATCACAAGAACGGTGAGCAAAAATCCCAGAACCACGCGGGGGGACCTAGTGAATGAACTGCAGAGAGCTGGGACCAATGTAACAAGGCCTACCATAAGTAACACACTACGCCACCATGGACTCAGATCCTGCAGTGCCAGACGTGTCCCACTGCTTAAGCCAGTACATGTCCGGGCCCGTCTGAAGTTTGCTAGAGAGCATTTGGATGATCCAGAGGAGTTTTGGGAGAATGTCCTATGGTCTGCTGAAACCAAACTGGAACTGTTTGGTAGAAACACAACTTGTCGTGTTTGGAGGAAAAAGAATACTGAGTTGCATCCATCAAACACCGTACCTACTGTAAAGCATGGTGGTGGAAACATCATGCTTTGGGGCTGTTTCTCTGCAAAGGGGCCAGGACGACTGATCCGGGTACATGAAAGAATAAATGGGGCCATGTATCGTGAGATTTTGAGTGCAAACCTCCTTCCATCAGCAAGGGCATTGAAGATGAAACGTGGCTGGGTCTTTCAACATGACAATGATCCAAAGCACACCGCCAGGGCAACGAAGGAGTGGCTTCGTAAGAAGCATTTCAAGGTCCTGGAGTGGCCTAGCCAGTCTCCAGATCTCAACCCTATAGAAAACCTTTGGAGGGAGTTGAAAGTCTGTGTTGCCAAGCGAAAAGCCAAAAACATCACTGCTCTAGAGGAGATCTGCATGGAGGAATGGGCCAACATACCAACAACAGTGTGTGGCAACCTTGTGAAGACTTACAGAAAACATTTGACCTCTGTCATTGCCAACAAAGGATATATTACAAAGTATTGAGATGAAATTTTGTTTCTGACCAAATACTTATTTTCCACCATAATATGCAAATAAAATGTTAAAAAAACAGACAATGTGATTTTCTGGATTTTTTTTTCTCAGTTTGTCTCCCATAGTTGAGGTCTACCTATGATGTAAATTACAGACGCCTCTCATCTTTTTAAGTGGTGGAACTTGCACTATTGCTGACTGGCTAAATACTTTTTTGCCCCACTGTATATATATATATATATATATATATATATATATATATATATAAATTGTCTA
Organism: Ranitomeya imitator; assembly: GCF_032444005.1. Classification (NCBI taxonomy): domain Eukaryota; kingdom Metazoa; phylum Chordata; class Amphibia; order Anura; family Dendrobatidae; genus Ranitomeya; species Ranitomeya imitator. The sequence goes on from NC_091285.1 coordinate 124,550,241, forward strand.
AGGGTTTTTCCGTCTGTCTGTCTGTCTGTCTGTCTGTCCTGGAAATCTCGGCTCTCTGATTGGTCGAGGCCGCCAGGCCTCGACCAATCAGCAACGGGCACAGCGACGATGATGTCATAAAGGATGTAGACATCTCACGTTTCTGATTCAGCGATGGGCACAGTATCGACGTAGATGTCATAATGGTTGCCATGGCGACGATGATGTCATAAAGGTTGCCTCGACCAATCAGCGACGGGCACAGTGTGCCGCGAATTCTGGAATCATCATTGTCCATATACTACGGGGACATGCATATTCTAGAATACCCGATGCGTTAGAATCGGGCCACAATCTAGTATATATATATATATATATATATATATATATATATATATATATATATATATATATATATATATATATATATATATATATATATATATATATATATATATATATATATATATATATATATTATGACGCTGGGAGCGTCACTCTGTCCGAAGCCTTTATAGACTGCGCAAGCGCCGGCGCAGTCTGGCCCCCACAGAGTGACGCTCCCAGGAGATCGCGGTATGCGTAACCACTGAACGCACACCGCGATCTCCACCGGAGAGTCAGGGACCGCCAGGAGGGTAAGTATATTCACCTGTCCCCCGTTCCAGCGCTGCGTGCGTCTCCGTCTCCCGGGTCCTCTGCTGTGACGTTCACAGTTCAGAGGGCGCGATGACGCGCTTAATGCACGCCGGCGGCGCCCTCTGACTGAACAGTCACAACCAGAGGAGCCGAAAGATGGCGGTGCGCAGCGCTGGAACGGGACAGACAGGTGAGTATAGCAAGTGCTGGGGGCCTGAGCTAGCAGTGACTCCGGCACCTGACCCCCACAGCGCGCCGGTGTCCCCGCCTGCTCAGGCCCCCAGCACTCGGCGCCCAGCGACGATAGGTGAGTATGGTATTTTTTTTTTTATATATATGGCAGCAGCATACGGGGCATATACAATGGAGCATCTTATGGGGGGCATATGATACAATGGTGGCGCAGGATGGGAGCAGCACATGACAGAACAGGCGCAGGATGGCAGCAGCACATGACAGAACGGGGGCGCAGGATGGCAGCAGCACATGACAGAACGGGCGCAGGATGGCAGCAACACATGACAGAATGGGTGCAGGATGGCAGCAGCACATGACAGAACGGGCGCAGGATGGGAGCAGCACATGACAGAACGGGCGCAGGATGGCAGCAGCACATGACAGAACGGGCGCAGGATGGCAGCAGCACATGACAGAACGGGGCGCAGGGTGGGAACAGCACATGACAGAACAGTGGCGCAGGATGGCAGCAGCACATGACAGAACGGGCGCAGGATGGGAGCAGCACATGATAGAACAGGGGCGCAGGATGGCAGCAGCACATGACAGAACGGGGGCGCAGGATGGCAGCAGCACATGACAGAACGGGGGCACATGATGGCAGCAGCACATGACAGAATGGGCGCAGGATGGCAGCGGCACATGACAGAACGGGCGCAGGATGGCAGCAGCACATGACAGAACGGGCGCAGGATGGCAGCAGCACATGACAGAACGGGGGTGCAGGATGGGAGCAGCACATGAAAGTACGGGGGCACAGGATGGGAGCAGCACATGACAGAACGGGCGCAGGATGGCAGCAGCACATGACAGAACGGGGGCAGGATGGCAGCAGCACATGACAGAACGGGCGCAGGATGGCAGCAGCACATGACAGAACGGGGGCGCAGGATGGGAGCAGCACATGAAAGAACGGGGGCACAGGATGGGAGCAGCACATGACAGGATGGGAGAGCAAATGACAGAATGGAGGCGCAGGATGGGAGCAGCACATGTCAGAATGGGGGCGCAGGATGGGAGCAGCACATGTCACAATGGGGGTGCAGGATGGGAGCAGCACATGTCACAATGGGGGCGCAGGATGGGTGCAGCACATTACAGAATGGGGGCGCAAGATGAGTGCAGCACATGTCAGGATGGGGACGCAGGATGGAGCAGCTCATGACAGGATGGGGACGCAGGATGGAGCAGCACATACCAGGATGGAGACCATATACCAATATAGATGCTCGCCACCCGGGCGTAGAACGGGTTCAATAGCTAGTAATAAATATATATATATATATATATATATATATATATATATATATATATTAATATATATTTTATTTAGGTTTCTGTTTTTTCACATATGTAAATATATATTTTTTTACTTTGTCCCAGTGTTGGACATCATGGTAAAGTGTCAGATTGCTGATCTGACACTTTGCAATGCACTGTGTCAGATCAGCAATCTAACAGGCACTGCAGGAGGCTTGCTGGTGCCTGCTCTGAGCAGGCTCTAGCAAGTCTCCTCCCTGCAGGACACAGTAGGAGCCCCTTGGCCATTTTGGATCCGGGGCCTGCAGGGATGAGGATGGAGGAGACGCTCGGAGAAACACATGGTCTCAAGGAAGCACGCAGGGAGCCCCCTCCCTGCGCGATGCTTCCTTATGCCGCCGAAATGCTGCAATCATGTTTGATCGCAGTGTTCTGGGGCTTAATGTGCCAGGAATGGTCCTGGCACTTATTGCCGGATGTCAGCTGTGATAGTCAGCTGACACCCGGCCGCGATCCCCCGTGAGCATGGCTGATCGCATTAGACATACTATCCCGTCGGTGGTCATTTAGGCCCATACCACCTCGATGGGATAGTACGTCTAATGTCAGAAAGGGGTTAATCTTACTTAGCTGGTTTTGCACCTCTTCTTGGGTTAGATTGGTGGCGATTAATATAGGGTTTTCTTGGTCTCTCGGCATTTCACCTAGCATTTTGTTTTCCACCATGAATACCGTGGAGAAGACGGTGTTTAATATATTAGCTTTTTCCTCATCATCTACAACCATTCTTGTATTCACTCATCACTAGTCATGTCTACATCAAAATGGTATAAATATAAACATCAGCTTGGCGCGCAAAACATAAGCCCTCACCCAGCTCCAGAAAATGATAAATGGAGATGCTATTTGTCTTGGAAAACGGCAACTTTTTTTTTTAAAGAAACCTTGGTTTTTTTTTTTCTTCAGTACACAATATGGCAAAAACCAATGGTGTCGTTGAAAAGTAAAACTCTCCGACAAAACACAAGCTCTCACATGACCATATTGACAGAAAAAGCTCAAAAACAAGAAACCCAACGTTGCGAAGGGGTTACGCGAATTCTGGTGTTCCTGAAGTATCAGCAAACACTGGATTCAGGGCCGGACTGAGCACCTGGCACTTCTGGCAAATGCCAGAAGGGTCGGTGCCTGTAGTGGGCCGCATTGTCAGCTACATTGTTAACAGGGCCGGTGTAATCGGGATGCACACACTGTTCTAAAGCCTGTATACCTGCCTTTTCATATTCCTTTGCCCCACTTCCATCTTATGGACATCTGCCTCTTCTCCGTGTGTTATTTTAGTGCCTCTCTTCTGCCCCTCCCCCCTGCCCCACTTCCATCCTGCACGGTGCACTCTCTGCCACACTTCTGGTCTGCAATCACAGCATGACATCATCTTCTCTGGCACCAGCGGTTTATTCAAACGAGGCTGGCTGACACCTCCTACATCTTCAGCAGCACCAGATGTATTTCTGTCTCCTCTGCCTGGTGAGTGCTTGTGATGCCTCCTCCCCATGCTCGTTTCCCAGTTATCTGTCATGTAGACACTTTTTTCAAAGTATTTCTATTCATTGCATTGCAGTCCCATTTCTCCTCACTCCTACTGTAGTTCCCTCCTGTTTGCCTTCATTTTCCATCATAATCGTTTGCTGTATTACATATTTTAGCCTGTGGTCTCCATTTTATAGCTGGCTTTTTTATTATTCTCTTTTTTCATCCTTACCTTCATTTACCCCTCCTGTTATATAATTATTATTTATTGTTTCTCTTTTTTCCTCACTTTCTATAACTAGTCCCTACTTTCTCACCTACTTTAATCCTTATGCGCCTTATAAATTACTCTTCTCTTTACCTTTACTGCTATTCGATGTTCATTTTAGTCCTTATCTTATTTGTTCCCACCTCCAGGTTAAAATCCCCTTTTTCTTTTCTCCCTTTTCTTTTCCTTGTCTTATACTTTTTTTTACTGCATTTTTTACTTATTCTTACTTATGTTTTTTCATGTGTGTGTGTGTGTATTTTGTAGGCTGTGAGCAAATCTTGTACAGACACATTTTTGCTGCTTGCACCTTTAACCCCTTAACCCCCGGAGCTTTTTTCGGTATTGCGTTTTCGTTTTTTGCTCCCCTTCTTCCCAGAGCCATAACTTTTTTATTTTTCTGTCATATGGCCATGTGAGGGCTTATTTTTTGCGGGATGAGTTGCAATTTTGAACGACACCACTGGTTTTACCATGTTATGTACTAGAAAACAGGAAAAAAATTCCAAGTGCGGTGAAATTGCAAAAAAAAGTGCAATCCCACACTTGTTTTTTGTTTGACTTTTTTGCTAGGTTCACTAAATGCTAAAACTGACCTGGCTATTATGATTTTCCAGTTCATTACGAGTTCATAGACACCAAACATGTCTAGGCTATTTTTTATGTAAGTGGTGAAAATTCCAAAGCTTGCTAAATTTTCCAATACTCGTAGTGTCTCCATTTTTCGTGATCTCGAGTCAGGTGAGGGCTTATTTTTTTGCGTGCCGAGCTGACGTTTTTAATGATACCATTTCGGTGCTGATATGTTCTTTTGATCTCTCTTTATTGCATTTCAATGCAATGTCGCTGCAACCAAAAAAAAAGTAATTCTGGCGTTTTGACTTTTTTCTCGCTGCGCCGTTTAGCAATCAGGTTAATTCATTTTTTTTAATTGATAGATCGAGCGATTCTGAAGTAAACAGATGGCTCCCCCAACTTGAAGGGGCTGCTGGGCAAGTTGGGAGAGCCATCCGTTTACTTATGGGAAAGCATTAGTGATGAGTTTATATACTCGTTGCTCGGGTTTTCCCGAGCATGCTCAGGTAACCTCCAAGTATTTGTTAGTGTTCGGAGATTTAGTTTTCATCGCCTCAGCTGAATGATTTACAGCTATTAGCCAGACTGACTACATGTTACTACATGTAATCAGGCTGACTAACAGCTGTAAATCATTCAACTGCGGGCGATGAAAACAAAATCTACGAGCACTAACAAATAGGGTTGAGCGAAACGGGTCGAACATTTTCCAAAGTCGCGTTTCAATGACGCGAAAAGTGCCATTTCTCAGCCAATGAAGGTAAACGCAGAGTGTGGGCAGCGTGATGACATAGGTCCTGGTCCCCACCATCTTAGAGAAGGGCATTGCAGTGATTGGCTTGCTGTCCGCGGCGTCACAGGGGCTATAAAGGGGCGTTCCCGCCGACCGCCATGTTACTGCTGCTGATCTGAGCTTAGGGAGAGGTTGCTGCCGCTTCGTCAGAAGCAGGGATAGCGTTAGGCAGGGTCCATTAACCACCAAACCGCTTGTGCTGTAGCGATTTGCACTGTCCAACACCACCTTCGGTGTGCAGGGACAGTGGAGGCTACATTTTTTTTTTTTTTTTCTCAGCGCTGTAGCTCATTGGGCTGCCCTAGAAGGCTCCCTGATAGCTGCATTGCTGTGTGTACGCCGCTGTGCAAACCAACTGCTTTTTTCAAAGCACAAATCCTCTTGTTCCTTCCTTTCTGCACAGCTATCTTGTTTGTTTGTCCACACTTTTTATTTAATTTGTGCATCAGTCCACTCCATATTGCTGCCTGCCATACCTGGCTGAGATTACTGCAGGGAGATAGTAATTGAAGGACAGTTCCTTTTTTTTTTTTTTTTTTTTTTTTGTGGGAGATTAAGATTGTCATTTCTGCTAGAGTGCCATCCCTGTCTGTGTCATCTCTCACTCAGTGGGCCATAGAAAGCCTATTTATTTTTTTGCTTGATTTGGGTTCCAAAATCTACCTGAAAAAATCACAACATCAATCAGTGGGAGAAAAATATTGGCCTCAGGGCTTGTGTGCCACTCCTGACTCCTGTGTGTGCCATCTCTCACTCAGTGGGCCATAGAAAGCCTATTAATTTTTTTGCTTGATTTGGGTTCTAAATTCTACCTGAAAAAATCAATAAATCAATCAGTGGGAGATAAATATTGGCCTTTGGGCTTGGGTGCCAGTCCTAAAGGTACCTTCACACATAACGATATTGTTAACGATATTGTTGCTTTTTGTGACGTAGCAACGATATCGTTAAGGAAATCGTTATGTGTGACAGCGACCAACGATCAGGCCCCTGCTGGGAGATCGTTGGTCGCTGAACAAAGTCCAGAACTTTATTTCGTCGCTGGATCTCCCGTGAACATCGCTGGATCGGCGTGTGTGACACCGATCCAGCGATGTCTTCACTGGTAACCAGGGTAAACATCGGGTAACTAAGCGCAGGGCCGCGCTTAGTAACCCGATGTTTACCCTGGTTACCAGCGTAAAAGTAAAAAAAAACAAACACTACATACTTACCTACCGCTGTCTGTTCCCGGCGCTCTGCTCTGCACTCCTCCTGTACTGGCTGTGAGCGTCGGTCAGCCGGAAAGCAGAGCGGTGACGTCACCGCTCTGCTTTCCGGCCGCTGTGCTCACAGACAGTACAGGAGGAGTGCAGAGAAACAGAGCGCCGGGGACAGACAGCGGTAGGTAAGTATGTAGTGTTTGTTTTTTTTTTACTTTTAGGATGGTAACCAGGGTAAACATCGGGTTACTAAGCGCGGCCCTGCGCTTAGTTACCCGATGTTTACCCTGGTTACCGGCATCGTTGGTCGCTGGAGAGCTGTCTGTGTGACAGCTCTCCAGCGACCAAACAGCGACGCTGCAGCGATCCGGATCGTTGTCGGTATCGCTGCAGCGTCGCTTTAATGTGAAGGGGCCTTAAGCGTGCCATCTCTCTCTCTCAGATAGTGGGCCATAGAAAGCCTATTTATTATTTTTTTTATTGGGTTTATAAATTTTCCCTGGAAAAAAAAAAAAAAAAGTGGGAGATAAATATTGGCCTCTGGGCTTGTGTGCCACTCCTGACTCCTGTGTGCGTCCTCTCTCACTCAGTGGGCCCTACAAAGCCTATTTTTTTTTATTTGGTTTCTAAATTATTCCTGAAAAAATCATTTTTTTTTATTTATTTTTTTTTTCTAAAGTCTCCCTGGAAAAAAAAAAAAAAATCAAATCAGTGGGAGATTAATATTGCCCTTTCTGCTTGTGTGCCAGTCTTGACTCCTGGGTGTGCCATCTCTCTCTCTCCAATTGTGGGCCATAGAAAGCCTATTAATTTTTTTGCTTGATTTGGGTTCCAAAATCTACCTGAAAAAATCACTAAATCAATCAGTGGGAGAAAAATATTGGCCTCTGGGCTTGTGTGCCACTCCTGACTCCTGTGTGCGTCCTCTCTCACTCAGTGGGCCATAGAAATCCTATTTTTTTTTTATTTGTTTTCTAAATTCTCCCTGAAACAATCATTTCATTTTATTTGGTTTATAAATTCTTCCTTAAAAAATCATTTTTTTTTATTATTTTTTTTTTCTAAAGTCTCCCTTTAAAAAAAACAAAACAAATCAGTGGGAGATTAATATTTACATTTGCGCTTCAGTGACAGTCCTGCGTGTGTGGCATCTCTCTCATTTGTTGCCACCAACAACAGAGTGTGTAACATTGTGCCTGATTTTCGTTGTGGTCTCACCCACCTGTAAAGGGGTAGCTAAATCATACTGAAGTTATAGCTCACCGTGTAAGTTGTGTGACAGCAACAAATACCGTTAGTTTGGTAACGTTTTTAAAACAATGAGGAAGTCTGGTGGAAGAGGTCGTGGCCGGGGGCGTTCATTGTCAGCTGGTAATGAGGGTAGTGGTAGTGGTGGAGCATCAGGTGGTCGTGGGAAAAAAAATATTGCACCTAAGTCTGGAGCTGTGGAGCCAGGTTCGTCGTCTGGCTACACAAGGCCTCGAACACTCCCTTTTCTGGGAGTAGGAAAACCGCTTTTAAAGCCGGAGCAGCAAGAGCAAGTTTTGGCTTATCTTGCTGACTGAGCCTCTAGCTCTTTTGCCTCCTCTCGTGAAACTGGTAAATGTCAAAGCAGCGCGTCGTTAGTGGATGTTCACGGTCAGGGACAAGTCTCTTCCTTGTCCTCTTCAGCAAAAACAACAACAGAGAAGAATGCAGCAGGCGACACAACGGGTTACTCCATGGAGCTCTTTACACATACCGTCCCTGGCTTAGAAAGTGAAGCAGTTAACAGTCCATGCCCATTACAAGTTGAATCTGACATGGAGTGCACTGATGCACAGCCACAGCCAGACTACTATGCTGGTCCTTTGACTCAGACCACAACATTGCCCTCGCAGGGTGCTGATCAAGAATCAGACCCTGATGAGACTATGTTGCCCCATCACGAACGCTATACCACCGACCGACACGGTGACACAGACGAAGTTGCACACGAGCTACAAGAAGAGGTAATAGATGACCCAGTTCTTGACCCCGATTGGCAGCCATTGGGGGAACAGGGTGCAGGCGGCAGCAGTTCTGAAGCGGAGGAGGAGGGGCCGCAGCAGGCATCAACATCGCAACAGGTTCCATCTGCCGGGCCCGTATCTTGGCCAAAACGCGTGGCAAAGTCAAAACCTGTTGGAGTACAGCGTGGCCATCCGGTTAAAGCTCAGTCTGCAATGCCTGAAAAGGTATCCGATGCTAGAAAGAGTGCAGTCTGGCATTTTTTTAAACAACATCCAATTGATCAGCGCAAAGTCATCTGTCAAAAATGTTCAACTACCTTAAGCAGAGGGCAGAATCTGAAAAGTCTCAATACAAGTTGCATGCATAGACATTTAACCACCATGCATTTGCAAGCTTGGACTAACTACCAAACGTCCCTTAAGGTTGTAGCACCCTCGGCCAATGAAGCTAGTCATCAACGCAACATCCCTTCCGGCAGTGTAGGGCCACCATTTTCTGCACCATCTGCAGTATCTGTGCAGGTTTCTTTGCCAGGCCAAAGCAGTCAGGGTCAGGGAATCACCAGTTTCGTAGTAGGAAACACTGCATCTAGGGCACCGGCGGCAACAGTACCATCTCCCACCGTCTCTCAGTCTGCCATGTCCACCGGCACCCCCGCTAGTTCCACGATCTCCAGCTCTCCAGTCCAGCTCACCCTACATGAGACTATGGTTAGAAAAAGGAAGTACTTAGCCTCGCATCCACGTACACAGGGTTTGAATGCCCACATAGCTAGACTAATCTCGTTAGAGATGATGCCCTACCGGTTAGTTGAAAGTGAAGCTTTCAAAGCCCTGATGGACTACGCTGTACCACGCTACGAGCTACCCAGTCAACACTTTTTTTCCAGAAAAGCCATCCCAGCCCTCCACCAGCATGTTAAAGAGCGCATCGTCCATGCACTCAGGCAATCTGTGAGCACAAAGGTGCACCTGACAACAGATGCATGGACCAGTAGGCATGGCCAGGGACGTTACGTGTCCATCACGGCACACTGGGTAAATGTGGTGGATGCAGGGTCCACAGGGGACAGCAAGTTTGGGACAGTTCTGCCTAGCCCACGGTCTAGGAAACAGTTGGCTGTAGCCGTTCGCACCCCCTCCTCCTCGTCCTCCTGCATAAGCGAGACCTCGTCCACAGACCGCAGTCGCACAACCACTCCATCCGCAGCTGCCACTGTTGCACACCAGGTCTCCCATTATGGGGCAGCTACTGGCAAACGTCAGCAGGCTGTATTGGCTATGAAGTGTTTGGGCGACAACAGACACACCGCGGAAGTTCTGTCCGAGTTCTTGCAGAAAGAAACGCAGTCGTGGCTGGGCACTGTAGATCTTGAGGCAGGCAAGGTAGTGAGTGATAACGGAAGGAATTTCATGGCTGCCATCTCCCTTTCCCAACTGAAACACATTCCTTGCCTGGCTCACACCTTAAACCTGGTGGTGCAGTGCTTCCTGAAAAGTTATCCGGGGTTATCCGACCTGCTCCTCAAAGTGCGTGGACTTTGCTCACATATCCGCCGTTTGCCCGTACACTCCAGCCGTATGCAGACCTATCAGCGTTCTTTGAACCTTCCCCAGCATCGCCTAATCATAGACGTTGCAACAAGGTGGAACTCAACACTGCACATGCTTCAGAGACTGTGTGAACAGAGGCGGGCTGTTATGTTTTTGTGGGAGGATACACATACACGGGCAGGCAGTAGGATGGCAGACATGGAGTTGTCAGGTGTGCAATGGTTGAAGATTCAAGACATGTGTCAAGTCCTTCAGTGTTTTGAGGAATGCACACGGCTGGTTAGTGCAGACAACGCCATAATAAGCATGAGCATCCCCCTAATGCGTCTGCTGATGCAAAGTTTGACGCACATAAAGGATCAGGCGTCTGCAGCTGAGGAAGAGGAAAGCCTTGATGACAGTCAGCCATTGTCTGGCCAGGGCAGTGTACAGGACGAGGTAGCGGGCGAAGAGGAGGAGGAGGACGAGGAGGATGATGGGGATGATTATATTTTTAATGAGGAAGCTTTTCCGGGGCCAGTGGAAATTGTTGGCGCGGCAAGGCCGGGTTCTGGTATTTGGAGGGACACAAGTGACGTGGATTTGCCTGAAACTGTCCCTCAACCAAGCACAACCACAGATTTGAGAACTGGAACTTTGGGCCACATGGCGGATTATGCCTTACGTATCCTCAAAAGGGACACACGCATAACAAAAATGATGAACGATGACGATTACTGGTTGGCCTGCCTCCTTGATCCTCGCTATAAAGGCAAATTGCAAAATATAATGCCACATGAGAACTTGGAACTAATATTAGCAACCAAACAATCAACTCTTATTGACCGTTTGCTTCTGGCATTCCCTGCACACAGCGCCCGTGATCGTTCTCACACGAGCTGCAGGGGCCAGCAGACCAGAGGTGTTAGAGGGGCAGAAATCAGAAGTGGCGTTGGCCAGAGGGGTTTTCTGACCAGGTTGTGGAGTGATTTTGCTATGACCGCAGACAGGACAGGTACTGCAGCATCAATTCAAAGTGACAGGAGACAACATTTGTCCAGTAAGGTTACTAACTATTTTTCATCCCTTATCGATGTTCTCCCTCAACCGTCATTCCCATTTGATTACTGGGCATCAAAATTAGACACCTGGCCAGAATTGGCAGAATATGCATTGCAGGAGCTTGCTTGCCCGGCAGCTAGTGTCCTATCAGAAAGAGTATTCAGTGCTGCAGGTTCAATACTAACAGAAAAAAGGACTCGTCTGGCTACCCAAAATGTAGATGATCTAACCTTCATTAAAATGAACCACAGCTGGATTTCGAAATCTTTTGCCCCACCTTGCCCGGCTGACACCTAGCTTTCCTATGTAAAGGTCTTGCCTGTGGACTATTCTGAACGACTTTTCCAATCTCGTAATTTGCAGCACCTGATTGTCCAGCATCCGACATGTTAACACCTCCCTAAATGGCCAAAGTCCCCACACGGGACCGTGGTATCGCCACTTGGCGCCAGCACCCGTGAGAGTACTGTTTGTCTGAAGAGGTGGGTGTGCCCGCTTTTGGTCGACGGCACTGCCACTAGGTCCCTCATAGTACAATAAAGTGTCTGGCGGTGGTGGTGCGCACCCAACGTCAGACACACCGTTGTAATATGAGGGGCCCTGGGCCTGTACCGCCGGCCACAAGACAGTCCCCCCCCCCCCCAGGTCAAACAGTGCTCTACCACTTGCAAAATTTTCTCTCACAGCTCCACCAATGTTTAGTCTATGCGCTGACATCCTTCAATGCCTGGCACTGTCAATACCATTGTATTGACATTTTTCTTATGTTAGGGCTTCGATGCCTGTCTGCGGTCCCTCCTTCCACTAGGCCTCCACTGACCTGTCTACTGCTGCCCGTGTTCCCCTGGAACCAATTTTAAATTGCCTACAGCCAGCCCAATTTATTATGTTAGGGCTTCGAAGCCTGTCTGCGGTCCCTCCTTCCACTAGGCCTCCACTGACCTGTCTACTGCTGCCCGTGTTCCCCTGGAACCAATTTTAAATTGCCTACAGCCAGCCCAATTTATTATGTTAGGGCTTCGAAGCCTGTCTGCGGTCCCTCCTTCCACTAGGTCTCCACTGACCTGTCTACTGCTGCCCGTGTTCCCCTGGAACCAATTTTAAATTGCCTACAGCCAGCCCAATTTATTATGTTAGGGCTTCGAAGCCTGTCTGCGGTCCCTCCTTCCACTAGGCCTCCACTGACCTGTCTACTGCTGCCCGTGTTCCCCTGGAACCAATTTTAAATTGCCTACAGCCAGCCCAATTTATTATGTTAGGGCTTCGAAGCCTGTCTGCGGTCCCTCCTTCCACTAGGCCTCCACTGACCTGTCTACTGCTGCCCGTGTTCCCCTGGAACCAACATCAGAAAATATAAAAATAAGTATTTTGCTTATAAAAAAGAAAATACTGGAGAGATATCAAATGCAGACATTTTAACATTAAAAACAAACACATACAACAAAAATCTGGTACAGTACTAAAAATGGCCACCAGCTACAATAACTTTCTCCTGCAAGTAGTTAACTGAAAGTTTTTTTCAATTTAAAACACAGATATGGCATCCACCGAGTGTTGTCCTGTCGTGTCTTCTTTATATTATTGCCAAGAAGATGCAAAACAATGAAAATAATAAAATCATTATTTACCAAAAAAATAGAGTAAGTCAAAACCACATTGCAAATAAACATTCATTACAAATAAAGAAGCAGGGCGCGTCCGAGGGTGAGTATATACCTAATAAGAATATAATCACCCTCGGACGCGCCCTGCTTCTTTCCGACAGCCTTCCTTCCTAAGAATCAGCCCTTCCGTGGTGTAGAGAGAGGGTGTGTTACACTCCAAGGTGTTCCCCAGGTTGCCTTTCCTGAGCTTCAATCTTTAGTAGTTGTCGGAAAGTAGGCTGCATTAGGCCTACAAATTGGGTATGGGGTGGAGAGAGATGGTGTGTTACACTCCAAGGTGTTCCCCAGGTTTCCTTGCCATTGCTTCGGTCTTCCGACTCTCGTTTAGTAGTTGTAGAAAACTACACTGCATTAGGCCTACAAAATGGGTATAGGGTGGAGAGAGATGGTGTGTTCCACTCCAAGGTGTTCTCCAGGTTGCCTTTCCAGAGCTTCGATCTTAATGCTCTCGTTTAGTAGTTGTTGGAAACTACACTGCATTAGGCCTCCAAATTGGCTATGGGGTGGAGAGAGATGGTGTGTTCCACTCCAAGGTGTTCTCCAGGTTGCCTTTCCTGAGCTTCTATCTTCAGGCTCTCGTTAAATTGTGGTTAAATGGAACAACTGCATTTGGCGTACTAGTTGGTTTGGGGCCTACTAACAGTGTCTGCCGCTCCTTGCTGTTCTCCTGGTTTCCTGTCCTGAAATTCCGTTTTCAGGCGCTCGTTAAGTAGTTGTTAATGTTAGACTGCATTTGGCCTACTAGTTGGGTTGGGGCCTACTATCGGTGTCTGCCACTCCTTGCTGTTCTCCTCCACTGAACAAAGCTGTGCCGCCTGTTTACTACGGTTGCCAATTTTGAACTGCATTTCGACTACTTACTGATTTGGGCCTACTCTTTGTGTCAGCCTCTCATTCCAGTTGTCCTCCACTGCAATGCCCCCTGGTTATTCCTGTGTTACCAATTTTGAACTGCATTTAGCCAACTTTATTCTTTGGGCCTATATCTGTGTTTCCTCCTCATCCTGCCCATTGCCCAGCCAGTGATAGATGAGTCTGCTGGTACATTGACCCATAACGCAACATTCCCCGTGCACGCTACACAACAACATTGTGACCCTGCTGAAAGTCAGGTTGCTCTTCCCGCATACCATACCACCTTACACGGGGACAAAGAGGAAGGTGCAGATGAAAGTGCAGGTTCCTTCATCAGGTGGGGGGAGGAATACTAGTTGGCGACGTCACTGGCACAGGGCCTCTCATAGTACGCAAAAGTGTTGCTGCCGGTGGGAGGCGCCCCCGCCGTGCAAACACACCGCTGTACTTTGAGGGGCCCTGTGCCAGTGCCAATGCCAACGAGTGGGCCCCCCCTGCTTGCTCAGGTTCACAGCACTTGCAAAGTTGAAATACTTACCTCTCCCTGCTCCACTGCCGTGACGTGGTCCAGATTTCCTGGGCCCACTAATTACTTGAACCAGCCCTACCCACCACAACTTTAGCCAAATGACCCCCAATTTCAAATGCCTTCCAATTATTATAAGGTAAATTGCGCTTGACAAGCTTCATTAAGAAGAATGGATGGTTTTGACATTAAAATGGGCACTCTAGGTGTTTTCCTGGCCCCCACTCACTGCCGACTATGCTGCCCCATTGACTTGCATTGGGTTTCGTGTTTCGGTCGATCCCGACTTTACGTCATAATCGGCCGATTTCACTCGACCCGACTTTTGAGATAGTCGGGTTTCGCGAAACCCGGCTCGACTCTAAAAAGGTCAAGGTCGCTCAACTCTACTAACAAATACTCGTAGATCTCCCGAGAATGCTCAGGAACACCCGAGCAACGAGTATATTCGCTCATCACTAGTAAGCATGTATGAATGACCACTTGATTAGGAGCTATTATGGGGTAATGCTATTTAGCACCTGTATATGTCTTCAGCTTTCCTAAGCCATTAGGTCATTATGGTTAAATGACTGTCATTCCCATTTACCTTACTCAAGATGTACTCAGCTTTTACTCCTTAACCCAGCTTACCTTCATGTCTCCTCCATATTTCCTCTCTGTATGTGCTACATTGGGGTTTTATTAATGGATTTACATGTGTTTTTGTCTCAATAAAACTCTTCTTAATTGCTACTATGTTCTGTAGGATTTTTATACTCCGTTTTTTTTTGTTTTTCAATATTTGATTATGGTTTGTTGGCATTTGTCTGTTCTATGGCAATATTATTATTGCAGTATTATTATTATTCAATCTTATATAGCTGTATCATTGGTATTATGAAAGTAGTAAATATTGATTTCCTCCAGGCAAGGTAATATTAGTAATAGATATCCCCATCTGGTGCTATGGGGCAAGAACAGCATGGGCCTGTGTACTTTCAAATGCCAGAACTGATTTTGAGCCCCAGTCCTTCCCTGACTGCATTGACCCCAAGATCTGCACTAACTCCTAGTTAAAATAAGCGGGCTGTGAGGCTTTTTATAGATGTTCATGAAACTCTCTGAATAACATGATCGGTGAGTAACTGAGCATGAGGGACAAATAAATAAGTCCCTGTTTGATAAGGTTATCCATTAGATATGAACTATTGTATATGACTGAGAACATTCAACTCACCTTCAGCTGAATATTACCCTCTTATGTGATGCTAAAAAGATATGCAGTTTTCAATCCAGTTATTTTGTTGCTGCTGAATCCAAAAGGGGGAGATCAGCACAGATAGCAGTCAACAAAAAAAATGGATTTTGGCTAGTACATGAGCTTGACTGTTTATCAATTATGGAACAGGAAACAAAAGAATTTTCTTATGTTATTGATAGTGTTGAGCGATACCTTCCGATATCGGAAAGTATCGGTATCGGATTGGATCGGCCGATATTCAAAAAATATCGGATATCGCCGATACCGATACCCGATCCCAATGCAAGTCAATGGGACCAAAATATCGGAATTAAAATAAACCCTTTCTTTCCTTGTAGGTTCATTGTACATGAAGGAAAACAACAAAGAATAATACAGGATGTATTTGGGGAGGTGGCGGAGACATTAAAGTCATAGAGGTTTAGCGCAATCAAATAGAATAGCCTTTTTTTTTTTTTTTTTTTTAAAGACGTTCGGAGTGACAAAGATATTGACTATGTAATTTTTTTTTTATTTTGTCAGATATTGAAGTTTAACTATTCCACGCCCTTCCCCTTTTTTTTTTTTAGTTTTCCCATATTTTCATCTTCATCATCATCAGCATCTTTGACATCAACTTCTTCACCTTATTCATCTTCTTCTTCATCTTCTACCTATTTTTTTTTTTTATTACATTCTTCATATTCATTTTATTCAACTATTATTATTCTTCCTATTCTACTTCATTATATTCAACTATTATTATTCTTCCTATTCTACTTCTTCATCATATTCTCATTTGTGACAGGCATTCCCGTAGTTGTTATCTATAAAAGTTTGAAGATTACACCTTCCGTTCTGCCAGTCACAAAAGTTACATTTGTCCGCGTTCAGTTTGGCCTGTAGCATCAGGCTTTATCCAGGGGCACCATGAGGAGGAACGGACTCACCCCCATACACTGCTTAGTCTTCTTCTGCATATAATTTAGATAATATCTTTTGCTCTGATATTAAGTGTTATGCTTAATGTTCTTCTGCTCTTTGTTCTGCAGCCTCTTGTTCTTCTGCTTCTCGGTCTTTCATGTCGTCGTCTCCAGGGTCGTCGTCTCCAGGGTCGTCGTCTCCAGGGTCGTCGTCTCCGCCGTCGTCGTCATCGGGGTGGTCTTCCGGGTCGTCGACTTTAGGGTCTTCAACTTGGAAGTGTAGCAGAAGGTACAAGATGGCTGAGAAAATGCCAAGAACCAGCTGATGGAACTGGAACTCGGATGGCTACCCGAAGGTTCAAGAGCCTATGGAACTACCGAGGACCAGCTGACGTTACTGGAACCCGGTTACTAAGCAGGAGGTACCCGTGCTAAAAAGCACTACCAAGGACCACCTGACGTTGGTGGAACTTGGATACCCAGAAGGAGGCACCTAAGCCAAAGGCTCTGCCCGGAACCAGCTGACAGTACTGGAACCAGGATGGGGAGCAGAAGGTGCAAGAGCAAAAGACACTGCCGAGAACCAGCTGACGGTGCTGGAACCAGGTGGTGGACCCGAAGGCCCACAGGAGAGGAGAGAACAGCTAGGCCGCGAGGCAGCCGCAGTTACCGAACCCCAACAGTCCTACAGGGGGAGCTTGGCCTACTGGCACTACAGAACCAGCCTTGACTACCAATTCATGCAGCCCACATAGGAAGCTCCTAAACTGGAGGCACCCTGGAGTTGGCTAACTCAACCGCAACACGACGGGGCAAGCATAGGTGTCTCAGTGGGTTTGACAGTCCCCGGAAACAGCTGACGGTGCTGGAACCAGGCTGGGCACAAGGGAGTACCCGTGACAAAAACACTGCCGAGAACCAGCTGGCGGTGCTGGAACCCGGATGCGTTGCCCCAGTGTGCAAGAGCCAATGGCATGACCGAGGACCAGCTGACGGTGCTGGAACCCGGTTATTAAGCTGTAGGTGCCCGCGCTTAAAAGCACTACCAAGGACCGCCTGACGTTGGCGGAATTCGGATACCCAGGAGGAGGCACCTAAGCCAACGGCTCGGCCCGGAACCAGCTGATGGTGCTGGAACCAGGTGGTGGACCCGAAGGTCCACAGGAGAGGAGAGAACAGCTAGGCCGCGAGGCAGCCGCAGTTACCGAACCCCAACAGTCCTACAGGGGGAGCTTGGCCTACTGGCACTACAGAACCAGCCTTGACTACCAATTCACGCAGCCCACATAGGAAGCTCCTAAACTGGAGGCACCCTGGAGTTGGCTAACTCGACCGCAACACGACGGGGCAAGCATAGGCGTCTCAGTGAGTTTGACAGTCCCCGGAAACAGCTGACGGTGCTGGAACCAGGCTGGGCACGAGGGAGTACCCGTGACAAAAACACTGCCGAGAACCAGCTGGCGGTGCTGGAACCCGGATGCGTTGGCCCAGTGTGCAAGAGCCAATGGCACGACCGAGGACCAGCTGACGGTGCTGGAACCCGGTTACTAAGCTGTAGGTGCCCGCGCTTAAAAGCACTACGAAGGACCGCCTGGCGTTGGCGGAACTCGGATACCCAGGAGGAGACACCTAAGCCAAAGGCTCGGCCCGGAACCAGCTGACGGTGCTGGAACCAGGTGGTGGACCCGAAGGTCCACAGGAGAGGAGAGAACAGCTAGGCCGCGAGGCAGCCGCAGTTACCGAACCCCAACAGTCCTACAGGGGGAGCTTGGCCTACTGGCACTACAGAACCAGCCTTGACTACCAATTCACGCAGCCCACATAGGAAGCTCCTAAACTGGAGGCACCCTGGAGTTGGCTAACCCGACCGCAACCCGACGGGGCAAGCATAGGCGTCTCAGTGAGCTTGACACAACCCGGAAACAGCTGCCGGTGCTGAAACCAGGCTTGGCACGAGGGAGTACATGTGACAAAAACACTGCCGAGAACCAGCTGGCGGTGCTGGAACCCGGATGCGTTGCCTATTAAATATTGTCTTCCTACAGCCCCAACTAGCGGTGTTGGAGCAAAGGGTAAGCAGGGGGAGCAGAGTGTAGGCCGAAGCCTGCACTGGAGGCAGCTTTGTGTCTGCGTTGCGTTTGCAGGACACTTTGCCGGCTACACAATGGGGGAACAGCTGGCGTTGCTGAACCCCACTGACACAATGGCGGGTGTTTTTCTGTGTGCAGCTAGCACTTCCGGGCAAAAACTAGCGGTGCTAGAGCCCAGGGTCAGCAGGAGGAGGAGAGGAACAGAGTGTAGGCCGAAGCCTCCACTGGTGGCAGCTTTTGGTCAGTTGTGCCAGCATGGCTTGTGCTGGACACGATGCCGGCTACACAGCAGGGGAACAGCTGGCGGTGCTGAACCCCACTAACACATTGGCTGGTGTTTTTCTCTGTGCAGCTTGCATTTCCGGGCAAAAACTAGCGGTGTTAGAGCCCAGGGTCAGCAGAAGGAGGAGAGGAGCAGAGTGTAGGCCGAAGCCTAGTTGAACCAATTTCAAAGGTAACCTTTAACCCCCCCTCAGGTGTTGCAAGGTACAAGAGCCACACCTTGTGCAGCATTAATGCTGCACAAGTAAAAGGTTGCTCTATTAATTTTGCTCCTTGCACACGCTGAATAAAACACGTACACTATTTAGCCCATTATACTGTCAAACAGTAGTGGAGGCGTGACTTGTCTTTTTAAGGAGACGCAGCACAGGTGTCAAATTTTACACCTAGGTGCTGGGCGCAGATTCCTGAGCGTTATTTGCTGTACAGGAGTATGCGCTATTGTGATCCCTTGGCCATGCGCTGTGAGCGCTGCCTGTCTTCTGACCTCCTTTCATGTTGGCCGGTGCGGTTAGCAATGGCCATGAATCCCAGGACCGCTGTGTTTTCAAAAAATCACACTGCGTGGCTGGGATTCGTGGCCTTGTGCAGTAAATATATTTGCCGCTCACACATGTCCTTACACCTGCTTCAGACTGGACGGCCTCAGTGGATCCCTTATCGCTTACCATGGCCATGAGGCCGCACAGTCTGAAGAAGGCGGAAGGAGATAAGTTAAGACAGGCGAACATATGCACTGCACATGCCCATCAATAACACGCTCGCAGCCAAAATATATGAGACAACGAGGGGGGTTGTGTCGGGCAGGGCGGACGCACAGGCACAGGCAGCCAACCAATGATGTCAGAAGACGGGCAGCGCTACCAAGGATGGTGCTGCGTACCATTAGAAAGGAAAGTCACACCTCAGGGACAGTGGAATGGTCTCAATGACACACATTTTGTACGTGTTGAGTTCCACGTTGGCAAGGAGAAAAAGTCAGCCACCTTGTACAAATGCAGCATGACTGCTGTACAAGGTAGCTGTTATACATAGAAACACCTTGGGGTGGGTGGCAGGGTCCCTTTAATTTCAGTTCATGTGCCTGCGTGGCGTTTGCAGGTCACGTTGCCGGCTACACAGCAGGGGAACAGCTGGCGGTGCTGAACCCCACTAACACATTGGCTGGTGATTTTCTTTGTGCAGCTAGCACTTCCGGGCAAAAACTAGCGGTGTTTGAGCCCAGGGGCAGCAGGAGGAGGAGAGGAGCAGAGTGTAGGTCGAAGCCTGCACTGGTGGCAGCTTTTGGTCGGTTGTGCCAGCGTGGCTTGTGATGGACACGTTGCCGACTACACAGCAGGGGAACAGCTGGCGGTGCTTAACCCCACTGACACATCAGCTAGTGTTTTTTCTGTGTAGACAACACTTCCAGGTGGCAACTGACAGTGTTGAAACCCAGGGAATCAAAGAGGAGCAGAGTGTAGGCCGAAGCCTGCAGTGGAGCAAGTTGAAAGGGAACCTTTAACCCCCCCCCCCCAGGCATTTGTTGCTGAAAGAGCCATCTTGTACAGCAGTAATACTGCACATGGAAAATGGTGGCTCCTAAAATTATGCTCCTTGCAAACGCTGAAGTACACACTCATATAATGTGTCCCCTCACACCGTCAAACCGTCCCGGAAGTGGGACTTTCCTTTGTAATGTGACACAGCACAGCCGTCATTCCAACCCCCTTGGTGCCGTGCGCCACCTCCTCAACGTTGTTTGGTTCTGTCACGGAGCCCGCGCTGTAATGTAATCCCTTGGCCATGCACAGTTAGCGGTGCCCATCTTCTGACATCATTTAGGTGTCAGGCTGGCAGTGCCTGTGCGTCCAAGCTGCCCGAGATCCAACCTCGCAGTGTCATCTATTGTAATCCGACTGCGGGCCAGGGATCCATGGGCATGCGCAGTGCATATCATCGCCTCTCACTCACCTCACTCACCTCCTTCCTGCTTCTTCAGACTGTGCGGCGTCACGGCCGTGGCATGCTATAAGGGATCAGCTGACGCCGCCTAGTCTGAAGAAGCGTGAAGAAGGGGAGTGAGAGGCTAGTATATGCACTGCGCATGGCCATGGATACCAGGCCCACTGTGGGATCACATTAGACGACACTGCGAGGTGGGATTTCGGGCAGCGTGGACGCACAGGCGCAGCCAGGACGACAACAAATGATGTCAGAGGAGGGGCAGCGCAAACTGTGCATGGTCAAGGGATAGCATAACAGCGCAGGGTCCATGACGGAATCAAACAACGCTAAGGAGGCAGCGCACGGTGCCTAGGGGGTAGCAATGACGGCTGTGCTGCGTCACATTACAAAGGAAAGTCCCACCTACGGGATGGTTGGACGGTGTGAGGGGACACATTACATGAGTGTGTAGTTCAGCGTTTGCAAGGAGCATAATTTCAAGAGCGACCTTTTCCATGTGCAGTATTAGTGCTGCACAAGGTGGCTCTTTCAGTAACAAACGCCTAGGGAAGGGAGGGGACAGGTCCCCTTACATTTTAGTTGTGCCAGCAAGGCGGTCGCATGACACGTTGCCGGATACACAGCTGGGGATCAGCTGACGTTACTGAACCCCAATAACAGAGGAGCGACTGTTGACTGTGCAGACAGCACTTCCAGGCACCAACTGGCGGTGTTAGAGCCCAGGGACAGCAGGAGGAGCAGATTGGAGGTATTGCCGCACACACAGCTGGGGATCAGCTGACGTTACTGAACCCCAAATAACTGAGGAGCGACTGTTGACTGTGCAGACAGCACTTCCAGGCACCAACTGGCGGTGTTAGAGCCCAGAGACAGCAGGAGGAACAGAGTGTAGGCCGAAGCCTGATTGGAGCAAGTTGAAAGGGAACCTTTAACCCCCCCCCAAGACGTTTGTAGCTGAAAGAGCCATCTTGTGCAGCATTAAGGATGCAAAAGTAAAAGGTTGCTCTTTTAATTATGCTCCTTGCAAACACAGAAGTAAACACTAAAAATGTGTCCACTTATACCGTAAAAACCGTCCCGGAGGTGGGAATTTCCTTCGTAATGGGACGCAGCACAGCTGTCATTCCTATCCCCTTGGTGCCGTGCGCTGCCTCCTCAGCGTTGTTTTAGGCTGTCACGGAGCCTGCGCTGTTCTGTTATCCCTTGGCCATGCCCAATTTGCGCTGCCTGTCTTCTGACATAATTTGGTGTCAGGCTGTCAGTGCCTGTGCGTCCACGCTGCTCCAGATCTCACCTCGCAGTGTCGTCTATTGTAATCCCACTGCGGGCCTTGGATCCATGGACATGCACAGTGCATATCCTCGACTCTGAAGAAGAGGGAAGGAGGAGAGTGAGAGTCGAGGATATGCACTGTGCATGTCCATGGATCCAAGGCCCGCAGTGGGATTACGTTAGATGAGACTGCGAGGTGGGATCTGGAGCAGCGTGGACGCACAGGCACTGACAGCCTGACACCAAATTATGTCAGAAGACAGGCAGCGCTAATTGGGCATGGCCAAGGGATAACAGAACAGCGCAGGCTCCGTGACAGCTTAAAACAATGCTGAGGAGGCAGCGCACGGCACCAAGGGGATAGGAATGACAGCTGTGCTGCATCACATTATGAAGGAAAGTCCCAGCTCCGGGACAGTATAACGGTATCAGTGAACACATTTTATAAGTGTTAAGTTCTGCGTGTGCAAGGAGCTAAAACAAAAGAGCTACCTTTTCCTCGTGCAACATTACTGCTGCACAAGATGGCTCTTTCAGTAACAAACGCCGAGGGGGGGGGGGGGTACAGGTTCCCTTACATTTAGGTTGTTGTGCCAGCGTGGCGGTCGCAGGACACATTGCCGGCTACACAGCTGGGGATCAGCTAACGTTACTGAAACCCAATAACACTGGGTCGTATGTTTTGACTGTGCAGCCTGCACTTCTGAGCCGCAACTGGCGGTGTTGGAGCCCAGGAATAGCAGTTCAGTTGGTAGAAAGATGAACACATCAGGAGACCTGGATGACACCCAATTACTTAATCAGGCACAGGAGTGGCAAATTCCTGCGAGATCCAGGCCTGGTTCATTTTCAGGAAAGTAAGCCGGTCAACGTTATCGGAGGATAGTCGCATGCGACGGTCTGTTAGTACACCACCTGCGGCACTAAAGACACGTTCCGATAAGACACTAGCCGCAGGGCAAGCCAGCACCTCCAATGCATACTGGCTTAGCTCTGGCCATGTATCCAGCTTAGAGACCCAAAACTTGAACGGGAAGAGCCGTCTGGGAGTACACTAAGAGGGCAAGCCATGTAGTCTGTCACCATCTGACGGAACCGTTGCCTCCTGCTGACTGGAGCCGCCGGTGATGGTGTAGACATTTGGGGCGGGCACACAAAAGTTTTCCACAGTTGTGCCATACTTGGCTTGCCTTGGGCAGAGGCACTGCTTCTGTTCCCTCTTTGTGCAGAGCCTCCTCCTCCACTGCCTCGACGCACTGAGCTGCTTTGTAAAGCACTAGCAGCACTCCTCTCAGTTGGACTGGAGAAGATGATGGAATTCACCAGTGTGTCGTGGTACTCCCGCATTTTACGCTCCCGGGTCAACGCCGGGATGAGGTTTTGGACATTGTCACGGTAGCGAGGATCGAGGAGGGCGTACACCCAATAATCAGGCACGTTGAGAATGTGGTCGATGCGGCGGTCGTCTCTCAGGCACTGCAACATGAACTCAACCATGTGCTGCAGACTGCCAACTGGCCCAGAAACGCTGTCCCCTGCTTGAGACATGATCTCTGCCCATTCTTCATCACCCCACCCTCGCTGTACACACTGACCACTGGACAATGGTGGAACTCCCTCCTCTGGACGTAGCTCTTCCTCGTCCATTGACTCCTCCTCATCCTCCTCACAAAGGGTCCCCTGCCGACCCCTTTGTGAGGAACCACGTGGCGCTGACTGGCCAGAACCTGATGGAAAAGGTGACTCCTCATCCTCCACCTCTTCCACATCATCCCTTATCCCTTGCAGGGTCTCTTGAAGCAAGCAGATAAGGGGGACAGTCATGCTGACTAGTGCATCATCTGCACTTGCCATCCGCGTGGAATAATCAAAAGGATGCAAAACCTGGCAGACGTCCTTCATAGTGGCCCACTCTGTGGTTGTGAAGTCTGAGCGGCGCTGACTGCGACTTTTTTGCGCCTGATGCAGCTGGTACTCCATTACTGCTTGCTGCTGCTCACACAACCGCTCCAACATATGTAACGTGGAATTCCACCTGGTAGGTAGGTCACATATGATGCGATGTTCAGGAAGGCGAAACCGACGCTGCAGAGCAGCAATGCGGGATCTTGCTAAGCTGGAACGCCGCAAGTGAGCACACTCTAGGCGGGCCTTGTGCAGAAGTGCATCAGGATCCGGATAGTCCCTCAGAAAACTCTGCACAACCAAATTGAGCACATGTGCCAGACATGGGATGTGAGTGAGGTTGCCAAGGCCTAAAGCTGCCACCAGATTTCGGCCATTGTCACACACTACCATGCCTGGCTGGAGATTCGCTGGCACAAACCACACATCGCTCTCTTGCTTTAGGGCATTCCAGAGCTCCTGCGCTGTGTGGCTTCGATTCCCCAAAGAAACTAATTTCAAGACGGCCTGCTGACGTTTTGCCACTGCTGTGCTCATGTCGGTCATAGGTAAACGTTCACGGGTCCATGTGGAGGTGGACTGTGACGGATCCTGCAGCGATGAATCTGAGGAACTGGTGTAAGAGGAGGAGTCAATGCGTACAGACTGGATTCCTGCTATCCTTGGAGTGGGCAGGACACGTCCTGCGCCACTCGCACGGTCTGTACCCGGCTCAACAACATTAACCCAATGGGCAGTGACGGAAAGGTATCGCCCCTGTCCATGTTGACTGGTCCACGCATCGGTGGTGAGGTGGACCTTGTTACTGATGGCGTTCAGTAGCGCGTGTTTTATTTGTCCCTCCACATGCTTGTGCAGGGCAGGGACAGCTTGCCTGCTGAAGTAAAAGCGGCTGGGCACCTTGTACTGTGGGACTGCCAATGCCATCAAGTCACAGAAGCTGTCAGTCTCCACCAGCCTGAATGAGAGCATTTCCAGCGACAGAAGTTTGGCAATGCCTGCATTCAGAGCCTGTGCTTGGGGGTGGTTTGCCGAGAATGCCCGCCTTTTCTCCCATGCCTGTACTACCGATGGCTGTAGACTAGGCTGGGAGTGTGAGGATGACTGGGAATGTGGTGCTGTGGGTGGAATTACACTAGGTCTCTGGACAACAGTGCCAGAGGTTCTTCCATGGCGATCCAAGGAGGAAGCCGAACCAGCTGTGCGTGAGCTGGAGGAAGAAGCAACACGAGCTGAAGAGGTGGTAGCTGCCGCTGTTGGTTGGCCTACCTCTTCAGTGTGTTTTTGGAACTCCACCGCATGCCTGGTCCGCACGTGTTTCCACATATTTGTGGTATTGAGGTTGCTGACACTTTTACCTCTTTTTACTTTCTGATGACACAGCTTGCATTTGACAAAACAAATGTCATCTGCAACTGTGTCAAAAAAGGACCAGGCACTGCAAGTCTTGGGAGCGCCCTTTTTGGCTTTGGAAAGAGACAGGCTCCTAACGGGTGCCAAAGTGGAGGCTACAGGCTCCGCAGTCTTCCCCCTCCCTCTCCCTCTTTGGCCCGTTAGGGGAATCTCTTCCTCTGAGCTGCTCCCACCACCTTCCTGTTCCTCACGCCACGATGGGTCAAGGACCTCCTCATCTCCACTACCCTCTGCCACCAACTGCTCCTCCTGGGTAGTCTCGGCAGCACAGTACGCACCAGAAAGCGGCACCTGAGTTTCATCATCAGATGCGTACTGCGCTGTGGTCACCGCAGGCACTGACCCACCCGCCTCTTTAGAGTCAGAGAGACAAAGCTGTTGGGCATCACTGCACACTGCCTCTTCTTCCATTTCTCCAATACTGCTTGGCTGGCCCCCTGTTTCCAAGCCAAGAGATTCAGAGAACAGAAGTAGAGACTGCTCCTGTCCTGGGCTCTTTGACTGCCTGGCCAATTTGGCAGGTGGTGAAGAGACAGATGGCTGCTCTCCAGTGGTCTGTGCCTGAGAGGATGTGGCACTAATTGAAGTCGATGCGTTAGCTGCCATCCATCCGACAACGGCTTCAATTTGATCTTCACGCAGCAGCGGTGCACGGCGCTCTCCGACAAAGCTGCGCATGAAGGACTGTTCCCTGCTGAAACTGTGTGATGGTGAGTCACCGGTGCCAGCAGCAGGCACAGAATCACCACGTCCTCTCCCTGCTCCTCTCCCTGCTCCGCGCCCACGCCCACGTGCCTTACTCCCTGCCCTCTTGATCTTGGTTGACAGATAAAGATAAGCAGAAAAGTACTAAGGCCTTAGTGTGCTTATTCCTGAAATGCTCCTCCTAACAGGTGTAAGAAATACTAATGTTGTAAAGTGTGGACTAGACTTTATTATTGATAAAATGTAGCCTACACAAGTGATAAGTGGTGTTTGGTGAACTTTACTTTTTTTTTTGTGCAGATCGGGCTACAGAGCGAGTTTAAATCACACGGAGACCGCGCAGACAGCCGTAAACGGCGCTGCAAGGCCCAAAAACCCCCCTCTAGGTTATCCTATCTAGTGTTTTTCCACTATTTTGCTGGAGACGGGTGGAAAGACACTAATAGGAAATTGTTTACAAAATTTTCAACAGGCTGCACTAGTTGAAAAAAGGACAAGTTATTTTACAGTATGAGGCAGTGACAAAACCCTGAGCTGAATACAACCGGCTGTGGCTGCACACAGACTACAGGGCGAGCTGCGCTCACACTGAGACCGCGCAGACAGCCGTAAACGGCGCTGCAAGGCCCAAAAACCCCCCTCTAGGTTATCCTATCTAGTGTTTTTCCACTATTTGGCTGGAGACGGGTGGAAAGACACTAATAGGAAATTGTAGAAAAAATGTGCAGCAGGCTGCACTATGAGCAAAAAAGGACAATGGATAGAACTGTGTGAGGCAGTGTGAACCCCCCCTGAGCTGAATACAACCTGGTATATGGCTGCACACAGACTACAGAGTGAGCTGCACACACACACACACACACTGAGACCTTGCAGAACGCTGTTAAAACAGCGCTGCAAGGCAAGAGCAAGGTGAACTGAACAGTGAACACAGCGTTTGCTAAATTAGCCTTGGAAAAGCAAAATAAAGCAATTAGCTATCTCAACTGGCCCTCAGTTAGAACACAGCGTCCTGTCCCTAACTGAAATCACAGCAGAGTGAGCGCAAAATGGCGGCAGCGTTTTTTATAGTGCAGAGTTACATCATTTCAGCAGCCAATCACAGCCTTGCCAGTACTTACATGCCCACCATGCTAAACAGGATGTGCCCACACTTCCATTCATTCCTCATTGGCTGCTGCGTTAAGTTTGAATTCTGGGAACTTCCGATTCCGGTATCCGATACGCGGGAAGTATCGGAATTCCGATACCGCAAGTATCGGCCGATACCCGATACTTGCGGTATCGGAATGCTCAACACTAGTTATTGATCAACCGAATGCTAATGCAGATATTGAGTTCTTTATAGATGGTGTAGCATAGCGACTGGTCATGTGAATGATGGATGGTGTGTATTGCAGAGGTGGATGGCCCTGTGATGGAAGCCTGGGTATGTTTTGCTCAAGCAGATCTACTGCTTAGGGGTTTGTTTACATTGGGAAGGCTTCCAGGTGATTGGAGAGATGGGTGGGTTCAGTCACCTACAAACCCAGCCAAAGAGGCGCGTCTGAACACGTAAGAAGGTTTTGTGTGTAAGGACCTGTGGTGATGTCACGCTCACCTGACTAGCCATGTGACAGGTACCTAGGTGTGGTTACACCTATGTAAAGGAGGTGTGTGTAGCACATGAGGGAGAGAGGTTGAGTGAGTGTGTAAGTGTCTGTCAGGGTGGACACACTTCTGTGTGTCCTGGCAGGACACTGCAGAATGGCCTGTGTGTTGGAGGCTCCTGGGAGTGGAGTTGTCCTGGAAGCACCTGGAGACCGTAGACCTGGACGGTTGGTGTTGGAGGCTCCTGTGAGTGGAGTTGTCCTGGAAGCACCTGGAGACCGTAGACCTGGACGGTCTGTGTTGAGGACCTGGGACTGACCTGAAGTCAGTGTAAGGAGTGGAACTTCTGAGAGGTAACCCCGGACAACGGGATTATAATATGTAGTAGAGAAGCCTCTCTGCTACGTGAACTGTCTAATGTTTCATGGCTGTAATGAAATGGACTGTACCCTGTCTGGTTTATGTGGAGTTTAAATAAACCATATGGACTGATATGTGTGCAATATCGTGCCTGAAGTGTTTATCCTGCTGCCAAGCGAGTTTCCCCAAGACCCGTAGCGGGTGAAACGCTACAATTGGTGTTTCGAATGCGGGCAGCGATCCAAGGAGCACATGTTGCTGCGGTGGCTGGACGGTCTTGAAAACCATGAGTAAATACTGACCAGGGACAGTGAGAATTGTTATTGGTGGGATACCTTCGATGAGAAGAGGGTCCCAGGAACCTGTGCAGCAATGGCAGGTAACGAATGGAGATTCGTGTTATACTGACCGGGGTCAGAGAAAAGGAAAGGCTGAGTGAGGAACTGCTGTTTATGGGATACCTCTGAGGGGAAGAGGGATCCGGGAACCTGTGTGGTAATGACAGGAAACGGTCTTGAAAACCGTGAGTAAATACTGACTGGGATCAGTGAGAAAACTGTTGTCTGGGCACCTCTGAGGCCGAGGGGTGTCCAGGAACCCGTGAAGTTGCCAACGGGTGACGGTCTGAAAACTGTGTATTATGCTGATCGGGATCAGTGAGAAACTGTATTTGGGCTGTGTTAAAGCCGGGTGTGAAACAGACCAGTGTCTGTGTTGTTCTGACCGGGGTCAGTGAAAGACTCTGGTTTTTTTTTTTTTTTTTTTGTGAAGCACGTGTGCAGGTGCTTGCTGTGGACCGGCGAGTCCATGTATTTCTTTTTTCCTTCTGTGATCAACTTGCTGTGGCTCGGCGGGGCCACGAAGACTGAAGGCATCTGGCGGTAACTCGGCGGGGTTATGAAGTTTTGATGAAGATCAGCGGGTCCATGAAGTCCGCGGTGCTGAGCCTTGTGAAGTGCAGTTTCAGCAAAGGACGAAAAAAAAATACATTGCTGGTTTAGAGTGTGCAGGCTCTTAAAGGGCCAGAGTCACATTGGTGTGCTGTGCGAACTGGGGCCTGAGAGTATGGTGGGAAGTCCACGGGGTGTACCCCAGTGTGGGGTGGTGTCCCTAAAGGGGTGGAGTCCCAAAACAGTGTGGTGACCCCAAATAATTATGGTTGGCCAAAAAGGGGCTGCGTCTCAAAAGGGGGTAGTTGCCCAAAAGGGGGTTGAGTCCCTAAATGGGGTGGTGGCCCTAAAGGAGAAAATGGTCCACAAGGGGGCAGTAACCCAAAAGGGGGTGGAGTCCCTAAAAGGGGTGGTGGCCCTAAAATAGAAAATGGTCCTCAAGGAGGCGGTAACCCAAAAGGGGGTGGAGTCCAAAAAGGGGGCGGTAACCCAAAAGAGCGTAGTTGCCCAAAAGGGGGTAGTGACCCTAAAGGGGGTGGAGTCCAAAAAGGGGGCAGCGACCCAAATAGGGGTGGTGGCTCAAAAAGATGCGGTGGTGAATGCATCATTGGATAGTAGGCCGGACTGTAAGTTATCCTCAGACTTGTGGGAGGAGGAGGTTCCTATACAGCTGGAGGGCTGAAGTCTCATTACTGTTGCAGGGGCATACGTTAAGTCAGTAATGGGTCCCAAAATTGACGGGTCAGACATCGGGGTGACCAGTGTGAAGGGTTCGTCTGCCCAACTTACCAACATGATGTCACCAAATGTGTACACCGAAATGACTGTTTGTGGTGTGGTAAATAAACCGTGTGGAGCTGACGCCTAGAAAGAGTGTGACTTGGGGGTTCACCATACTGTGGGGTATGACACAGACTATGCGGGTGACTGTGACTCTGAGGAAGTTAGGGAGTACAGTGAAGAGCCCCCCCCAAAAGGAAAAGTCTTCCCGTCGCTGGAGACCTAAAGGGTGCAAAGAAATGGTACCAGTTGCACTTTGTGAAGAAGTGGAGGAGGCCACCAATGGAGTGGGGCCTGAAGTTGTCTCAGGGATGAGTGACATAGGTGGAAGACCTGGTAGCAAAAGTGTAGTGACTAAAGGTTTGGTGACACAGACACACTGTGACGTAAGGGCCAAAGCTCAAGGCCTACGTGGTGACCGCTGGGGGCGGGGCAAACCAAACAAGGAGATGTTGATGTGTGATGCTCAAAACCGACTGAGATGGTTCTCTCGACTGGTAGGGCAAGGTGACTGTGATGTGTCGTTACCAGTAGCAACCACTAGACCTGAGTACGAGGTTGTGCGGACGGAGGCACTGACACAGGGGAAGGATAGTCCTCCCCAAGGTAAAGTCAGCATGGCACGGGTAGCTATAATAGAAATTGTGACCTGTATGAGGGCCGACTGCAGGTTACAGGATGACCGGTTGGGTGGTGGTGACTCCCATTCAGATGTTGACGCCAGATGGAAGAGTTAGAGGCAGTGACTCCTCACTTAGCTCAGGGCTCAGTGACCTAAGCGGGAGATCCTGTGGCAGAAGAAATGACAAGGGGTCATCCTTATCAAAGCGTGTGACCGAAATGGTTGACAGACGGTTTGACTGTCAGGGACGACAGAGAAGGGTCTCTGGTCGGGTAATAGAAAGT